>NW_003852398.1:45032298-45035911 GCF_000181295.1 Otolemur garnettii
AGCCAAATAAACAAAAATAAAAATAAGTAAAAAGGTAAGCAAGGATTATTACTGACTCCAGGATGCTGAGAAAAATGTTTGATACATGGGGGCTCTTTCCCTGTCCTTCCTACTCACTGTCTAATTAGAAACCACAGATGAGAAGTACCTATTGAAGGCACATGAGTAAACCTGATCTATAATAAATATCCAAAATAAATAACCTATTGAAATATTGACTTGTGAATTTCCACAATAATAAGGCTAAGTCAATGTATCCTACACAAACATATAATAGCCTCTCCTAGCTTAAAAATCTCTGATCCTGGAGCTTCCTGAATCAACATTGTTAAAATGTCCATACTACCCAAAGCAACATACAATTTTAATGCAATCTCTATTAAATTACCACTGTCATACTTTAAAGATCTCAAAAAAATAATACTTCGTTTTATATGGAATCAGAAAAAAACTCTAATAGCCAAGACATTACTCAGAAATAAAAACAAAGCAGGAGGAATCACGCTACCAGACCTCAGACTATATTATAAATTGGCATTCTTATTTTTATCCGTATACTGGATTTATGTACCGGACTATGTTAGTGACACAAGCCTGGAAGGAGTGAAATGCACCTGAGAGGATAGAATTAGATCTCACAGACTGCATAATGACAAGAAGACGGGTTAGGCACAAATAGGAGAGGTGCTGTCAGAAAAAGTATCCAGAGTTAAATTATAAATGAGGAAAAGATTATTTCCTGAAATCTGCACCCTCCTTTATCCTTTAAGGAGAGAAGCTCTGGGACCTCTGACCATCCTACCTACCAATATTTCTCTAAAACGTCTAATAAAAGCTTTGAGAGACAGAATAATATCCACCAAAAGATGTCCGCATAGTAATCTCCCAAGCCTGTGAAGCCTGTGCCTGATATGGCAAAAGGGACTTTACAGATGTAATTAAGGTTGGGAAATGCAGGCAGGAGAGAGCAGGTCGTCCCAGTCTAATCACATGTATCCTTAAAAGTCAGGGACCTTTCCCAGCTGTGGTCAGAGGGAGGTAGAAAGGATGAGAGACATCTGATTTTGCTGGCTTGGAAGATGGAGATGGGCTATGAGCCAAGGCATGTGTGTGGTCTTTAGAATCTTGAAAAGACCAGAAAATGGACCCTCCCCCACCCCCGCCCCGAGCTCCAGTGAAGACTGCTGTCCTGACACTTGCCCAGTGAGACCTGTGTCAGACTTCTAATCTACAGAGCTGTATGGTAATAAATGGGTGTTGTTTTAAACCCTTACATCTGTGTAATTTATTTTGGCCGCAAAAGGAAACATACATAAATACTGAGGGCAAAATAAGAAAAACTCACAATAGTAAATTGTTTGACTTCATTGTTTAAATCGTGTATTATTTATAAATTGTGTTTTATACAGTTCTGAGGGAGACTGGCCACACGTACAAATAAACTTCTTTTATGACAGTTACCCATTTCAGACTTTTAGGAAGTAGATGAATAAAATATTAATGAAACATTGATGAAGGAATTTAATAGAAGGCTAACTGGGTTACATAATCTCATTGTCAAGAAACCATTTTTCTCCTTAAATGAGAGAAAACGAACCAAAGTCCTTCTTTAAAAAGAGAGTCCTGTTTGTGTTCATTTCTGAACTCTGAAATAAAGATCAGAGAGGAGCTATAACAAGGTACTGGGATTTTAATTCCGTGATTTCCTCATTCATTTCTTCATTCAATTAACATTTGTTGACTGCTCTCTCTTTGCCAAGCATTGTACAATGAGATACATTCAAGTATGTTCTCTTCTGGAGCCATCACATTTACTGAGAAATTCCTTAGAATGAGGAATAATAGGCTAAAATGCCCAATTAGGTTCTTTGTTAAAGTTGAGTTAGAAGAAAAGTAGCTAACACCACCTGGAGAATAATGGGGTTGGTTGAGGCAATTGACTGCGAAAGTCCCTTCTAGCTCTTCAAGTGGAAACACGTGCTCTGAAGGCTGAAGTGTAACAGCATTCTGGATTTATGAAGAAACTTTGGACATCCAAATTTGAGTGAGGGAAGTCAAGTTTTTCTCTAAGGCAAAAATTAGGCAGAATTTACATGAGCATTACATTAGCAGTTGAATTTAAGGGGAAAAAAGACTAATCGATAATGAGACTTAGATACATAGATCTCTTTAAATCATATTTTACATTGCATTTATTTGTTTATATTTTATGAATGCATTCGGTATGCAAATGTGCATTTTACTATTATAATAAAGAACGCTATAAGAAGCAGAATCATGAAGATCTTTCTTGTATTTTCAGGTTCATAGTTCTGAGTAATCTCTTCTCAGAGTCCTATGGTTTTTAATAATAGGTCATCAGAGTTGTAGGCAGCGAGTCAACAAAGGAATCGTCAACCTTCGGAGGTTTTGTGAAGTAGTGTACAGAAGCGACACAGTGTACAGCAGAAGCATGTCCATATCTTCAAATGTAAAGAAATCAATCCTAATTAATCCTGTAGTGAAGATACACAAAATAACAATTTTTGATACATTTGCACCCTGGGATATATTTATTTTTTTGAAATGTATAATATGGTTTTGTGTTATGGGAAGGCAGATTGAGGAAAGGAATGTAAAAAATATGTCTGTATCTAGGGAATCAAAGATACTCAGATAAAAGTATATGTTTGATTGCTCAAAAAGTTATCATGCTCTCTTTGCTATTCAAGGGAGGATTTACTTTGTATATCTGCCCCAGTTCTTTGGCAAAATGCTTTCAACTTTTCCCCATTTGATATGATGTTGGCTGTGGGTTTACTATTCTGAGGTATAGTCCTTCTGTGCCTAGTTGTCTGAGGGTTTTTAATCATGGAAGGGTGCTGGGTTTTGTCAAGCGATTTACTGCAAGTATTGAGATCATCACATAGTCTTTATTTGTACTTTTGTTCAAGTGGTGAATCACATTTATAGATGTAGGTATGGTGAGCCATCCTTGCATCCCTGGGATGAAACCCTCTGAATCCTGGTGGATTAACTTTTTAGGTGCTTTTGTAATTTGGTTTACTTGTATTTTATGGAGAATTTTTGCATCTCCATTTAAAAAGGATATTGATTTATAGTTTCTTTTTTTGTTTGTTATTTTATTCTTTCCTGGCTTTGATACAAAGGGAGTATTGGCTTCATAGAATAAATTGGGGATAATTCCCTCCTCAATATTATGAAATAATTTCTGTATTATGGATACCAGATCTTTTTTGCAGATCTGATAGAATTTGGCTATGAATCTATCAGGTTCAGGCTTTTGGGGGGAGGGTGGGGAGGGCTTATTTTTATTACTATTTCAATCCTATGTTCATTATTGGACTGTTTAGAAGTTCTGTTTCTTCATGGTTGAGTCTTAGAAGGTTGTGTGTTTTCAAGAGGTTGTCATTTCCTCTATATTTTCTAGTTTATGTTTATAGAAATTTACTAGCATTCATGAATGATGTTTTATATTCCTGTGGTGTTTATCAGTTGTAATGTCATTTTTTAAATTTCTGATTGAGCTTATTTGGGTCTTTACTTTTCTGTTTTTAGTTAATTCAGCATGACGTACATCAATTTTATTTATCTTTTCTTTTTTTTTTTTTTT
>NW_003852398.1:45036134-45041317 GCF_000181295.1 Otolemur garnettii
GGCGCCGAGCCAATTTTATTTATCTTTTCAAAGAACCAACTTTTTCTTTTGTTAGTCCTTTGTATTTTCCCCCCAATTCATTTAGTTCTGTTCTGACCTGTGTTATTTCTTTTCTTCTGCTGGCTTTGGGTTTCATTTTTCTTCTTTTTCTCATTCCTTGAAGTGTGACATTATGTTAATAATTTGTGATCTTTCTGTCTTTTTGATGTAGGCATTTGAGGATATGACTTTCTCCTGAGGGGTCCTTTTGCTTTGTCCCATAAGTTTTGATGGTTTGTGTCCCTTTTGTCAGTCAGTTCAAAGAATTTTTTGATTTCCATCTTCATTTCATTCTTGACCCAGTAATCATTCAGCAACAGGTGGTTTAATTTCCATCACTTTGTGTTTGTTTGAGTGTTCCTCTTGTGATTGACTTATGGTTTTGTTCCACTGTGGTCTGAGAAGGTACATGACAAAATTTCATTTTGAAAAAATTTATTTAGACCTATTTTGTGGCCTATGAAATAATCAATCTTGTTGGATGTCCCATGTTCTACTAGAAGAATGTGTATTCCATAGTTTGGGGGTAGAAGGGTCTATAGAAAATGTCTGCTAGGTCACTTTGATTTGGAGTTTTGTTTAAGTTCATTGTTTATTTACTTTCTGCTTTGAGGATTTGTCAAGCAGTAACAATGGGCCGTTGAGGTGCCCATAAATTATAATGGTGCTTATTTACTTCTTTCCTTAGCTCTACTAAACTTTGCTTTGTGTATCTGGGAGTCCCTTTATTGGGCACATACATATTTAGTGTCATATGTCTTCTTGTTGAAATCACTCCCTTTACCATTATGTAATGATCCTCTTTGTAGTTCTTGGCTAACAGTCCATTTTATCTGATATAAGAATGGCTACACCTGCTCTCTTTTGATTTCCTTTTGTGTGGAATATTTTTTTCCATCTGTCCACATTGAGTCTGTGTGCATCCTTGTTGTTTAGATGTGTTTCCTGGAGACAAGATATGCTGGGGTTGCATTTTCTACATTCAGCCGGCCTGTGTCTTTGAGAAAAACATTCACTCCATTGATGTTAATTGATAGCATTAATATGTGGGAGCTTGTTCTGTTCCTGCTGTTTGGTAGTCCCTTACTGTTTTACTCCTTGTTCTTTTTTTCATAAGAGTTGTTTTGAGGTTTGGGGATTTTTTTTTTTTTTTGAGATGAATTTACACTGATGAAAATCTGTTGTGCTGAATTGTGCATAGTGTTTATCAGAGTATTTCATATACAGCAGGTCTGGTCATGACAAATCCCCTTATTGTTTGTTTGGAAAAGACTTAGTTTCTCCATCCATTTGAAACTAAATTTTGTAGGTTATAAAATTCTAGGCTAGTAGTTTCCTCTGTTTATGTTGAAATCTTAACCTCATTAAGGTTTGTGCTGAGACGTCTGTAGTTAGCCTGATGAGTTTTCCTTTCTGATTCTTTTATCTTGATGATTGAAGAATTTTCTCCTTCATTTTGACTTTGGCCAGGTTGATTACAATGTGTCCTGGAGATGACCTATCTGCTATGAATCTTCCTGGTGTTTTATGTCTATCTTGAATCTGTATGTCTGAATTTCTGGTAATATTATGGAAGTTCTCCTCAATAATTTCTTCAAATAGGTTTTCTATGCTTTTAGCTTTTTCTTCTTCTCTCTCAGAGGTATCTGCAAATTTAAATGTTAGTTTACTTTACATAGTCTCATCTCTCTCTCAGTGATTGCCTCTGTGAATGGCTGGGTGATTCTGAGAGCCTTGACTTCAAGCCCTGAGATTCTTTTAGTTTTGTCTCTTGTTAAAGCTTTCTGCTGTGTTTTGATATTCCCTAAATGACTCTTTCATCATTTAAAGTTCTATTCTATCCTTTCTTATTTTTATCTCTTTCATTTTTTTCCTCTTTCTGGTTTTCTTGAAATATATTTTTGGCTTCCTTTTGTTGGTTTTCAACTTTCTCTTCAATTCCATTTGCCTTACTTGCCATCCATATTCTGAATTCCATTTCTCTTATTTTGGCAACTTCCTTATGGGTGGAATCCACTACTAGTGCTCTATTGGGGGTGTGAAATTATTTTTCATGTTTCCAGAATTCTTTGCTGGTTTCTTTTCATTTGGCTCCTTTTCTCTCAGCTCTGGGTTAATAGGATTGCGGGGCACCTTGTCTCCTTTGCTGGGGTCTCTCAAATAAAATGGAGGAGTGATGGGGTCCTGAGTAAGGTTTTGGACCTCATGGAGGTTTTGCCAGCACACTGGTAGTAGTGGAGACTCAGTAGTGTGGTCTTGGGGAACAGGCACGTTTCTGGAATCTCAGGGATAGAGTCGCAGGTCAGTCAGGAGCCCAGGAGCTATAGGAAATTGCCATCAGTATACAGTCAAAAAATAATAGATGTTGGCATAGATACAGTGAATGGGGAACACCTATGTGTTGTTGGTTGAAATGCAAATGACTCTGACCTTTGTGGAGATCAGTATGGGCATACTTCAAAGAACTAAAAGTAGTCATACCATTTGATCCAGTAATCCCACTTCTGGGTATCTACCCAGAGAAAAAGATATCATTATACAAAATGACAACCTGTACTCAAATGTTTATTGAAGCACAATTCACTATTGCAAAGATATGGAATAAACCTAAGGTTAATAATCCTATAAATTTAGCACTTTGGGAGGCCAAAGGGGAGGATCATTTGAAACCAGAAATTATAGATCAGCCTGGGCAGTAATGAGACCCTTTCTCTACAAATAATAAAATTAAAAAATTAAAAAATCATCCTGGCATGGTGGCATATGCCTGTAGTTTCGGCTGAGGCATGAGGATTGCTTGAGCCCAGAAGATGGAGGTTGCAGTGAGCTATGAGTCTGCCACTGCACTGTAGCCCAGGCAATAGAAAAAGATATCATCTCAGAGAAAAAAAATCACCTTCACCACAAAAATACCCCATATACTAATTGCCCTTCAACTGATGGGCACACACACACACACACACCCCTATATAAATATACTGTGAAGTACTGCTCAGCAGTAAGAAGGAATGAAATGATGTTTTATGCATCCACTTGGATGGAATCAGAGGCCATTACCTTAAAAGCAGTAACTCAGGAATAGAAAAATGACTGCCATATGTTCTCAATTATAGAGTTATAGTTTGGAGTTGAATTATAGCTACATAAGGGCATAATGGGTATTAGAGAGTTAAAAGGGGAAAAGGATAAGAAGGAAATGTGGGATGGAAAACACTTATGGGGTACAATGTCCACCTGTCAGATGATGGGTACAGCAAAAGCCCAGGCTCTACCAGACTCCACTACCATTCAGTATATGCCTGTAATAGAATTCAAATTGTATTCCTTAAATCTACTAAAATTTAGAAAAATCCTATATTCTTAAAAAAACCCCAGCAGCATGAATTTACATTTTATATATAACCTTGAATTTCAATGTAATATTTAAATAGATATTACTGAATATTAAAATTCAGTCATGAGAGTTAAAAATCTAGTAGATTCAGGATCAAAGTAACTAATTTTGGTGAACTTCATCTTTGAACCTGGCATTTTTTTTCAAGGGTAGAATTCCTTCGAACTTGAGAAATTACATAGACTCAGCATTCATGAAATGCAAAAGAAGCAGTTCACTTGTTCCTTACAACATATATTAGGAAGAAGGTAATAGTACTAATAAGAATTTTGTTATGCCTCTTAACATTGAATATATCCCTGAATTGCTTTTAGAAATATATATATTTTTTACCTTGGCAACTGTCCAGACAACTGCTACTTTACATCCCTAGTCAATATTAGCCCAAATGTAAAATAAATGGTATTTTCTATTTTAGAAATAGTGAAATGATAAAATGGCATCATAGGAAATGCATAAAAATTTCCATTTTAATAAGCTAAATCATCCATAGACTGCTGGAAAGAAGAAAGATGAACTATTTATGACTCCAAGATATTTTCAAATTAAATGGTTATGACATGTTACGGGTATTAACCTCCTTCATTGCAGTTTTATCCTGCATTTAGGGAAATTTCATTTAAATCAGAAATCACACACACATGTAAATCAAACATTGGCTGTTCCCTCATACACTTCAGCATGGCTTGTTCCTTCATCTCCTGAAGTCTTCGCGTCAGTGAACCATTCCCCACCGGCCCTTACAACTCCCTCTCCGCCTTGCCAGCTTCATTCATTGCCTTCACACTGACCACCCTCTGCCATATTATTTATTGTCTTCCTCTCCTCAGAAGAATATAAATTTTCGTGAGAGCAAGGAATGTGTCCATTTCGTTCAACTGTCCTAGAACATTATCTGACACATAATAGGTACTCAGTACTGACATTCTCACAGATTTTAAGCATTCTTTGAAACTTAAATTTCTTTTATGATTTTTCTTTGACATAGGACTTACTTGGCACTTCAAGTTTCAAAATAAATGGAGAATAACTATCAGTGATTATCAGTTCCCATCCTAACTTATTGTAAAACATTATGCTCAATAGTATTGCTTCTTTATAATCATTTCTCATGCTTCTTATGGCCTAATATTTAGTCACTTTCTCATATGTTCTATATGTACATGAAAATAATGTTATTTTCTAATTATTCAATGTATAATGTAAAATACCCATTTAGGCAGACTTGATTTCAAGTCCTCTGTGTACTTACTGATTATTTTGTCTGTTTCATCTATCAATTACCAAAAGAAATGTGTTCAAAATTTCCAAGCAAATATCAGGTAGTGTATTTGTCTTTCTCACAGCTGTGCTAATCCTTTGGTTTATATGTCTTGATCAACTTTGTTAAATTATAAATTATAAATTCTTTTTGTTAAATTATAAATTCTAAAATTTTGCAGTGGTACAGAATTTCTAGTCGTATTTTTTTCCTTACAACTATTATCATTTATAATAGCCAAGGTATGAAATCAACCTAGGTGTACAGCAACAGATAAGTGGATAAAAAATGTAGCATATATTAAAATATTAAAGATGACATACTATTCAATTTTTTTAAAAAAGGATACAGAAACATGGATGAATCTGAAGGACTGAATGCTAGGTGAAATAAGCCAGACATAGGAAAAAAAATCAATTTATATGTGGAATCTCAAAAAAAGATCAACTCAAATAAGTAGAAACACAGTAAATAGTAGTTACCAGGCAG
>NW_003852398.1:45041687-45042489 GCF_000181295.1 Otolemur garnettii
CCATGGCATCACAGCTCAGAGCAACCTCCAACTCCTGGGCTTTGGCGATTCTCTTGCCTCAGCCTCCTGAGTAGCTGAATATGCTTTTTGTTTATTTGTTTGTTTTTTGCAGTTTTTGGCTGGGGCTGGGTTTGAACCCACCACCTCCAGCATATGGGGTCAGTGCCCTACAGGTGCCACCCGAAATAGATATGCTTTTGTTATGTAATATAGCTACATCAGTTTTTGTATATGTGTGTTCATTGATATTTTTATATTCATTGGCATTTTTTCATTGATTTATATTCATTGATATTTTTTCCATAATTCAACAATCAATCTTCCTTTGTCTGATAAGTACAACATGGAAACCTTAGATTTGAAATCCTGAATATCCTTTACTAACCAAAAGTAATTAATAAAACCACAGATCCCGGGATGATATAATTTAAGCCTAGTGAAATTAGCAACCTAATACAATGCAGTGCCACAATACGGATTTTTATCTATGTTGTTTGTCTTCTATGCCATAGTGAGTGCCGGACATTAAGATAGGCATGGGGCATACGTAGTTGCTGTAATGAATGTATCTGATTCTTATGCTAACTTTGTGAGATAGTGAAAATGTTATCTCTGCATTATAGGTAATAGGCTTAGATAGAGTTTAATGATTTCTCAAGCTTACTCGGGTGGTAGAACTGAAAGGGATATCTTTTCACTCCCAGCCTGGGATTTTCCCACTCCATTAACATTTGTGAAATAAGCAAATGTGGGATACAGAAAATAGTGCCAGATAATATATTGAGGATTTAACAAGTCTACT
>NW_003852398.1:45042933-45044358 GCF_000181295.1 Otolemur garnettii
CCATTTCCTTAATGAATCCCTATTAAGGTATATTAAAGGCAGTTTTACAAATAGCCTCAAAAAATCATTTGGACCCGCCAATTTATGTAGCTTGCCAGATTGGCAGAGTCCTCAACTGTGTTCCACCTTCTGTGTTCTGAGGAACTTGCCCTCCCTCTTCGGCTTCTTTTTCCCCATTGCTGCAGCTAACAACCTTTCTTCAAATCTCCCCCTTTTGCTTTCAAACTCTGCCCGCTGTTCCACTGTTTACTTATTCTGTGATCACGGTTGGGATGTATGATGATGAGGGTGACCTTCTTAACACTGTGTTGTGCTTGGTGAACATTATCTGGGATTATAACATTGTACAACTGCACTCACAGACTCTGTAGAATGTGTTAGACTTGACACAACATTATAGCAGCTTTATTCATTGATGGAAGCTTTCCTGTAAACATAGCCTTTGACACTCTTGTTTTTCACTCTTAACAATCCCTGGGCAGCACTTTAGCTACATCCAAAGTGATGAGGTGCTTTGAACCATGCCGAGGCTCTCCAAACAGAAAAGAGGTGCACAAAATCAATAGATACTTATGGAGACTTCTCTGGGCCGAGCCTAATGCTTAAGGCAGAGGTGCTGAGTGGAGGTAATTGGAAATTACGTTTCATGAACTGACATAATTATGTAAGGAATAATAGATCAGTTTTTAAAAGTATGTGTGATGTGTTACATTTGCATAGCACCAAGTCATGTAGCAGGAACCCCAGGACACTGGTAGGAGTAGAATTCTAGCCTGGTGGTGCTGGCTTTAAATTCAGCTGCACATCTGTGATAGTTGTGTTGTGTTTAAAGAAAAAATTATAGAGAATACAACAATACCTAAATTTGTCAAATATCTACCTGTGTAGGAAGAAAAGAAGTAATAACGCAAGAAATTAAGAAAAGACCCACAATAGGGTTACCAAAAACAGTACGGCAGAGCCTAACCCTTCTTAGAGCTTTAGAAAAAAGAACTAAGCTCTAAACAGACATTACTATGTCTGTACCTTCACTGATCACAAATCAAAGCAGTGAATTTGGGCTGGGTGCAGTGGCTCACTCACACCTATGATCTTTGAGTCTCAGAGGATCAGGTGGGAAGGTTTCTGGAAGCCAGGAGTTTGAGACCAGCTTGGGCAATGTAGTGAGATCCCCCATTGCTACAAAAAATAAAAAATTAGCCATGCATCTTACAAGTGACTGTAGTCCTAGCTACTCTGAAGACTGAGGCAGGAGGGTAACTTGAGCTGGAATTTGAGGCTGCAGGGAGCTATGAGATGTCACTGCACTCTAGCCTGGGTGAGAAAGTGAGACCCTGTTCAATTAAAGCAACCAAACAACCAACAAGGGAAGTAGTATGGAGTAAGTATGACTATCCCTATTTTACCTGTGTGGACCATAAGGAT
>NW_003852398.1:45044421-45048841 GCF_000181295.1 Otolemur garnettii
CCAAAATGAAGCCAGGGAGAAGATGGTGGGACACTGCTGCTCATTTCAGTAGGAGTCGTGGAAAGGGAGCTGCTGTGAGAGGTCAGAGCATCTGTAATGGCCTTAAGGCGCCCTTCTGCTCTGCTGAGTCAGCAGAACAGCTGGTGTTTCCACTGGAAATATTGTCCTTGTTTTCTGAATCCATCTAGTCTGCAAACTGTGTGTTAAGAATTGAGGAGAGACTCACATTTTGTTTCAGAAAGACAAAAAGAGTATTGATAATGTGGAGTTGGAAGGACTTTTTAAAACACAAAAAGGAAAAACATTTTATTGTGGCTTACTTAAGATAGAAGAAAACGTACATATTCAAAGTGCACACTTGGTAAGTTGTGACACATGCATGCATAGATCTGTGGCACCAGCGTCAAGATAGCGAACACTGTCCCTAAAAGTTTCACTGTACTCAGAGTCCTTCCCTCTCACTCCCACCTCCATTCTCAGGCAACCACTGGCTTATTTCTGTCATTGGACATGAAATTGCCTCCTCTAAAATTTATATACATGGACTCACACAGTGTGGACTCTTTTGTAGGGGAGGTGATGGTCAGGCTTCTTGCACACAGCATTATTATCCTGAAGCATGCGTTACTAGTTCATTAGACTTCATTGCTTAACGGGATAAGCGGATATGTCACAGTTTGTTTATCCATTCACATGTGGATGAAAATCCGAACTTCCTTCACTTTTGATTATTACAAATACAGCTACCATAAACATTTATGTATAATTCTTTGTACAGACACAACTTCCACTTTTTCTAGGGTGACTTTCAAACTATTTTCCAAACTGGTTACCATTTTACATTCCTGTATTCATTAAAATAAATTACATTTATGGGCATTTATGGGATATAAATTTATCCTCATATACAAAGATTCTGCACCAAGAGGTATTATAAACCATAAAAAACATTAATTATGACATTTTATGTGAGTAGGCTTATTTTAATTCTGAATAAATATTAAAGTTCAATGCAATTGCTATAGAAATATTCCTTATTTGACTACTTTTCAGTTTTGAAAATTTTCCCAGTCTGTATGGTTTGTCAAATGTTTTACATATAAAAGGTGCTCCGTATCATATGTCATTAGCAAAATGTCATGAAAACAATGAGATACAACTCCTTGACTATTAGAATGACCAAACCCCAGAATCCTTACAACACCAAATGCTGGTGAGAATGTGGCGGGAGCAACAGGAACTCACATTCATTTCTGGGGAGCATGAGAAATGGGACAGCCATTTTGGAAGACACTTTGGCATTCTCTTACAAAAGTGAATATGCTCCCTCTATACAACCCAGAAATCACACTCTTTGATGCTTATCCAAAGGACTTAAAAGGTTAAAAACGTATCTCCATGCAAAAACCTGCATGCCAATGTTTATAGCAGCTTTATTCATAATTGCCCCAAATTTGAAAACACCAAGATGGTCTTTAGTTAGGTGGATGAATAAATCAACTACAGTACACTCAGACAATAGAGTATTATTCAGCTCTAATAAAGTATGAGCTATTAATCCTTGAAAAAATATGGAGGAAACTTAAATGCATGTTACTAAGTGTAAGAAGCCAATCTGAAAGGCAACGTACTGTATGACTCCAACTGTGGGCTGTGGGGCATTCTGGAAGAGGCAAAACTATGGAGGTAGTAAATACAAAGTAGTGTTTTCTAGGGAGTTAGGGGAGGGAGGGATGGATAGGTGGAGTACAGAGGATTTTTAGGGCACTCAAAGTACTATGTATGATATGATGGATAGATACCATTATACATTTGTCCAAGCCCATGGAATGTATTCAACACTGAGAGAAAACTAATGTAAACTGTGGACTTTGGGTGATAATGAGGTGTCAGTTCAGGTTCATCAGTTATAATAAATGTTTCACTCTGGAGGGAGATGTTAATAACAGGTGAGGCTATGCATGTGTGGGGCAGGGGTAGCCCTTCTATCTGTGTGCCTTGTTCTCAGTTCTTCTGGAAACTAACACTTCTCTAAAAATTTGAGGTCTTAAAAACAAGAATTATGGATAAATGGCAGATTTTTATAAAATTTCCAAGTTAAAACAACTTCTGGCTTTTGTGATGTCTGAGTTGTCAGCCTTTTGAAATATGTGATCTGTTGTGATTTCCCTTATCTAAATAAGTATTTCAATTTTTGTAAAAAAAATAAATGTTTAAAGAATGTAGTACAGGAAGGATAACCTTTAAATTAGAAACAATTGCTATCATTCCACTGACATTTTATATTATTTCCTAGAGTGTCTGTAAGATATTTTCATTTTGTATGTCTTCAGTAGCCACTGGGAGTGGTCTGTTAATTGGCAAGGGAAGAGACAGTGTGTCAAAGTGAATGCAATGTGACCTTTAGACAACAGCCCTGGATTTTATCCTCAGCTCTTTATTCATCCTGATGACCTTGGGAGATTATTTGATCTCTCTTCACCTCTGTTTCTTTTCATTTTTCCCCAGCTTTATTAAGGTCTGATTGACAAATTAATGTTGTATATATTTAAAGTGCATAACATAATGCTTTGAGATATAAACATATATATAATACACACATATATGTATATACGTATGATTAAATCAGGCCAGTCAACACAGCCGTCATCTAAAATACTTATCTTTTTTTGTTATGAGAAACAAAAGACCCACCCTCTTAGCAATTTTCAAGTAGACAGCACCTCATTATGAACTGTAGTTCCCATGCTGTACAGTTTCCAGACCTTATTTATCAGGTCTAAAGGAAACTTCATACCCTTCAGCCATCCTTGCCTTACTCCCCTGGTCTCCTTCCCCAGGCCCTTGCAACCACCTCTCTAAGCTTTGCTTCTGGGAGTTAGGCTTTTCTAGAGTCCACGTAGAAGTGAGATTTTGAAATATTTGTCTTTCAGTGCCTGGCTTATTTCACTTAACATAATGTCCAGCAGATTTATCCATGCTGTCAAAATGGCAGGATTTTCTTCTTTTTGAAACCTAAATAGTATTCCATGGTGTATATATTTACTGCATTTGCTTTAGTCATTTATCCTTTCATGGACACTGAGGTAGATTCCAAATCTTGGCCATTGGGAACAGTGCGGCTGTAAGCATGGGAGAGTAGACACATCTCCAACACACTGTGTCCAGCTCCTTTAGGTAAGTACACAGCAGTGGGGTGGCTGGATTGTGTGGTAATGCTATTTCTAACTTTTGGACAAATATTCATGTTGTTTTCCTTATTATCCTAATTTACATTTCCACCAAATTCCCTTTCTACCACATTCTTTTATTATTTTTTTTATTTCAGGTTAATATGAGGGTACAAATGTTTAGGTCACATTGTTTTCAATTCTAAGGTAAAGGTTAAGTTGTAGTTGAGCCCTTTGCCCGGGAGGTGTGCTGAACACCCTTACGCTGTGCACACTAGGTGAGATCTCACCACTGCCCCCCTCCTCCCTCTCCGTCTCCCCTCCTTCTTGCTAGCTGATACTTGTGTTTTGTCTTTCATGGGGGCGTATAGTTGTTTATACATTGTTTTCATATTAGTATTGAATACATTGGGTACTTTTTCTTCCATTCTTGAGGTATTTTACTAAGAAGAATGTGGAATGTGGGGCTACTGAGACTGGATTGTCCCCAGATTCCCTTGGGTAGGTTTGGTGCTGAAGATCATGGCAAGTCCAGTGCTCATTTCACTCTCCATCCCCTCCATGGAAAGTAACTTTCACCGTGTTGTGCTGCTGGGGGTTGGGGGTGGTAGGACATGGATAATGTCAACCTGTCTTTCCTTCTCTCCTCAATGTATTTTTTTCTTACTTCTATGCTAGATCTAGGTACTGTACTCTCTCACCTGGATTTCTCAGACCTTGTAAAGATGTTTTTGTGCATGGATTGTTGTTCAAATTTGTGTTTCTGCGAGGGAACATGTGCTAAAAATTTCTGTTCTGGCATTTTTGGGGCAATACTCATCCCAAGGTCTATTTCATTGGCTTTTGTAACAAATAAATCATATACTGTATACAAAGCAATGAAGATTTACATTCATTGGGAACAATTATACAGAGAATGGCTTGGGATTTTTAGATTGTGAGATACTCTCTGCTGTGACCCAGAGTAGATGAGTTTGGTGCAAACTTAAAATATGTTTTAGAGAGAATATCTGTCTTTGTCTCTCTCTTCCTCCCTCTCCCTCTTTCCCTTCATTTCTCCTTCATTTCACCTCTCTGCACTCTACACAGCAAACACTGAAATTTTGTTTTTAAGCTATTAATGGATAAATGGATGGATATAATTGATTTGGGCTAGTTTCAAAATTAGCTTTGAAATTAGTTTCAAAATTATAGTTTTGTTATCAGGTAACTGAATACTTTTGATTTTGATTTTAAAATGTGTAGGAAGC
>NW_003852398.1:45049096-45084769 GCF_000181295.1 Otolemur garnettii
GTACCATCTATAACTGGCTATCTTGCCTAGTCTTCTACTTATGTAATTTCATTGGAAGGATAGTGCATCAACTTTAACTATTTGAACATTATTAGACTCCATGCATATTCTTGCTTTCAGAATGTTATATCATAGGTTGTTCCTCATGGGTCTGCCATCTCCCTCAATGTAGCTATTGTGACTCTGCCTACTACATAAGGAGGCCTGAGAAAAATTATTCTGAGCAATTATGAAAGCCATTCATTAATAATTGTATGTTTATCATAATAGAAATGCACTAAGGAGTTTTCTTCTGCTCTCTATTCCCAGATGTTCAAGTTAAAAATAACTATAGATATCACTAATTACATTCTTCCCCTATCATAGTTAGCTTTCTGGCGATTGGGTGAGAGTCCTGGGGATTCTGACAATATTCTATTTCTTTATAAGAATGTTTTTCATGATATATTCATATTGTAAACATTCCTTTTTCTGAATAATTATATTCTCTTTTTGTGAGTACATTTTATTTTGGTAAAACATTTACTTAAAAAAGAAATGAAAATAATATAAAATGAAATTTTTTACATATACCTTCAAAGGTATTACCTAGTTTGAGAAAAAAAAAAAAAACACAAGCAATAACCGAAGAGATAAATATAAGTATATAAATATGAGAAATATTTTGCTGAATAATTATTGAAACACTAATTCTAACTTGGGTAGTGAAGGTATACATGTGAAATCCATTGTGGGTTTTGAATTAAAAGCAAATAAATTGATTTCTAGTTCTTTATATAATAGTAAAATAATTATTCAGCTGTATAGAGAGGGAAATGGAAGGAGTTCAAGCATTATTAAGTGAAAAAAGTCAGTTGTAAAGATCTATTTTTGTATAAGTTTTTACTTTCCATAATTAGGTTAGTTTTCTGTTTGTTTTCAAACTTTACATGTATGGGATTTTTAAAGCATACATTCTTGTGATTAAATAAATAGAAATCTTACCAAATTCAGGATAGAATAAGATCAAACAGAATATCCATTAGAATTCCAGCAGAATTTATATTTGATGACCAGGAATAACAGCAGATTTTCGATCATTATTTATGGGTAGTAGTTTCATGGTATATTCTTACAACAAATGTGTATTGATTTGATAATCAGGAAAAATGAAGACCAACTCTTTCTGATTAACAACTTTCTTTTTGGGGGGTGGGTGGGGCTGGGTTTGAACCCACCACCTCTGGCATATGGGGCCAGTGCCCTACTCCTTGGAGCCACAGGCACCGCCCATGATTAACAACTTTCTTTTTAGTTCTACCACTTAAGGAATTCTCTTTCTTTTTTTCTGGTGCTATGCTATGGACATAAATGATATTTAACAAATATTTTATCCATCAATTCTATACATTTTCTGATAAAGGGTTCCACATTGGCTTAATCAATCATGTTGCCAGAACTAAAGTGTTCTGTTAATTTTTCTCTTTCCAATAGTCCACAAATTTTCTGTTCCTCTAATTGTGCCCTTTGTTTCTTTCTAATAATACCATAGATTCTGTTTCTTTTTGTATAGCTTTTTAAAATACATTTATCATTAAGGAATTTATGTTGGGGAAGAGGTAGAAACATACATGAAGTTCAACATCTTAATCTAATGATTCCTAATATTTATTATTTTATTTTCACAAGCTCTGTCCTAGATCCTAGTTTGAGACCTAAGGAAATATGGTGAGCCAGGTTGTATGATTGTGAAGAGAGAGAAAAAGAAAAGCAGAAAACTCACGTTCATTGACCACATTAACATGGAAGTCATTGCTGTAAAAGAACCATGGTGTGAGAAGTAAGAGAATTCTTCATATTTCTTACACCTTGTCAGGAGCATATTAAGTCATTTTGTAGTAGCAATTAATAGTATATTATCTGACAATATAGTAACCAGAAAAAGAGCCAAATAGCAAACAGAACATGGATCCCACAGCTGTGAATAGCCGGACACACTGACCACTGAATGCAAAAGACAAACTAAGTTCCTCAGGGGAAAAAAAATTTTCAGTGTCAGAATCCTTTTGAGAATTTTTCAAAACCCCTTTATCTGTTTTTTAAAACATATTATTTATTTTGAAGTTTCATAAAATTAACATGACACATTGAATACTCTATTCTTTTTAATTTTTTAAAAAAATTTAACTTTGCCCACACATCTAGCTTCTACTACGTAGAAGACAACAGAAAAATTCTTCAAATTAAAACAATCAAATCTGTAAAAATGACAGATAATTTTGCAGCAAACCTCAGTGGCCCAAAGGATTATTACATTTTCTGAATTATATTTCTATTATTAGTGAAAACTGTTTGAGCTTCCCCTGTGATTTCTTTTATGCCCAATCTAACGTTTTCTAGTTTTGAGCCTGCAGGTCTATTCTAATTTATGAGTTGCGAAAAATGTATGTAAAGTTCATTTCAAGTAGCAAACCAGGGGTCCTTTGAATCCCCCTTATCTAGAACTAGTATCAATAATCAATGATACTTGACAGTTAACAAATTTTCAGGGACTACTATGAGCACATTATCAGGGATTTTAAATCCATTTAGAGGAGAAATTTTTTTGACTTTAATTTGTTAATCTTCTAAATATTTTAATTATCTGATTTCCTCTCTCCAGAAGCTCTACCTTCCTTTCTGTCATTTTTTTGTGTTGGTTGAGACAATCCTTTGGTGCATTTCACCAACTCGCTCTTTCCCCAGAACAACAGCATTCTGATTTCTTGTCTCTTATCAAGCCATAAATTAAATGTCAAGCATAGCTTACATGAAACACAAGTTAAAGTGTCAAGCATAGCTAACAATATTAATAATAACATCATGAAGAAAGTCTATATTTCGCCTCATTAAAATGATATTAGTCATGACTTGAGCTGATTATCAATCTTGGCTCAGCTATTTCCAGTGAAATAGCTGTTTCCTTGGAAAGACACTGAAACTTTATGGAATCCATCCCCAGTGTTTATAAAATCATCAAAGTACAACTGTATAGTTATGTAGTTTTCATAAGTGCCAAGAAAAGATTTAGGCAGTGTAAGAAAACTAATGATGTTTCAAGATGTTATTTGATTAAAGAAACAGGTAATACATACTATTTGTTTAAAGAGGAAAACATCATGGAAAGGTCAGGAAGGATTCCAGAAAAAAATAGATGGAATTGAATGATTCATCTATACATTTATTCACTCATTTATCCACTAACAAAGCTTTACTGAGCCTGTGGCAGGTGCTGGAAGCACAGAAATGAGACTTAATCCTTCTCCTCAAAAATCTTGGTAGAATTTAACTAGGGATGGAGAAAATCGGAAAAGGAAGTGCAGCTGTTTTATAGGGGCTATAATGTGTTTGTATAAAACCAGTGGTTGTAAAGAGTAACTATAGTTCAATATATTTGGAATAGAGTAGGTAGGATTATTTGTTTTGAAATAACAGGGATCAACTTTAGCTAGCTTCCTTTAAATATCTAGGGACATCTTCCAGGGTCCAGGAATGACAAGGCAGTAGATACTTGAAGGAATAGGGACCAGAAGCTAGAGAATGATACTAGGGCTTTCTCTAGTTCTTATACCAGTATCTCTCTCCAATATGAAATGCCTTGTATTTAGTAATGAAGAGAAGCAATGGCAAAGATTTAAACCATTGGAGCAGTCATATGGCAATATGAGGATGAAAAGAGTCCAGATTCCATCCCATGCTACTGGTTTGCGGAGTTATCTGGAGTATATTCTTACACACCAATGTAAAGATTGCATAATGTGGGCAAGGCCAAGCGTCAATAGAGTGAGTTCCTTCTGGCATTTATTCAGCTTAAAGTCGTGATGGAGTTTGCAGGTAGAGATGACCTGTTAAGCACGTGGAGATGTGGAAATGGTGCTTAGCAAAGAGGGCGTTTACAAGGGGATCTGCTGAACTCAGTATTTCAGAGGTGACAGTGGGATATATTTTGAAAATAGAAATAAGGGATCTTCATCTCTATGTTTTGCTGTAAAGGAATACATGAGGCAGGGTAAGAGGAAAGAGGAAAGAGGAAAGAGATTTATCTGGCTCATGGTTCAAGAAGCGTGGCGCCAACATTCGCCTTTGGTGAGAGCTTCAGCCTGCGGCCACTCACTGTGAAGCCAAGGCGAGCTGGGTGTGCGGGGATTCCGCGGTGAGAGAGTGGAGGCACCAGGGTGGGGAGGTGTCAGACTCCCTTTAACAGCCAGCTCTCACAGGGACTAGGGGAGCAAGAACTCACTCTTTACTCCGAGGGCACCAAGCTGGGCACGAAGGATCGGCCCCCCGATCCAAGAACGTCTCACTAGGCCCTGCCTCCAATATTGGGGATAACATTTCAACGTGAGATTGGAGGGCACAAATATCCAGACCATAACACTCTGCCCCTGGACCCCCAAATTTCATGCCATTCTCACATTGAGAAATGCTGTTGTTAGAGTGGATAGAAAAGGGAGACCTGAGCAGAGGGGGCAGGAAACAGGCCAGGTAAACAAGCGGGACACGGAGGAAGGAGACAGAGTTCCGGAATGTGAGCGTAGGAGAAGCGAGACATCACAAAGAAAACGGGAAAGTGAGCAGTGGAAACGTGGGGCGCTGAGTAAGAGAACGTGCTGTCACCGCCACAGGACAAGGGGAGCTGCAACTATGATAAGAAACATAAAAAAACTCAACACAGCACGTTAGACGCTGTACCCCGACCCGCATGTCCTTCGGACACCAGGACGCATCCTGACCTAAGCAGAGAAAGTGAAATATTGCTCCCCTGCCACCGCAGAAAGGAGACAACGTCCCTATTGGTCAGAACAAAAGGGAGAAGGGACACATCCTGGCGGAGGAGAGCCCGACAGGAGGAGCAGGGAGGGCGGAGAGACCCAGAGCCACATCCTGCGGGACACGGGGCCCCTGGGCCCCTTTTGGTGTGTCCTGTTTCTTGCTGATGATGACACAGAAACTCCAGGGCCACTGTCTGTGGGACTTGTGCCTGTTCTTCACTCCTGTAAGAGTGAACTTTCAATTTAATCAACTTTGCTGCTTCAAAACTGTCTTCTGTTTTTATTCTTCAATTGTGAGAAGACAAGAACTGAGCAGTTCAATAGCCAGTAACAAAATCAGCCCCTTCCAATAGGCCCCCAAAGTCTTAACACACTCCAGCATCAAATCCAAAGTCCACATCTTATCTGAGACTCAGGGTGACTTCTTTAGAGCTGTGAGCCTGTAAAATCAAAACCAAGTTATTTACTTGCAATATACAGTAATGGGCATTACAATTAATTGGCCAAAAAAAAAAAAAAAAAAAAAAGTGATAATAGGCCCCATACAAGTCCAAAACCCAGCAGGGCAGACATTAAACCTTAAAGCTCCAGTATAATCTCCCTTGGCTCCGCGTCCCACATCCTGGTCACACTAGTCTCCCACAGCTCTGTTAGGCAGTACCCTGGGGGGGACATTGTGGGGGCTCTGCCCGGGTGGCAGGGTTGTGTCTTAGCGTCCAGGCTTTCCTACACATCCTCTGAAATCCAGGTGTAAACTTCCAAGCCTCCACCACTCTCACATTCTGCAGAAGCAGACTTGACACGCCAAGGCTTACTGTTTGTGTCCTCCAGAGAGGAAGCTGCACAGTACTTGGGACCCTTGGAGCTGTGGCTGGAGCTACAGCAGCAGGGCTGTGGGCAGCACCATCCAGAGGTGGATCAGGGCAGAAGCTCCTATCCTATCCTCCTAGGGAGGAGCTGCTTTGGAGTTCTCTGACAGGCCTTCCCCTGCTCTGTCCCTTTCCCCCGTTGTTCTATCAACACCTGGCTCCCTTTATCTACGCTAATCCCTTCACCAGGGATTGCACTGCAGCACCTCCCGATTCCTTGCCTGAGAGATTCTTTCCTTTTCTATCTACCACTTGGGCAGGCTACACATTTTCTAATTATGCTCTGCTTCCCTTTGAATTATAAATTCCAACTTTAGGTCATTCTTTTGCTGCTGGAACTGACCATACCTGACAAAAACAGCCACGCTGCCTCTAGAAGGCTTGGCTGCCTAAACACTTCTTCAGCCAGATACCCTAGACCTTCCAGAAGGCACTAGGGAATGGCCACAATGCAGCCAAGTTCTTTGCTGTCGTCAAGGTGACCTTTATTCCAATTCCCAATAAGTTTCTCATTTCTACCTGAGACAACCTCAGCCTGGCCTTTCCTGTCTGGATTTATAACAGCATTTTGGTCACAACTACTTAACCAGTCTCTAAATTCTAAACTTTTCATCTTCCTATCTTCTTATGAGCCCTCCAAACTCCCAACCTCTCTCCACTACTCATTTCCAAAACTGTTTCCACATTCTCAGTTGTCTTGAAAGCAACATCCCATCCTTGGCACCAATTTTCTTAGTCCATTCGTGTTGCTATAAAGAAATATCTGAGATTGGGTAATTTATAGAGAAAAGAGATTCATTGGGTTTATGGTTCTGCAGGCTGTACAAGAAGCCTGGCTCTTCTGGTGACAGCATCAGGCTGTCTCTGCTCACAGAGGGAGGTGAGGGGGAACTGGTGTGTGTGCAGTGATCACATGGTAACAGAGCAGAAGTAAGTGGGGGACAACTCTTTAAAAATCAGCTCTCCCAGGACTAAAAGAGTTTGAGAACTAACTCATTATTGGGAGGACGGCATTCTGCCCTCATGGGGATTCATTCAGGGGGCTTCCGCGACTCCTTAAATCCCCACATCCAACATTTGGGATCAGATTTCAAGAGGAGATGTGGAGGGCACAAATATTCAGACTCCGTCAGGGCATTGTATACCAGTTTAAGAATAATTACAACAGACTGCTTTGGAAATGGGTAATGCAGTCTGAGTAACAATATAGAGAGAAACCAATTAAGGCAACTTAAAGAAAAAATGATTTTTTTCATGTATATAAAGTTCATGTATGTTAATTTATCTTCTCAACCAAACTATAAAACAGCAACCATGTTTTCATTATATTACATATTGCTAGAACTGGTGTAGTTGCTCAATAGATATTTATTGAACATATGCATGAAATAAGACTTCAAGATCAAGGACTAACAATACTTTAGAAAAAACGTTGCCTTTGAAACAAAGTTGTTTATTCCCATGGCTCTGTCTGTGGCTTTCATTTTAATGAATAACAAAGTTAAGAGGCACTGTGCTAATACTGTGTGTAGTATTGCTGTGGTGATCGAAAAATGGGGTGCATAATTCTTGAGCAAAAGCTTTGTGTAATAAGATTATCTAATAGTGATGTTTGCTTTTTATAGCTAAACACTTTGAACTATACAAGTACCTTTAACATTTAAAATTCATTGAGGGAAAATTACTGTGTTATTGCAAATCTGAAACTCATGAAATGACAGATTTTGTAACTCAATGTTTGCCCTTGGAAGTTTTCTTAAAGACGTAATTATATTGAGCAAGAGGAGGCTGAAGATGCTTGGTTTAGCCTCCCATATTTTCAGTGTTGACAATCAAGGCAAATAGCTCTGATACACAATGGAGAGGGGGGTGACTGCTGCACCTCCTGATTAGCCAAGGGGACATTATTGAACCTTACCTGACAGGCCACTTTGTTCGTGGAATAAAATCTTCAAGAGGGTAAAATCTCTCAGAATTTATCTATATATTGAAGGCAATCTCATTCAAAATTTTTGCAGAAATTTTAACTTAAAATTTATATGGAAATACCAAGAGCAAAAGACAACAAAGACATTCTAGAAGCAGACCAAATTAGAGACATATGCCACTGACTGGAAGTCTTACTGAAAACCACACCATATGAAAAGATTTCAGTGTTTCTGTAAGGATGAACAAGTTGACCAATGGAAGAGAATAGATTCTACTGATAGAACACATCGGTGAACGTTTGATTTGTGATAAAAAGTGGTGTAGCAAATCTTTGGAGCAAGTAAATTCTTTAAAATTAAAAGCCTGGGTCAATTGGATAAGCAAACAGATCAAAGAAGAACTAAGGATTACCCATTCTTCACGTTATGTACAAAAGTTAATTGCAGGAGAATTATTAATCTAAATATGAAAAGTAATAATGTTGCATCTAGAGAAGAAAATACACAAATATTTCCTTGATTCAAGGATATTTAAAGATTTCTTAAACAGGTCACACACAGCACAAAGCATACAACAATCCTGATAAACTGCACTACATTAAAATTGGGGAAATCTGTTCACATACAGCTACCCTCAAGCCAGTGAAAAGTCAAGCTGACTAATGGGAGAAAATATTTGCAGAACACATGACTCACTACAATCTTTTCTTCAGACTCTATAAAGAACTCGTATAAAGCAATGTGACAAAAATACACCTCAATAGAAAAACAGGAACGTATTTGAACAGACACTTGACAGAGCCATACAAAATGGCCAACAAACATACGGACACATTCTGATCTCTGTTAGGAAGTAATAATTAGAATTCAAATGAAATACCACTTAAACCCATCATAAATGGCTAAAATTTAAAAATACTGACAATTAGTTTACAAAGTAAACAAACTGACAAAAATACTATAAAGATGTCAAGCAACTGAAACATTCTCATGGTGTGTAAGTTAGTTTGCAAAACTGGCAGAATCTAGAAACGGTGAGCATACAACATAACCTATGGTTCAACAATTTCACTCTTAATTAAATACCCCAAGAAATAGGTACATGTGACGATCAAAAGACATATTGGAATCTTCGTAGCAACACATTCCTTCAGGAATGAATAAATAAATTGTGGCATGTTCATATAGTGCAATGCTACTCAGCAATGAAAATGAAGTAGCTCACATATATAAAATTAGACAAAGTAAGACAAAAATACATAATATTTCATTGATATAAAGATCAGAACTAATCTTTAGTGTCAGATGTCAGGATATGATTAAATAATGAGGGGTTATTAGGGTTATTAGTGATTGGGAAGGGACATGAGTAGTTTTGTCAGGGGCAATTAATGTTCTATTTTTAAATGTAGTTTTCAACTGCAAGTATGTGTTCATTCTATGATAACTTGTCAAACTTTCTGACATTTGGGGAAACTGAACGTTCATCAGTTGAAACTATGTGACCACCAGAGTGCAAATATTATTCTCATTGGCCACTTGACTCTGGGTCACAAAACTTTTGAATCTCAGTGCTCAGCAATGAAGAGTCACATAATGACCATCATCCATCAAAGGAAGGCATTTATTACTTATAAGTAAAATAAAGTATAAATTTACATTTGATGCCTGGAAAGATTGAGAGTGATCTGTTGCTATCATCATCATCATTTTGATGAGTTTGAAGTGGAAAACGCTTAGAGCAATTAATTTTAGAAAGGTTTCCCCAAACCTTACCAAATCAAATATGACTAGAGAAAAGCTGAATGCATAGACTTTTGCATGGCTCCTATTCCTGGGAGGTTTTGGAAGAGTAATTCACAAACATTTTTTCAGTATGTGTTATCACAATCTCGTGGTTTAAAAATATGTTTTACGTTCTCTCATTGACCATGAAACACTATTTTTACCTTCATTTAAATGTTTTTTATCTTTTCACACGGAGGTGACATTTTTACTGAAAGAGAAAAAGAGAAGAGAGAATGAAGGTAAGTAAAAAATTACTTTTGTGGTGAAAATTTTAGATGTTTCAAAAAATAGAGAAAATATGATCTTGGTCTGTTCAGGTGGTTATAATGTCATAAAATACCATAAAGTAGATAGTTTACAAACAACAAAAATCTGTTTCTCACAGTTCTGGAAGTGGTAAGGTCCAAAATCAAGGCACTGGCAGATTCAGTGTCTCTGGAGGGCCTGCTTTCTGGGTCCCAGGTGGCACCTTCTCACTGTGTCCTCTCTTGGAGGAAGGGGTGGGGCATCTCTTCAAGTCTCTTTGATGAAAGCACTAATTTCACTCATGAAGTCAGAGCTTCCCCAAAGCCCTGCCTCCTAATGTCATCATCCTGTGAATTTCCGAGTGACATGAATGACTCCTTTGCGAATATATAGTAAACTGCTATCTCTAGTTGACACTAATTTTTATTTTGCTTATAGTGTATTTTCTAATTTTCCTTAATGGACATGAAACATTAACAAGTGATATTATAAAGAACATAAAGATCACACAGATTAATATGGGTATGTGGTTGTTTACTAGGCTTTGATGCACTATTGAGAAAATTTTGTCAGTACTCAAGAAGAAACCTTGTATTTCAGTGTATCTATTCTCTTAATGCCTCCTAATATTTTGATCTCCTTGACCCCCAGGAACTATATTACTGTGAGTAGCACTTAGCTGAAGAAAGTGGAACAAGAAAAATAAGTTAAAGAAAGTTAATAGAAAGGTTATACCAGGCTGTCCTTGCGCACTTGCAAATAGGTTCCTATAGAAAAGCTGCCTGCGGAGGGTGCCCCTGAAATGACAGAGGAGTGTTCAGTCAGCCTGTCTTCCAGTGAGTGTTCTAACTTTCAACTGGTTTAAACACTAGTCACTTTGATATACTGCTTTGCCTTTAAAATTAGGTGAGATTTTTTTTTAATTAGGGGAATTTGAAGAGATTATAGCATGTAAAATCAATAATAAGTCAATTTTTCCATAGGCATATATTTGCCTTTTATAACACCCAATTTTCTGAAAAGATAGGAAAACTCTAGGCAAAAGTGATTAATTACTTTTTAATAGTTTAATACACTAGTTAAGTTTATGTTTTCTTCATAGTGTGAAACGAATGTTTTAACGTTTTATTATTAATCTGCCAACAGGAGATTATTATTGTTATTTCATTGAAAGTTGTACTTATGAATAAAATTCCCTAAATTTATGCTAGAAACATAATCTGAGAAAATAATATACCAAAAACCTACTGTAGTCATCAAGATTTTATGCCAAATCTCTAAAACTATAAAAGAATAAATATGCGGGCGGTGCCTGTGGCTCAAGGGAGTAGGGCGCCGGCCCCATATACTGGAGGTGGTTGGTTCAAACCCAGCCCCAGCCAAAAACTACAAAAGAAAAAAAGAATAAATATGCCTGGTGCTTGTTATAGGGGATAAATAATCATCTCACTGCCTATAGAACTTCGTATTTCCACTGTTAAAATATACAAGTTTAGTTTTGAAATAATTCTTTACAATACTAATAAATTGGGAAAAATCACTGTACTTATGCATTTCATGTGCGCCACAGTACCCATCTATCTCCAGGGATATTTAACAAGTATGTGGTAATAAATATGAAATGTAAAGTGGTTGACATGTTAAGAGAGATAATGCTTTTAATTTTGATCATATTAACCAGTCAAAAGTAAACCTTGACATTGTAATTTGTTGAACCACAATGATTTTAGAATTTCATGGTTTATTCTTTTAATTGCCGCATGTTGGGAGGGTTTTTTTGGGTCTATGACTCTTTCCAATGTTGCATAACACGTAGTTAATTTGTCTACAAGGTAATGACAGTGAGTTTGAGATCATCTCAAACATTAAGTCTGATAATCTGAACGCTTACTAAAACTCCAGTACATTTTGTTGTGTGTTGGCAGGAGCACTTGAAGTGGATTGGAAGACTCGATTTTAGTCCCAGTTCAGTCACTTGCCTGGTTGTCCCTGGAGGGTTGGGACACATGGAAGCATTGGTGCAAATATTTCCCTGTGACCCATACTAGACTAACAATAGAAAAAAAAATCACTAAATAATTGTGACTATGATTACTGATCTTGAGGAATAGCTATCTTTTTTTTTAAAGATGATGAGTTTTACTAGATAAAATGGAATAGATTTTAAAAAAAGAGTCTAGCAGAGTTTTTAAAAAGCCAAACCCAGTGTCAAGATGGTGATGAATCAAATAACATAAGGAAGAAATAAGAGTAGAGAAAAAAGAAAATGTTATTTGAGCTATATTTTTACCCATTAAATAGAATGGTAAATTTGGATTCTCTAAAGAAATAATAGCAATAAGTATCCAAATATAAATGTAAGATAAGCAAATAGGCACATGTTATAAACAGGTGACTCCTTCTAACAGCACCGTGGAGAGCAAATGGAATTTCAGGGTTATTGAGTCTCTAATGTGGATATGGAAATAGATACAAATCTAACAATGATGGTTTTTGTCTTTGTTTCAAACCCATTGGCTTCTCCTGACTCACCTGGGGGCAAATGTATCCCTAGTCTCTCTGAAACCTTGAAAAGGAAACAGAGCAGAACGAGAACAATAATTTTGTTTTTAATCTTTTCTTCCATTTGAGATCTATTTTGGCAGTTACTTCTCTGTCTAACCTAATCTCCTCTTTTTCAATTACTTCCTTTGCTATCACCTTGCCTGTGTCCTTTATAGCTTTGGTCATAGTCTCTAATCAGTGTATGTGATGAGACATTTACTGTCAGTCTCCCTCACAGAAATATGAGCTCCCAAAGGGGCATCTTTTGGGAAACACACCTAAGACTGACATTACTTCATCCCCAGAACCTACTGCAGATTTGTTGAATTTATACTTTTAATAATATATGCTTGCATTGGGGGAAATTATTTCATAGATGATGACTAGAACACTGAAAGGTAGTCTTTAGCCAAGAGGCAAGGTGCTCGTTAGGAAATTAGTATGAACATTTTTTGGCAGGATACCGAGTTGATCAAAGCACTAACCTGGAATTTAAAGCCAAGTGAAGAACACAATCCTACCTTACACTGGACAACAATATACTATGCAGGGACACGTTTCTGCTTTAAAAAATGAAGGATATAATGTAAAAAATATTTCAGTAATTACTGGGGGGGAACTAAAGATGATAGAACAAGACCTGTGGATGTTCATATCTTGTATATATGCTACATATATATTCACAATACATATGTCCTAGATATAGCTATATCTTAGTACCTACAGTGTATATGATGTTTTAAGCTTAGTTTTAAAATAATAAAATTTATGTTTTTATGAGTATGGTTGAGACTTGTAGCACTATTTATGAATTGGCTATGAAAATTGGAAACAAATTGGCAGTAGAAGTTAAAAATAATTTATCTGTACAAAAATGCAAGAACTTGTTAGGTAGATTAAGGGTAGAGACTGATAGCGAAGCTGATGGAGAGTAGTAAAATACTCAACACACTGTTGCAAACAAAATAGAATTTGTTATGCAAAAGCAAAGACAAACTAGTAGTATTAGTTCTGCATTTTGCAAGAACAATGTAAAAACATAAGGCACTGCTTATACAGAGTGACATATTTGGTATTTCTGATGCTGTCCATGTCAAAGACTTAAACAGTAAGATAATTTATTTTCATCAAATTAAAATCTTATTATAATGCTATATCCAGTAGTATGGCAGCACCTTTTCTGGACAGATCTAACCATAGTATGCAACCAACAATACCAAAACTAAATATTTTATAACCATCTTATATGTATCCAAGAAGTTTGTTATCCAACTTACAAAAAAGTAGGTAATGATCTGATACAGGTAAATGGAATATGAAACCTGCTTTTTTCCTTACGGGCATTTACTAAACTGGAAAAAACTGAGCTTTAGTTTTGAAGCATTTGAGAATTCAAGGGTTAGGAAACCAAGCCCAGGGCCTACCCTATTTGAGGTGACTAATAGAAGATCCCTCCCATTACAATGATACCCCTAAGGGTTGTATCTACACTCTAAATGTAAATTTTACCCTTAAATTAAAATTACTTGTCTCAAACTCTGCCACTAAGTGTAGGAGGAAAAAGAAAATCTCTTCTCAGAATTCATAAGGATGAGCTGCTCCTCACATATAGTGCTACTAAAATTCACAGCACATGGGTGGTGCTAAAGAAAAAATGATTCTGACACCTGTTAAAATGCATAGCAGGCTTTATTCAGGACCACCACGATTGTAGGAACTACTGAAATGGGGTTTTGTAGTGGGATAAAGAGACTGATCTCAACTTTGAGTACAACAAGGAAAAGTGAGAATTAATAGCCAAGGAGCAGAGTGTGGGGTAGAGGAAACTGTCAACAGATGGAAAAACACTAAGAGAAAACACCAGGGTAAGAAGGGATTTTGCTACACAGGTTTATCATGATTCTTATTGAAAGCAAGCCCAAGAAGTGTGGTCTGATGTTGAGAGTGAGCAGACACTGAACATGGACGTTTCTGGCTCAAATGACTTAAAATAATATTGCTAAATTTGGGCTCTTTAGAACACGCCCAAGGACAGGGTCTAGTTGTGAGATCTGTGAGGATCCTGATCAGTGTCCTCAATGGAGAACCTTTGTCAGCAGTTATAAACTGGAGGTTGCTCAATGTCATAGCAGTACTTGTAGATGGAGGAAAGGAAAATTGGAGCAGGGGCAATATTTGAAGAGGTCATGACTGAAGGTCTTTCAAATCTATATACTTAAAGTCCAATTATATCAAGCTGGAAAAATAAAAATAAACCCATATCTATGTATGTAATACTAAAACTGCAAAATTTCTAACATAGAAATATAAAATGTAGATAGAGATGAAGCTACATTAGGAGTATCCATTGGTGCTGGCCCTTAGGCCAGGACGTGGCAGGACGTTCTCAGTGTGCTGAGAGAAGTGGCTGTCAACCTGGAATTCTGCATCCAACAAAGAGTCTTTCAACACTGTGAGTGAAATAAAAAAACATGTTCAATCAAAAATTGTTTTCCCTTAGGAAATTCTCATTAAAAGATAATTTAGGGTGCAGTGGCTCAGGCCTGTAATCCTAGCACTGTGGGAGGCTGAGCTGGGTGGATTGCTTGAGCTCGTGAGTTTGACACCAGCATGAGCAAGAGTGAGATCCTGTCTCTACGAAAAATAGAAAAACTGAGGCAAGAGGATTGCTTGAGTCCAAGAGTTGAAGGTTGCTGTGAGCTATGATAATGCCATGGCACTTTACGCAGGGTGATAGCTTAAGATACTGTCTTAAAAAAAATAATAATAATTTTAAAATATCCTTCTGGTAGAAGAAAAGGTATTGCCAGATATTAATAGAGGATCTTGAGACACAACAAGAAAGGAAGAGTTAAAAAAGTGGTTGATGTGTTGACAAATACATGCAAACATTAATGCCTACATGTCACATAAAATATGAAACACATAAACAGCGGTAACAGCATGTACGTAGGGAAAGGGTTCAGGAAAAAAAGTGTTCTAAGATTCCTGCAGCTTTGGCTCGGCGCCTATAGCTCAACCGGCTAAGGCGCCAGCCACGTACACCTAAGGTGGTGGGTTCGAATCCCCAGCCCGGACCCGCCAAACAACAATGATGGCTGCAACCAAGAAATGGCCGGGCGTTGTGGCGGGCGCCTGTGGTCCCAGCTACTTGGGAGGCGGAGGCAGGAGACTCGCTTAAGCCAGGACTTGGAGGTTGCTGTGAGCTATAATGCCATGGCACTCTACCCAGGGGGACAGCTTGAGGCTCTGTCTCAAAAAAAAAAAAAGAAAAGATTCCTGCAGCTTTCAGGAGAAAGATAAATTTATAATTAATTTTAGATAATGAAACTTAATCTATTAAAATTCCTAAGATAATCATTAAAGAATAAAAAAAGTACATGACAAGGTTAGTAGATGAAAAATTGAATTAAAAAAATATACTATACACTAATTAAGTAAGTGAGGTGAAGGCTATGTTAACCAGTTTGATGCAAACATTCCAGAATGTATATAAAATCAGCACATTGTACCCCATAAATGCTTCAATGTATACAGTTATGATTTAAGACAAAATTAACATAAATTAGTAAGTAAATAAATAAAAAGTAAAAATAAAAAATATACTAAAAAAGAAGACAAAGAGAGTAGAAACAGAAAGTGCAGGGTAAGTAAAAAGTATAAAACAAGTTGGGAGGAATAAATTTAAGCAAAAGTATAATTATATAATAACTAAGAATTTTTATTTAATATGACAGAAATTATATAGTAATTATAGATCAAAACATAAACTCTGAACAAAATAAATATATAAATATCTTTTGATTTTCCAACTTCAATAAGTTCTGAGAAATTCTAATTAAAAGGTTACTATCTATACTACATACACGGCTATAAATTCTTTGGAACGTATGCATAACACACCTGCAATAACTGTACAAATAAAACTATAACCTTTCTTGAAAACTGTTGAACAAACACTAAATAAGTGAGGTGCTGCACCATTTAATGGTTAACAATTTGGAGTATTCAAAGCAGAGATATCCATTCTCCCCAAATTGATTTACATAGATTCAATACAACTTATATCCAAACTAATATTTTTATTGAGATTTGCACATGAGTGGGACCCCTCACAAGCTGATTTTAATATTCATAATACAGAGCTTACAATTATTATGAAGGAAGAGTTAAAAATAGGAATAGAATTCTTGAAGGTGAACAATAAGGTAGGGGTGAGTGGGAGACTTGTTCTATCAGATGTTGAAAAAAACTATAAACTTACATTAATTAAGAGATTGAGAGAATGTGGTGTTGGCACAAGGATAAACATATTGACTAATGAAATATGAATACGGACATGATTTAGAAAAAGCTGATATTGCAGATCAGTGGAAAAATGGAATTTTCAATACATGTTATTGAAACAACAGCTAATTGGGTAGGAAAAACAAACTACATAAAATACACAACAATCTGTGCTGGGCTATTAGAGATGTAAAATGTACCAGAAAAAATAAGTTAAGTGAGGTGATGGTTATGTTAATCAGTTTAATATACAATGTGGAATGCTTAAATCAAACTGATTAATATAACCATCACCTCGCTTACTTATTTTTGTGGTGAGACAGTTATAATTTACTCTTAGTTCTTTTGAAGTGTACCCTTGCATTGTGCACATTAGGTGAGACCCACCTAGTACCCTCTCTCCTCCCACCAATCGCCCTCTGTTCTCCCTCTTCTGCCCTCCCTCTTGGTAGACTATATTTGTGTTTTATCTTTCTTCTGAATGTCTAGGTGTTTGTGTATTAGTTTCATAATAGCATCGAGTACATTGCATACTTTTCCCCCCATTCTTGAGATACTTTACTGAGAAGGATATGTTCCAGCTCCATCCATGTAAACATAAAAGATGCAAAGTCTCCATCTTTTTCAATGGCTGAATAGTATTCCATGGTGTACATATACCACAACTTGTTAATCCATTCATAGATTTATGGGCATTTGACTTGGCAATTATGAATTGGACTGCAATAAACATTCTGGTGCAAATGTCTTTGTGGTAAAATGATTTTTATTCTTCTGAGTGAATACCTAGTAATGGAATTGTGGGATCAAATGGAAGGTCAACTTTTGATTCTTTAAGGATTCTCCATACTTCTTTCCATAAAAATTGTATTAGTTTGCAATCCTACCAGCAGTGTAGAAGTGTTCCCTTCTCTCCATATCCACACCAGCATCTGCGGTTTGGGGACCTTGTGATGTGGGCTCTTCTTACTGGGGTTGTTTTATCTATATAGCATAAAATTCACCATTTTAAAATGCATATTCAACGATATTTTAGTACATTTGTAGTGGTGGGCAACTTTCACCAATATCTAAGTTCAGGATATTTCTAACCTGGAAGAGAAACTCTGTACCCATTAAAAACTCACTTTTCCTCCGCCATCAGCCTCTTTTCGATCACTAATCTAGTTTTGTGTCTTTGCCTGTTCTGAGTATTTCATATAAGTAGAATCACACACTATGTGGACGTGTGACTGACTTCTTTTATTTAACATGAAGTTTTTATGGTTCTTTCAAGTTGTGGCATGAATAATATTTCCTTCTTTTACACTGTTATGTATGTATGATGTTTTCCTTATCCATTTGTCACTAGATAGATGTTTGGTTCACCTCCATTTTTTTGGCTAATATGAATAATCCTGCTATGATTATGTCTGTAAGGGTTTTGGTATGGGCATATATTTTCTTTCTGTTGGATATTCAACCAGTTTGTATTGCTGTATCATATTGTAACTCTCTCTATACCTTTTGAGGAACTGTCAGACTATTTTCCAAAGCAGTTGCACCATTTTATATTCCTACCAGCAGTTCACAATCACTATTCTCCACATCACTATCAATACATTTTTTTGAAAATATTTTTGATTAAAGCTGTCCTAGTGGGTGTGAAATGATATCTTATAAATTCCGTTTCTATTTCCATAATGACTAATGATTTTGGCACCTTTTCATGGGTTTATTATCTGTATATCTTTTTTTGAGAAATGTCAACTCAAGTTCTATAACTATTTTTAAATTGGATTCTTTTTCTTCTTATTATAGAATTGCAAGAATCATTTATATATGCTGATACAAGTTCTTTATCAGATAAATAATTTACAATATTTTGTCCCAATATTCTGTGGGTTTTCTTTTTACTGTATCAAGATTGCATTTTCACACAGTAAAAGGTTTTAATTTTTATGTTCAATTTATAGAATTTATTTATTTTTTCTCTTTCACTTGTACTTTTTGTATGCTTTATGCTTATTATAGCATTGAAGTGAGTTTTAATTTGGGAAGTGTGAGACCTCCACCTTCGTTCTTTTTCAAGATTGTTTAGGCTAGCCTGTGTTCTTATATTGCCATATGACTTTCAGGATGAGTTGACCAATTTAAGCAAAAACAGCAGTTGAAATTTTGATAGGTTTGTACTGAATCCATTGATTGGTTTGGTGAACATTGTCATCTTAAAAATGTTAAGTCTTTTGGCTCAGCGACTGTAGCTCAAGCAGCTAAGGTGCTGGCCACATACACCACAGATGGCAGGTTCAAATCCAGCCTGGGCCTGCCAAACAGCAATGACGACTACAACCCCAAAATGAGTGGGTGTTGTGGCAGGCACCTGTAGTCCCAGCTACTTGGGAGGCTGAGGCAAGAGAATCGCTTAAGCCCAGGAGTTGGAGGTTGATGTGAGCTGTGATGCCAGGGCAACAGCTTGAGGCTCTGTCTCAAAATGTTAAGTCTTTTGGCAAGAACATGGATGGCTTTCCATTTATTTAGTCATTCTCTATTTTCTTTCAACATATTTTATAGTTTTCAGTTGAAAAGTCCTGAAATTATTTTCTTAAATTTATTCCTTAAAATTTTTCTTTTTTTTTGAGCAGTGCCTGTGGCTCAAGGAGACTGCGCCAGCCTCATATACTGGGGGTGGCGGGTTTAAGCCTGGCCCTGGCCACAAAAACACCAACCCCACCCCACCCCACCCCCCAAAAAAAACAAACAAAAAACCCTGCAAAAATTTTTTTTGTTTGTTTTACCTTTTCTTTAATTTCAAATTAATATTAGGGTAAAAACAATTAAGTTATATTGTTTGCATGTGTTAGCTAAAGAAAGTCCAAGTTGTAGTTGAACTCTTCACCCAGGAGGTGTGCCTTATACCCTTACATTGAGCCTGTTAGGTGAAAGCATGCCAATCCCCTCCATCCTCCCCTATCCTCCTTTCCCCTACCCCCCTCCTTCCCACTTGAATTTCATTGGATTTTTCTCTTGCATGGACAGGCAGTTGTTATCTACTTGTTTCATTTTAGTATTGAGTACCTGGGATACTTGTGACACCTTATTAAGAAGAATGTTCTTAACTCCATCTAGATTAATACAAAGATGTTAAGTCTCCATCTTTTATATGCCACAGTTTTTATTAATCCATTCATGTGTAGATGGGCATTTGGGCTGAGTCCACATCTTGACAATTGTGAATTGAGCTGCAATAAACATTCTAGTGCGAATGTCCTTATGGTGAAATGATTTTTTTTTTTCCTTCTGGGTACATACCTAGTAATGGGACTGCAGGATCAAATGGAAGGTTTCCTTTTAGCATTTGGAGGATTCTCCATACTTCCTTCCAAAGAGGCTATGTTGGGGAAAAGACTCTATTCAATAAATGGTTCTGGTAAACTGGATAACCACAAGTAAAAGACTGAAACTAAACCTGTCTCTCTTACCACTTACAAAAATTGACTCACAATGTACAAATGAATTAAATCTAAGACACAAAACAATGAAAATCCTGGAAGAAAGTGTGGGAAAAACTCTTGATGACATCCACCTGGGGAAAGATTTTCTGAAAAAGACTCCATTGGCAATCACAACAACAAAAATAGATAAATGGGACTTAATTAAGCTGAAAACCTTCTTCACAGCAAAGGCCACAACAATTAGAGCAAACAGACAGCCTTCAGAATGGGAAAAGGTATTTTCAGATAATGACTCTGACAAAGGGTTGATAACCAGAATCTACAGAGGACTCAAATTAATCAACAAAAAAGAGCAAATAATCCCATTTATCACTGGGCAAGAGATATGAACAGAACTTTTTCCTAAGAAGACAGACGAAATGCCAAAGAACACATGAAAAAATGCTCATCATCCCTAATTATCAGAGAACTGTAAATTAAAACCATCTTGAGATACTACCTAACCCCAGTGAGAATAGCCCACATCACAAAGTCCCAAAGCTGCAGATATTGGCATGGTTGTAGAGAGAGGGGAACACTTACACTATTGGTGGGATTTCAAACTCATACAACCCCTTTGTTAATTTTTCTCGTGTTCCTTTTGATTTCATTGCAAATGGAATTATTTTTTCAATTTTATTTTTGGATGGCTCATTGCAAGTATATAGAAATACAGCCAGTTTTTGTATAATGATTTTCTGTCATGCATTTCTGCTGATATGGTTTATTAAATCTAATAATTACTTTTGTGGATTCCTTAGAATTTTCTGCATTCAAGAGGCTGTTATATAATAATAGAGAGAGTATATTTCTTTCTTTCAAATCTGGATGCCTTTATTTTATTTTCTTACCCAACTTCCTGGGCTAGAACCTCCAATAGAAAGTTAAACAGAAGTGGTGAAAGTAGATGCCCTTGTCCTGTTCCTGATCTTTCACTTATTCACCACTAAGTATGATGTTACCTGCAAGTTTTGTCATTCCCCCCCCCCTTTTTTTTTCAGGTTAAGAAGTTCCTAGTTTGTTGAGTGTTTTCTTTTTCTTTTAATTATGAAAGGGCATTAGATTTTGTCAAATGCTTTTTCCTTATCTATTGAGACAATCAGGTCTTTTTTGGTCCTTTTTTTTTCCTCTTAAAGTGGTATTTACATTTGTTGATTTTCTTATATCAAACAATCTTGTATTCCTGGGATCAGTCACACGTGATCATTGTGTATAATGATTTTTATATATTGCTAGATTCAGTTTGTATTTTGTTGAAGATCTTTTCTAATTTTTTTCTTCTCCCCTCCCTCCTGGCCTCTCTTTCTCTCCTTCAGATAGGGTCTTATTCTGTTGCCTAGACTAGTGTGCAATAGTGCAATCACAGCTCACTTGAACCTCAGACTCCTGGGCTCAAGCTTGATTCTCCTAGCTCAGCCTCCTAAGCAGCTAAGGCTATAAATGGGCGCACTATGCCTAGCTAATTTTCCTTTTTCTTTTTTTATTTTTTGTAGAAGTGAGGTCTCATTCTGTTGCCTAGGTTGGTCTGAAACTCCTGGTCTCAAGTGATCCTCCCGCCTTGGCCTCTCAATGTGCTGGGATGCCAGATGTGAGCTACTGTGTCCGTCCTTCATCTATACCTATAAGAAATTAATCTGTAGTTTTCCTTTCTCGTGTTGTCCTTCTGTCTTTGTTTTTGGCATTAGGAAAGTACTGGACTCAATAAATGACTTAAAATATGTTTCCTTCTCTGTTTTCAGGAAAATTTTTTGAAGCATCCATGTTAACTAATGTTTGGTAGAATTCAACAGTGAAGCCCTCAGGCCCTGGCTTTTCTGTGTTGTTACATAGTTAACTACATAGTCTTTTTACTTGCTGCAGATCTATTGAGATTTCCTATTTCTTCTGAAGTCAGTGTAAGTGGCTTTTGTTCTGGGAATTTGACCCTTTAACCTAAATCATCCAATTTGTTGGCAAAGAGTTGCTCTGAGTAATATATTTTAATGTGTTACTAGTTCTTTCAGGTTGCTAGCGATATTCTTGTTTTTTATTTCTGATTTTAGTAGATCACATTTTACTTATCTTTTTCATCATGGCCAGTTAAGTTAGTTTTATGAATTATGTTTGATCTTTCAAAGAACTAACTTAAAAATAGTTTATTCTTTTTATATTCTACAATTCATTTATTTTTTTCTCTAGTCTTTAGTATATCCTCTATTTACATTGCTTTGAGTTTATTTTGCTCTTCATTTATTTCAATTTTTAAGGTAAGTTAGTTTAAGATCTGCTTTCTCTTTAAATATAAATGTTTAGAAATACAAATTGCTGTCTAAACACTGCTTTAGTTGCATCTCACATATTTTTAGTATTTTTGTTTAAAATCATCTTAAAGATTTCTCTAATTTCCCTTGTGATATCTTCTGTTATGCATTGGTTATTTAGGAGTGTTGTTTAATACCCACACTTTTGCAAATTTCCAAAATTTCCTTCTGTTGTTTATTTCAAGTTTAATTTCATTGTGATTGGCAAATGTTCTTTGCTTGACTTTCTTCTGTTTATATTTATTGCAACTTATTTTTATGGCATAGCATATGGTCTATCCCAGTAGAATGTTTCATTTGTGCTTCAGGAGAATATGGATTTGGTTCTTATTGGGTGGAGTGTTCCATACAGATGTGTGTTATCTCTGTATCTTCTTGATTTTCTGTGTTGATCTACTCATTATTTAGAATGAGGTATTGGTATCTCCAACTGGTATTGTTGAATTATCAATTTCTTAATTCTTTCATATTTTGCCCCATGTATATTAAAAGCATAGCTTATTTTCAAGAAATCAATACTTCTTTTCATAAAATTTGAAAATCCACAAAACAAATAAAAGTAATTTCTGTTAAATAACTGGTGTAAGCCAAATGGAACTTTAGTTTTATAATCATGTTCATTAGATTTAAAGTAAATAAATTAATTTACTACATTAAAATTTATTGACAACATACATATAGTAATACTACTAAATCATAAGCAAAGAAATATGAATTAAATATGGCCAAAGACATAATTTTAAACAAAACTTTGAAAAAATAATTTCTTTGAGAGTAACACAGTCATGTTTAAATATGTGCCACGTTGTTGCAATATTAAATATTTTGGATCTGGGCAGAGTGGCTCATGCATGTAATCCTGGCACTCTGGGAGTCCAAGGCAGGTAGTTGCTAGAGCTCAGGAGTTTGAGACCAGCCTGAGCAAGAGCAAGACTCCATCTCTAAAAATAACCAGGCTTTGGCGCAGATGCCTATAGTCCCAACTACTTGGAGGCTGAGGTAAGAGAATACGAAAAATACCTCAAGCCCAAGAGTTTGATGTTGCTGTGAGCTATGGCACCATAGCACTCTGATGAGGGTGACAAAATGAGACTGTCAAAAAAATTTTTTTTGATATTATGTAACATTAAATGATAAATTTAAAAGGATGCCTATTTACCTCAATATACATATAAAATGTTGTTTTTGAAACTAAAATTGAAACCTCTTATATAAAACCTATATTTATTTATGGCTCAGTTTATTAAATTCAATTGTGAGTCAACCTTGACATAGATTTCATTTTCAACTGAAATGAGATTAATTTTGACCATTCTCATGATTATTGTAAGTAAGAAAACCCTTCTTCCCTCCCAAAGAGTTTCATGTGGGAAGAAGGAGTTACTCCTACTTTCTTTGACATAATCTCACTGTGTTACTCTGGGTAGAGTGCCTTGGCATCATCATAGCTCACAGCAACCTCAAACTCACATGATCCTCCTGCCTCAGCCTCCCAAGTAACTGGGACTACCAGCACCCACCATAATATTGGGCTAGCTTTTCTTCTTTTAGTACAGATGGGGTCTCACTCTTGCTCAATCTGGTCTTGAACTCCAAAACTCAAGCAATCCACCCACCTCAGCCTCCCAGAGTGCTGGATTACAGGCATGAGCCACTGTGCCCAGCCATAAAAGAAGTTTTAAAACTACAGCAAAATGGGTGGTGCTGTAGTCAAAGGAGTAGGGCGCCAGTCCCATATACCAGAAGTGGTGGGTTCAAACCTGGCCCCTGGCCAAAAACTGCAAAAAACAAACAAACAAAACAACAACAACAATTAAAAAAAAAAAAAAAACTACAGCAAAATGTACACTGCTTTTCTATGAATGGCAAGACATGTTTCTCTCACTGATAACTTTTCTAGGAGAAAACAATACATCTTATCTTAAATGTGTGATTAGCTGCTGTTCACAAAGTGCTTCATGTTGCCTCAAAGACAGGTCATCAGTATCCCCAGACATTTCAGAGAAATGGCCCTTTACCCGGTCGTACATTTGCGTTGAGTGAGAGGGAAACTGCCATCTAGATCTGGAAGACCGAGGCAGGTGGATTGTCTGAGCTCACTGGTTCAAGACCAGCCTGAGCAAGAGCAAGAGATGTCTCTAAAAATAGCTTTGTGGCAGACACCGGTAGTCCCTGCTACTCCGGAGGCTGAGGCAAGAGAATCACAGAAACCCAAGAGTTTGAGGTTGCTGTGAGCTGTGACATCATAGCACTCTACTGAGTGCAGCAAACTGAAGCCCTGTCTCAAAAAAAAGTGGGGGGGGGAGTGAGAAAACATAAAAGCAAGTCTCAAGACATATTGAAAACCACCTGGAAAAATTATAAAACAGATCTTACAGGCGTGAGCCACCACATCTGGCTCTTTTCCCACTCTTAACCCAAAGAAGTTACGGAGACCTGCTAGGATTTCCTTTGGTTGCATATTTCCCCTAAAGATTCTATTTTGTTTCAATGCTAAGAATTTTATTAAATGAAGTCAAAACATTTTCTACAGGGCCTTGCAAAAACTTGTTCAGTTGGCTCAAGTGATTAGAATGTCTGCTAAGGAACTAGGCTTTGCAAATGGTACATGTATTTGTGAGGGAAGAAGTGGGGGGCACAATTCGAATTCTGTGCCCAGTGCTTAGCCTTAGTGCAGGCTGCTCAGACCGTCCATGTGCATGGTGCAGGTAGGAACTCTTATTTGGAACTAAATCTCCTCCCTCTGCTTTAAAAAGTCTGGTCAGAAAGCTTGGGGTGCAGCTCAGGAGTTTGGGATCATTAGTGGCAGAGTCTGGTTTCCTGGGCACGGCTTGGTGACCTAAGCATTGGCTGTTGAATATTTTTGGCTGTGAGGCCCTGTGGTTCTTCTGCTTCCAGGGGCCCTTGGAGGACCTTTGACACGTTAGACTGTCTATGCTGTGTTGGAGAAAGACTCATAGGCCCCTCGGCCCATAAATGCATAGCCTTTCCCAACAACAACACCCCCTACCACAGTGGCAGAGGCGCTACAGTAATGAACTCACACCGACACATCATTATAACCTAAAGTCCACGTTTCTATTAGGACTTATACTTTCTATGACATTCTATGAGTTTAGGCAAATGTATAAAGGATGTAGCCACCATACACATATAGCCTAATATGAAGTATTTTCACTACGCTAAAAATCCTCCATGTCTATTTCTCTCTCTTTATCCTTGAGCCTTAGCAAACACTGACCTTTTCTAGAATGTCACATAATTGAAATCCATGTAGTATATAATCTTTTCAGATTGGCTTCTTTTACTTAGTAATATGCATTTAAGTTTCTTCCATTTTTTTTTTGGTCTTTTTATAGCTTAATAGGTCATTTGGTTTTAGCACTGAATAATATTCTGTTGTTCTAGTGTATTGAGCTGATTTATCCACTTACCTACTGAAGGACATCTTGGCTGCCTCGCTGTTTTGGTAGTTGTGAATAAAGGTCTGTGATCCATTTTAAGTTACTTTTTGTAAAGTCTGTGTCTAGATTCTTTTGTTTTTTGTTTTTTTTGCATAGAATGCCTGATTGTTCCAGCTTCATTTGTAGAAAACACTGTGTTTTCTACATTTTATGGCTTGTTCCATGTTGTCGAAGATCAGCTGATTATGTTCATTTGGGTTTATTTCTGGGCTAATAGTTCTGTTCCATTGATATATTTGTCTCCTCTTTCAGCAGTACCACACTGGCTTGATGACTGTAGAGTCATAGTCTAGAACTCAGGTCGTGTCCGTCCTTTAACTTTGTTCTTCTGCTTCAGTATTGTGCTGATCATTCTGGGTTTTTTGTCTCTCTATAGAAACTTAAGAGTGCTTTCTGGTGTTTTGATGGGGATTGCATTGAATCTGTAAATCAAGTTGGGAAAAACTGGCATCTTGACAATAATTAATCTTACTATCTGTGAATGTGGAATGCCTCTCTAATTATTTAGTTCCTTGGATTCTTTAAATGGAGTTTTGTGGGTTTTGTCATTTTTTTTTAAATTTCAAATTCTACTCATTGCTGGTATAGGAAAGTGATACTTTTTTTTTTTTTTTTGGTAATTAACCTTGTATCCCACAACTTTGACATAGTCATTTATTAGTTACAGAATTTTTTTGGTCACTTTTCAAATTTTCTACATAGGCAAACATAGCATCTGCTCACAAAGATTGTTTCATTTCTTCCTTCCCAATCCATATACTGTTTTTTCTTGTTCTTGTCTTGTTGTATTAGCTCCAACTTGCCATATAATGTTGAAAAGCAGTGGTGAGAGGAAACGTCCTTGCCTTGTTTCTGATCTTAGTGGGAAGGATTCTAGTTTCTCAATATTAAGTATGATGTTAACTGTTAAGTTTTTTATTGATATTCCTTATCAAGTAGAAAAAGTTCCCCTCTTTTCCTAGTTTACTAATTAAAAAAAATAATCAGTGTTGGATTCTGTCAAAGACTTTTTCTGCATCTATTCATATGATCCTGTTAATTTGTTTCTTTAGTCTGCTAATGTTATGGTTTACAGACGTTGATTTTTTTTTATTTTTATTATTTTTTTTTATTGAATGGTCACAGTAGTTGATTTTTGAATGTTAAACTATCATTGCCTACTTGGAATAAATCTTGGTTGGTTGTGGAGCATAATTCTTTTTATATATTGTTAGGTTTTATTTCCTAATATTTTACATCTATGTTTATAGGAAATTGCTCTGTAGTTTTCTTACTTTTTTTTGACTTTTTACCATAAAAAGTCAGGGGTATGCTGGCCTCACACAATGATTAAGGAAATATTACCTCTGTTTCTATTTAAAAAAAATATTTTACTGAAGTGATATAATTTCTTTGACAAATGTTTGATATTTTTCTTTTTAGCAGGCTATTAATTATCAGTTTATTTTTTTTAATAGGATAGGCCTAATTCAGATTAATTATTTCTTCTTGTATGACTGTTAGCAAATTGTATCTTTCCAAGAACTTGTCCATTTTATCTAAGTTATTGAATTTGTGGACCTAGTTTTCTATAATATTCATTTGTTATCCTTTGATTGTCCATAAGATGTGTAGTAATGTCCCTTCTGTTATTTCTAATAGTAATTTGTGTCCTCTTTCTGTACTTCTTAGTTAGATCGGGTAGAAGCTTGTCAATTTTGTAGATAGTTTCAAAGAATCATTTCTGGTTTTATCAATTTTCTCTATTGATTTCCTATTTTCAATTTTATTAATTTATACTTTAATTTTATTATTTATTTTCCTCTTTGGATTGAATTTTCTCTTCTTTTTTTAGTTACAAAAGGTGATAGCTTAGGCGATTGATTTTAGATCTTTTCTCTTTTCTGATAGGTGCATTTAATGCCATAAATTTCCCTCTAGACCAATGATTTTCGACCAATGTGCTGTGAAAATTTTTAATGATCATTAATTAAATTATTTTCAAAGGAAGTTCAAAGCACAGTAACTATATTCTTCTTTTTTTTTCTTTTTTGCTCAAGGTCATTTAAGTGTTCCACAAAAGTTTAATTATAGGTTCAGATATGCCATGAGATAAAAAGGTTGAAAAAACACTGCTCTAGACCTTGTTTTTGCTTTATCCTACAAATTTTGATGAGTTATATTTTTCTTTTTATTTAATTTAAAATCTTTTAAAATTTCTTTTGAGTTTCTTCTTTTACACATGTGTTATTTAGAGGTATTTTGTTTACTTTCCATGTATTTTGTGATTTTTTTCATTGTCTTTTCTGTTATTGATTTCTAGTTTAGTTCCATTGTAATCTCAGATTCTTTTCAATTTGTTAAGGCATGTTTTATAGCCCAGAATATAATCTATCTTGGTGAATATTTCAAGTGAGCTTGAGAAGAATGTATATCCTACTGTTGCTGGAGGACATAGCCTGCAGATGTCCATTACTTCCAGAAGATTGGTGGTGTTGCAGAGTTCAGCTGAGTCCTTACTAATTTTCTACAACTGAACCTGTAAATCTTTAATTCACTTTTCAACTCACACACAACATTAAAACCCCTCACACTGCTAAGCCACCAGATTTGGAATGGAACAAGAGATTTATAGGCTCTTTGCCTGGTTGTGTCATAGTTTTTAAAAAAAATCTCAGATAAATTGATCTTTGTTTAATAAAATTGACTGTTTCTGCTGAATCATCCAATTTTTTTTCACATCATTTGTAAGAGATTTTGACACCACCACTTCTCTGTGAAGAAAGCAGTGTGTTTTGAAAACAAAGGCTTTTCTGTTTTTGCAAAGGAAGATAAAAATTGCCATTGAACCAATAACTGATGGAGCACAGTAAGTCCAATGGCAGCACAGTTTCTCTAAAAGACCTAAAATTCGAGTAGAAGGGAAAACATGACCTTTGTTTGTTTTAGGCAGCTTTTTGTAGCAGCAGCAGTTTTCTCCAACTTTACCATTATTTACCAATCTTACCATTGCTTTAGCTTAATATATATTGGTAAAAATATTTTGATCATCACAACTGGATGCAAAAGTTGTGGTTGTTTAGTTTTACATGAGAGTGCCTTGGTATCATGTGACATGACATCAAAGCAGACTTCCTCAGTATCCCTGGGCATTTGGTTTCAGGGCCTCCAGTGGATCCAAAATCCATGGATGCTCAAGTCCCTTACAGAAAAGTTTGTAGTATTTGTATACAACCTCTGCATATCGTTCTTTATACTTTAATCATCTCTAGATTGTTTATACTTAATACAAGGCACACGCAATGTAAATAGTTGTTATACTCTATTGTTTGGGGAATAATGACAAGAAAAAATTCTGTATTTGTTTAGTACAAACAGTATTTTTATGAAGATTTTTGATTGCAGTCAGTTGAATTCACAAATGTGAAACCCATGGATACCGAGGCCAATTCTTCATTAAATTACTGTTCTCTTGGGGGAAGATCTTTTTCTATTTTTCTCTTATATCTTGTGCAAGCATTTTAGTCAGTATCATTTCTCAGCTGACAGTATTAGTTTCCCACTAACATTGTGAGTTTTCCTCTTCTGAATAATAAGATGCACTCCCCAAAATCTAGTGTCCTGAACTTTATAGTAAATATTCTTTTCTTTTTCTAAAACTTAAATAAAAGCTTTGCTGCATTGTTTTAAAGTTGCAACGGCCTTTTAAAATAACTTTCAACTTTCCTCATCTTGCGACTTTTGTGGGAGCATTTGAATTTGCCAGGAATAATGCACAACTGAAGAAAGTAAAAGCTGCCCTATCTGAGATGAGGCGATCTCTCATCATGCTTTTAATTTACCTTGATGATGATCAGTGACTTTTCAAATGTTCATTGGCAATTTGTCTATTTTTCTTTTCAAAAGCTTCTGTTCAAATATCTTTTGTCCACTTTTTAATGCGGTTGTTTGATTTTTTTTCTTGCTGATTTGCTTAAGTTCTTTGTAGATTCTGGAATTGAAGGCCCACATGTGAAAAGAGGAAAGTAAAACTCCATGGACATCAAGCAGGGGCAAAGGAGGAGGAGGGGATGGGCAAAACCTACCTAATGGGTACAGTGAACGCATAGGCGATGGGCATAGTTATAATTATGACGCAAGCATTACCAGAGCCATCCATGTAACCAAAAACATCAGTACCGCTGTAATACTTTGAAATAAGAAAAAGAATGAAAGCCCTAAGGAAAAAAAAAGCAGTTAGTTTAAGTCACCACTTTATTTAAAATTTTTATTTTTTAATAGGTAACTTTCCTTGTATAAATAAATTTATCTGCACACCATGTTGCCCTGATACAGTAAAATGATTCATAGGTGGCTTTTTAAAAAATCCTTAACCTTATCAGAATTTTTCTTTGCCTTAAACCTAAAAATTTTCCTTTCCATTTTATATTTCGTCTTTAAAAATAGCTACATTGTACCATCAGGTATGTTTGTACAGCACAAACATTAATAAGGGATAAACAGAATGGCATAGTAAACAACTAAATAAAAAATCACATGCACACACAAAATAAATAAAATAAAATCTACAAGTGCAATTCATTTTATAGCTATAGAATATTTTTGCAAGTTTACAAAAATAACAAAGTGGTAAGGGAGAGCTTAGTCACAGCATTTAAAAATGCCTTCCCTCGAGTGAGAATTTCCCTGGTTTTTTTCTCTTCTAAGTCAATCAGTAGAAAATAAGGGGTGATTAGGAGAGATAATTTGAGGAGTTGGTCAGGGGACTCCATCATTGGTTTATCATTCTTCCTGCTGTATAACACAACATTCACCAATTATCAAAATTATACGGCCTGCCCTATTTTGTATCAAATATTGGAAACGACCTCAACAAAATAAACTGGTCCTATGAAGCGCTGTTGTACACAGCTAACAACTTCGAAAGAAATTACTAGTGAGGCTATCCAATCAGTTCCCATCACTACAACCACTCGTGTCAAACAGTGCCAGATGAGTGCCGGGGCAAGTGCAGGTCACCTGTGTGTTAAGATCTCGGAACAGGGGCAGTTCAGAGCTCCCTAGGCCAAATGAGGTCACACGACTTAGGGGTTTCTCAGAGAGCTAGACAGATACACCGTTCTACATATATCTTTGCTTGGCAATTTTTAAAGAAGCTGGTAATTTCTAAAGAATCAGGACTCCAATGTCATTTTCTCAGGTTTATACACGTATCAGGCCAGAAATTGATCTTTAACTCAAAGTGCTTTGTGAAAAATATTATTTCCCTAAAATATGGTTTGCTAAGGATTGTTAAAATGGGTAAAAGTAGTTGTTTACCAAATCTCTACTTTTTGAATTATAACTGATTACAAGACTTGCATATTTACATGACCTTGCTAAAACTGGTAGAAACAGCGAGTCAGCCAAAATTCCCTTCCAATATGCTATAAAAACAGGAAGTTCTGCCTTATGTGATACCTGCCCATGTAATTTCAGTTTGAGACTTGAACTTTATGTCTGGGAACATAACTGTCCCTTCAACAAAGGTGTTTTCTATGGCTTATTTGAGATCGTTTTCATTGTTAATAGTGTGAATTAGAATTGTGTTGGATATTGACTTCTGAAATTGCTTCCTATAGTTTCCATATTTCAGAAATTAAAAGTCTTATTTCCATAATTATCAGAACAGAATTCCTCATCACATGTTTCTTTGTGATAAGTATACGACTATACACTTCCTAGTCTGTTCTAAAACTAACTGTTTAACTTGATTCACAGACATTATCTAAGGATAAAGTTTTTCTGTCGCCATGTGGAAGGATCCTGTCCTCACTGGTGGTCAGCAATCTGGTCCAATGAATGGGAAAATATTTTCCATCATTGGATAATTTTGTAATCTTTTTTCCCTGCCTCTCTTCAGCATATATTTTCTATCAAAACACGGGAAAAGAATGGAAATTCTTTGATCAGCCAAGCTGCCTGTTTTTAATCTGGGCATAGAATGTGGCAAACAAGCTAAATTGGGGTGGAGACTCTTCTTTCCACACTTCCCTGAAACTGTGACAAAACAAAGGTAAACGGTTTCCAAGTCAAAATGAGGAGAGACAAATAAGTGCCAGTGAAAACCAGGAGCTGAGTTACAGCCTGGGTGACAGATCCCTCCAGATCAGATGGATGTCAGTTCTTCTGTTATCTCCTTGACACTTTAATTTTCTCTTTGTAAATTGAATAACAAAAGCTATTTTCCCATTACCCACGCATCTTTCCCAAATGGGAAAAAACTCAGAGTGTGCTGTATAGTCTCTGAAATAGCCCCTGTTTTGGAAATGGAAAAGTTAGTGTGTCTCCAGGACCATTTGAAAAAACCCTACATTCCTTTTAGGGGGAAGAAGGGAGCAGCGATCAGGGCGAGGGGCTGTATGCCAGGGGCTTTTCAGGGTTCTATTTCTTTACCTGGTGGTTATGTGTATTCCTTCCATGATAAATTACTGAGCTGTACACCTGCCTGTTGAAGATGTTTTTGTTTGTTTATATTTTTGAGCACATATACATACACATGTATAATTATATAAATGTGTATACTTATTAAATTAAATGTGTCCATATAACTACAAAATGTAAAACAAACATCAAAATTAAAACACATAAATATGCACATATAATATATACATGCATATATATATATCTGTATGTGTATGCTTAGGTGTATATAAATATATTCATCTTCCAAAATAGAATATAAAATAATGGAATGGAAGGAAAAATTGTATGCACATTGAATAATAACAATATGGGTTGACTTGACACAATAATGCCAGATATTTTTGTGTAATCATTCCATCAAGATAACATTAACGGTCACAGAAAATGACAAATATAAGAGTAAATAATTGCTATGCTATCAATGTAAAGATGAAATAGCTTTAAGATGAGGATATGATCTCGGGAGCTAGAGGACCCAAGTTTTCTTTTACTCCTTAGACTTCCTTGTATTAAATGACTTCAGGTAAATATGCAGTTTAATTTGACTTGTTTATGTTTCAGTTTCCTATCTATAAAATGGTACAACACAGTATTTGTTCATTTTTATTATTTATGAATAATCTTTATCCCCAAAATGGAAAGCAGTATCCAAAAGTCATAAAGAAGTAGATAAAATGGTTGAAACATTTTAAAAAGTACCTGCAAAGAGTACCTTTTTTTGTATATATTAAAATAACCCAAAAAACAAAAAAAACTTGCTTAGTCCAGGCAACAAGAGCTCAGGGGTCATGTTCTGCTATGTACAAAGTGTACCCAGCATCCTCCCAGCCCAACATTTCTGCACATCTGAAAGTACTTTTTCCACAAAGATTTTATCCAATTAAAATGGGATCTATATTTGGATTACTTCAATACTCATTCCATCACAAAATTTCAAGTCTCAAGAATTTTCTAGGGAACATTTAGTTCAGCAAACCATTCCATTTTATGTATTAATATAATTCAGGTCACTAGAGGAGCTTTCATATTCAAAGTCATTCTTTTATTTAATATCTTAAAAAGGCTTCAACCCCATCCCATGGACTACAAAACCAAGCATCTCTCAAAGAAATTCTGAAAGGGGTGAGGGACTTAAGTTCCCAGTTCCATCCCTATCTGCTTCTCACCTTGTCCTTTGAGATGTTTCCAAGAGTTGCGGGAAAGGGAAAGGTTGCTGTGTTGGTTTCAATGTTGCAAATTAACTAAAATCGGTGATTTGGAGTTTGACAAGTAAAAGGAATGAGGAGGGAAATTAAAATTTTAATTGGAAGATATGAGCTCAGAGAAGCAAGTTCTGTTTGGTTCTTTTCCCATTTTTATTTTAAAGATGCTCTGGGAAGGAAGAACAGAAGTAAGCAGGATGTGAGAGACAACACAGCCTTCACCTCAAAGGGCTTCGGGGGAAGCAACAACTTCATATGAGAAGTGGGAAGTGAAGGAATCATTCAGATGGAGGACAGGATTACAGCAGAGAGAATAAAAGGCTCTTAGGAAGGAGAAAAATGGGATTTTACTAAGAGGAATAGAGATGTAGAGGTCAATGAGAAAACAAAAAGTAGAAAATGTATTTATATTTTCAGTAGTAAATGATTGAAATGATGAGTGATACCATTTTGAGAGTATCTTGGGGGAAGAGATAGCTGGAATCCAGCTCTAAGCCAGAAAAGACATTCCTTCTAATCATAGTTAGGCCATGCATGGTTCTGATAAGCAGAGAGGTCACTGCCAGATTAGAAGTTTTGTATGTGGGTGGAAGTAGGAATGGGTTGCCTTGGTGTAAACATTTCTTGATGTATATTCATGAGAATTTTATATTTTTAGTTCCTATGGTAAACAACTTTTAAAATTCAAGTTTTTATCTCCCTTTATTACTGATAAGTGATATGTAATCATTACTATTTATATGTACTTATATATACATGTATATGTATTTTTAAGTAGGCACTATTGGATTTTTCAGATAGGCAATTTTTTTTTGCTTTTAAGAAGTATGTTTTTCTATTTTACATATTTATACCACCAATTCCATTTCTTGAGCTATTGTTGTATTATATTACATACAAAAATAATTTTCATTACAGTGGTTAGCCTTAACTAGTTGTTGATTTTAAATAATATGATTTTAAGTGTATCATTGATACATGTGATATGAATATTAGGTATCCTTTTGAGTAAGACTTTGTTTTTACAAGTTAACCAAGAGTTTTTTTAATCAGTTGGTATATGTCAAACAATTTTTTACATCTATTAAGAGAACTATCATTTTCTACTTTATGTGTTCATGTACTTTCAATAGCTTCCTTAATATTCAACATTCTCTGATTCCCTAGAAAGGAAGTATTAAATCATGGCCAATTCTTATTTTAACATACTTTTTAACTTACTATACTAGTATTATTTTATATTTTTAGTTTCCTTTTTCTTTCTTTCTTTTTTTTTTTCTTTGTTCTTTTCCATCTTTGACATTAAAGATAGGAGAAAAAACTCATATAAATATACAAAAAGACTTTGCTTAATTCAGAGGTAAATCTTTGATCACTTCATTCCATTCCTTCCCTGGTTTCCGGTGTTCTTAATACTTCCTGAATCAATTTTATTAATCTTACCAAACAAGTTTCTGTATGTATATAACAAATAACAGAACCTGCATTTTTTAGCCAATATTTCTTATAGAAAATCATTTGCTCACATTATAATTTACATAATGATTCACTGATTCACATCAGTGAACTGATTCACATCAGTTTCTTGTGAACTTCCTTAATCTATTTTCAAAAAGCTGAGTGAGAGATAAAAATAAAGCTTATGAGTTTTCAGGATTGAAGGTCCTGCCTGGCTAGGGCTGCCACCACAAGACTAACCAGGCACTAGTGTTTCCCGGCCTCTCCAGGACACCCTCGTCTATCTCAGACACACCTAATGAAAGCCCTGACTCCAGCAATATATTTTTATGATTCCATAGGTTGATGTAATCCAGGGATCAGCAATCTTTTCTTGTTAAAGGCCAGATGGCAAATATTTTAGGTATTACTATTCACATAGTCTCTGTTGCAACTATTTAATAGTTGTTGTCTAGCACAGAAACAGTCATAGGCAATGTATAAACAAATGGGGGTAGTTAAGTCCCAAATGTCTTTATTTACAAAAGTCACTGGGTGAGATTTGCCCCACAGGACATAATTTGTTGACCCATGATCTAGTTTACTGGGATAAAATAATTTTATTATAAATACCATAGCAGTTACGTTTGCCAACATTCAAATTAACATTTACTTGATGTTTATTATGGAGCAGGCACTGTTCTAATTGCTGTGCATATGTTACCTCAATTTATTACCACATAAACCCCATGAATGTGGCACTACTAACATACCTATTGACAAATAAACACATTAGGAAATAGAATGGTTAAGAGGCCAGGCTTGGTGGCTCATGCTTGTAATCCTAACACTTTGAGAGGCCCAGGAAGGTGGATTGCTAGAGTTTAGGAGTTTAAGATCA
>NW_003852398.1:45085007-45092859 GCF_000181295.1 Otolemur garnettii
AGGAGGGAAGGGAGAGAGGGAGAAAGGGAAGGAGGGACAGAAAAGAGACAAAGAATGGTTAAATGGGTTGCTTTCTGCTATACAGCTATTAGTGATTTAGGCAGGTTTCAAAGCTAAGAAGTTTGCCACATTTGAATCCAAAGACCAAAGTTTTAAGGAACATATCACCATACTTCTATTGATCTTATTAGTAGCTGGAAAACATTAACTTGGCTAACTGAGAAGTTAATTACTTAAGTTGGAAATCTTTAACAACTTTATTTTTAAGTACAAACTAATGTTAAAACAAGTCATTTGTATATCTCAACTTAAAAAATAATCAGAATGAAGACCACAGATCTGCTTATGACACAAACACAGGATCATTGAATTAGGTCATTTTTAAGGTTATTTCTCATAACAGTTTTTCTTAGAGTTTGGCTCCCCACCACTATGTGTTTACGTTTGTTGTATATTCAATGATTTCCCATAAAACTTTCAGGCAAGTGAAAAGAAAAAAGACAATAGAATAATCGCCAGTAAGCTTGACAGTCAAGGATGAGGGGAAATATTTAGAGGGTAATTGATACTATTTTTCAATAATTTATATGCACAAAATGTTGACTCAGTAATTTTACCTATTATCTGATGGAAACAGGTCACCAGGGCATAACTATTATAATACAAAAAGTGTCAACACAGAAATATGCTGAAAAATTGGTGACTACCTAAAGGTCAGTCAATTTAAGAATGATTAAATAAATCAAAGGAAGAGTAACCTTCATAAGAGTAAACTGAGGGCCTCCAAATTACGCTCCTCTATGAAAGCCATGAGAACACTGGAAAAAATAAGCAACACCATCTTTTTTAGACTCTGGAAATTAAACGATTATAACAATATAAAGATTATTATTTATAAGAAATGATGGAATCTTGGTAGGAACTGAAGGTTTTGTGGCACTTTAACTTGCCCTATTTTCATCCCCCTTTTACGGCTCTGAGGTAGCCTTGAAAAGCAAGAGCCTCACAACTTAGTAGCTATGAAAACCATCAGTCCAGCCCCCTCTGTAGGGGGCAGAGCTGGTTTAGAACTCTGCATCATCCTTAAAAATTATGGCCATTTTGCCTACCTGGAAGCAAACTTCTTTCTATGTCTTGATTTGACCTGACTCAGAGGTACTCCATACAAATAGCCTTATCACCAGGACATTGTCAAAAAAAATCAGTGCTTATTCTTTAGCACTGTAGCTGCATGACATGGCTTTACCTATGGCAGCTAATAGGAGGCTCACCAAAAAACTTTCAAAATAATTCCAGGGGATGAGTAAGCCATTGTGAGCTTTAAAAAGTTCTGACATATTCCAGAGAATGTAGAATGTAGAAGGCCACGTTCATGTCCTGTGCACACCCGCAGGAGAGACACGAGAAGGCCCTCATCCCTCACCTTCAATTCTGAGGCTGTGTACAAACAAGATATGAAGGCTAAGGCAGAGGTGTCACCTGCCTGCCAGAGCGCTAAAGTCGTGCCCTAACACACATATACAGATCCCCTGGGAAAACACTGGGAGGCTTATTACTTCAAATCATTTAAGAAATTAATGTGTTCTTTACTACATTCATCTGTTGGATTAGAATTTATTTTTAGTAATTAGCATAATGATACTGCCTGAAATCAAATCCCCTCTTTGTCTCTTACTGTCAAGTGATGTAATCTCTTTATTACAGTTCCATTATTTTTACAAGGAAGGTAAGGACATTACTAATAACTCAGAAAGTTAGCTAGGATACAGTGTTTGGCCCATAGTGAGTCCTCAAATGTTAGAAATTATTTCTAAGTAATGTAGATTTTTAAAAGATTTAACAGTCGATGGTCACACTAAAGAGCAAAAGTGATTTTTAAAATAACACATGATACAAAAGTAGGATCAACTTCTCAGCCTGAATCTAGTCACATTTTTAAAAAAGCAAATCTATGCTTATAGGTATTAATGACTGGCCTGTTGTTTATGAGTTACAAGCAAGTCTGGAAAAATCTTTTCAACACTCTGTTCTGATTTAGACTCACTAATTCAGACAAAAAAATGTTATTGGAAAATATAAAGGTTTTAGATGGAAAAAAGAAAGAGCATTGAACTCTCAGTGGAGTCTTTAAAATTGCCTGCATTTCTCATCTTTTTTTCTTATCTCTTGATTCTCTTTTGGGAAACTAATGCTGACTTAGAACAAACAGAACAGGGAAAACAAGGTCAGTTACAAACTAAGGGTGGTTTCTCTCCGGTGTTATAATAATATACAGTCTTTTTCTTGGTCACTTACTTGAGAAACAAATTATTTGCAGCGTCTTACTAACAACAGACTCTTGCAGTCAATAATTTAGGCACAAAGATATTTACAATATGAACTAAATCCTTGGAGACATCTTTTATGGGAAAATCTCTGAAAATATTGTAATGCAACTGGAAATTGCTTTGCAGCTGAGAACTAAAACAGAAGATACACTGAGTTGTAGAGGGCGCCAAGAGACAGACAACCTCTAAGCAAGATGATTTACAGCTAAGGGGTGGATTATCGGGTGATTTGTCCACAGGAGCTCCTTATGGAGAAGGAGCCCGTGCTCTCAGCATGTAGTCATTGTTCATTACTCCCCTCACCTGTATCATTCCCTTTCAATAAAAGGCTGGTGCGGAGGTTGCTCCGGAAAGTAGGGGCTAGCCCGCCTTCCACAAGCTTGTACTTCTAATCCGCCTCTTGCCTGGTTCCTTACTGTGCTAACCGAGGCCAGGGCCATAGGAGCCCGACGGGTCGCAACACTGAGTCATTTAACAAGATGAGGAAACAATGAAGGGATGTGTTACTAAGCTGACCTTTGCTATGCTGTGAACATTTTCAATCGATAGCTAATTTCTAATGTATTTACCCACTTTATATCTCAAATATCCTAGAGATTATATATTAATTTACCCATCCAATATCAAAGTTGAAATTCTCAAAAATCATTTTCCTCCCTACTTGTAAAGTGTTACATGGAAGCTACTAGTCTTTCCATCCCATTTTTCTCTTTCTTCCTTAAAGTAAGAGGAATGAATTGTGAGATGTGTGAAACTGGTGATTGTCTGCTGGACTGAAGTGGAGAAAAAGACCTGAATGGAATTATTATAAATATAAACAGAAAAATCACTAAACATAGAGACTATTCATTTAAGTATGACATTACAATTGATTTGGTTAGGACAACACTCTTTAGACTGTAATGTTAATACAAATTGCTTGGAGATCTTGCTAAAATGCAGGTCCTAATTCAGTAGCTATAAATCCATATATCTAAAATTAACAGCCCAGATAATACTGATTTGTTGATGCAAAGATGACACTTCGATTAGCAAGAGCCTAGGATATTTGGCATCAGGAACCTGTTTGACACAATCAAAGAACTAGTCTCAGAGCACAATTTCAGAGAGCGAAAGGGAAAATTGGAGGATTATCAGGTGACAAAAAAACAGAAAGGAGGATGACTAAAAGGAGACTTAAGGTCTTAGAGGTTAAACTCATTCCTTACTGAAAAGAAATAAAGAATATATTCCCAAAGATAAAACTTGGAGCTGTAATCTCTTGAATTGTTTCCCCCAAAAGAAATCATGTCCAAGACACCTTTTAAAGCCAATGTCTAAAGCGTTTAAATAGTAAGTCAGTGATATGAACTACTGGAAAATCCCCAAAGACAATTAGAATATAGCTATAAGAGGTGGACCAAGTTGAAGAGAAAAGCCAAGAAGATAAGTGAGGAATAGAGGACTTTTTAGACAGTGTGTTTTATTGTGGTAGTTATTTTAGGTAGGAAGCATAACCAGGATGTTTGTAGTGTTAAGGATCTAAGTGAAGGCTTAGGGCGCATGACATAAAGAGGAAGTCAGACATGATCACACTAAGCAGAATGGAAGTTCGCTTTAAATGTTAGCTGATGAAAGTCTACATATATGGGTGCAATTCCTTAGACAGTTGGTGGTAAAAAGGATATTTTTGCAACAATGGGCAAATTCTCCATGAATACAAACAAGACCCTATTGGATTGAATTTGGAGTATGTTAATTAATCAAGTACATGGGATTCAAAGTAGAGAGAAAGACTAGTTCTGTGTGTCACTGGACAATGAATAAATATTCAGATCTATGGGCTGTAGTAGACTGAATGGTAGGCCCAAAGAAATCAGGTCCTAATCTCTGGAACCTGTGACTGTTACCATTGTGATTAAGTTAAGGATCTCCAGATGGGAAAAATTGGCCTGGATATTTTGGGTGGGCCTGAGTCCTTACAAGAGAGAAACAGAGGGAGATTTGACACAGACAAAAACAGAGCTATGCGTGGACAGAGGCAGAGATTGGAGTTGCTTCAAACCAAGGAATGCTGGCAGCCACCTGAAACCAAAGAGGAAAGCAATTCTCCTGTAGCGCCTATGGAGGGATGGCGACCCACCTGAAACCCTGATTTCGGCCCACTGAAATGGAATTCAAACTTCTGACCTCTGAGACTGTAAGAGAACAAATTTTTGTTGTTTTATGTTGCTTAGTGTGTGGTAATTTGTTAGAGCAGCTATAGGAAATGAATAGGGAGGCCTAAGATGAGAAGGTGAGGGCAGTGTTCAAGGTAGAGAATGAGAGAGAATGAGCTCAGTTGGGGCATATGAATTATGAGGAAGGGAAGCCCATCATAAATAGATGAGACAAAAGGGCTAATTAGAAAAAGAAATACTAATTTTATTCATATTATGTTAAAAAATATTGTTTTTAAACTTTTTCCTAGAAGGGTTGCCTGCTTGCTGTAAACTCAGGAAACTATAGAAATGTTGGAATTAGTTTAAAGTTTAATTTGAGAACAAAACATCAAATGCACTAAATAAAAGCAGCAGAGAAGGCCTACTGATTCCATTTGGGAATGGTGACCTAGAAATAGGATGCACAGATCTCTTGCCTGTGGTATTTTACCAGAATCAGATCCACGAAACTCTGTTCCAGGGAGTGGGTATAGTAGTTGGTAGATTCTTTCTGAGAACAACTGGGGCTCAATTCCATGAACTAGAAAGTTTTGGTTTAATAGAAGTGAGTCTCTTTCCCTCACATTCCACCTTGGGGGGTATAGTCTTCTATGATAGAGCAGGAGGTCTGCCTGGGTTCTAGGGAAGCCTTGAAAACCACTCCCTCTTTATGGAGAGTTTGCTGCTTCTCAGCTGACAGATTTTAGCTGCATAGCTAATTGCCATTATTTTTTTTCATTTACTCATCTAACTACATTGACACCATGATTATTGCAAAGGTGTATGTGTGTAAGACTTGAGTTGCCTACCTCTTGTATAGGGCAATGTGAATTATGGCTTACCCATACATTTATTTATTATTATTACTAGGAAAGAATCACAGGCTCAGATATTTAAATTGTACCATCACCTATGGAGAATTCCGCATACAGATTTTTATTTGCAGAAACATGTACTGCTCTTCCCCAACTTTACTTTCATTCCTTTTGGTATAAGTGTTTCACAGATGCTGGTTAGGAAGGGTGGATTTCTCCTGTTTGCACAGACAATGGAGGCCTGATTTTCACTCGTGCATTTAGTTTCTCTCAAGCAAAAACATGTGGAATTTACTGTTCCATCTTCAGTAACAGTCCAAATATTTTAACAGGCCTAGTAGCTAATGGTTCTTGCAGTGGTGACTGAAATATGTGGATGGTCACATGTTATTTTCATGGTCGCAAACAACATCATAGAAAGAAAGGGTAGTGTTATCTCCATGGGCTTGAGAATTAAAAAGCTTTAACTATTGACTCCTTGCTGCTAATGAAGACGTTGTCTTCTGATTTAGGTGAGAGATAACAGCATTAGTGCCAAATGATGAACAGAACCATATTCCCTGGCTTCTCATTCATATACTGTCCTTTTTATTTTATTTATTTATTTATTTATTTATTTATTGGAGATAGTCTCACTTTATTGCCCTCTGTAGAGTGCTGTAGCATCATAGCTCACAGGAACCTGAAACATTTTTGCTCAAGAGATTCTCTTGCCTCTGCCTCCCAAGTAGCTGGGACTATGGGCACCCACCACAACACCCAGCTATTTTTAGAGATGAGGTCTCACTCTGGCTCAGGCTGGTCTCCAACCTGTGAGCTCAGGCAGTTCACCACCTCAGCCTCCCATAGTGTTAGGATTACAGGCGTGAGCCACCACACCCAAACTACCCTTTTTAACTATAAATTGGAATGGATATTTTGGGGGATCATTTTGGAAGTTAGCACAAGCTGTAATTTTGAAGTCCCAATGTAATGTATATGTAGTGCTGGCATTTGGTGAGAAGGTAAGTCACAAAGATTGTTATCTTAGATAGAAAACAAAAGCATTGTCCTTAAAGGAAATACATAATTCAGTGTCTCTTATAAAATTAAAAAAAACTTTTGCTCTTTAAGAAAATATTGGTAAGAAGGTAAGCATGCATACACACACACACCTTAAAAACCTGGGGAAAATATTTACAAATAATATATCTGGTGTGCTTGTATTCAAAGTGTTTAAAGAACTCTTAAAAACTCAATACTAAGATACTAAGTATTTCAGTGAAAGCTACATGCAATAGACTTTTATCACAGTTCACCTGAGAGTATATATATATATACTACACAAAAGAAAATGAAAGGATGTTCTACATCATCCATGATTAGGTAATAATCGTTAAAAACAAAATGAAATACCACTGTATACCCTCTTGCAAGGCTAAAATTTATTTATTTTTTTATTAGTGAATCTGTTTTCAGATTCATTGAAGGTACAAAGAATTAGTTTAAACTGTTTGCACTTGTTAGTTAAAGTCCCTCTTATAGTGTCTCCCCTCCAAGAAGTGTGGCAAGGCTAAATTTTAGAAGAATGATTATACCATGTATTAGCAAGAATATATTTTGAACTAGAACTTATTCACTGCTGGTGAGAATATAAAATGATAGAAAAGCATTTTGAAAACAATTTTGCACTTTCTGAAAAGGTCAAACATGCCCTTAATAGATGATCCAGCCATTCTCCACCCAGGTATTCACCTTAGAAAAATGACAATGGGTGTCTGCAGAGAGACTGGTCCATGAACGGTCATGGAAGCTTTCTCTGTAATTGGAAAAAACTGGGAACAACCTATTTGTCTATCAACATATGAAAAGATGAACAATTTGTGTTATATCTGTACCAAAAAATCCTCTCCAAGAAAGACATGAACAACTGATAGAGACAATATTAAATATTAATATCTAATTATGCCAAGTGACAGAATCCAGACACAAAAATCACATATCATAAGAATCTGTTTATCTAATTTTCTTTAAATCAAAATAATCTGGTAATGACTGAAAGTAGATCAGTTGTGGTTGCTTGGGAATTTATAGAAGTTCTTTCAAAGATGTAGGGGGTACAATTGTCTTTTTTTTTTTTTTAAAGATTTTTTTTTTTTATTAAATCAAAGCTGTGTACATTAATGCAATCACAGGGTACAGTGTGGTGTTTTCATATACATTTTGAAATATTCTCATTAAACTGGTTAACGAAGCCTTCATGTCATTTTCTTAGTTATTGAGTTAAAACATTCATACTTTACTTTTAGAAAGATTCACTTGTACCCTTGTAAGATAAACCATAGAGGTCACCCCTCCAATCACCTTCCCTCTACCCATCCACCCCTCTCCCCTCCTCTCTCCCAACCCCTCCTGATAGTCTAAGGCTATAATTAGGTTATAACATTCCTATGAAAGCTATAAATTAGTTTCAAAATAGGGCTGTGTACATTGGATACTTTTTCTTCCATTCTTGAGATATTTTTCTAAGAAGAACATTTTACAGTTCCAT
>NW_003852398.1:45093783-45102731 GCF_000181295.1 Otolemur garnettii
AAATGAAACTCAATTTAGCTGGATACAGGATCCTGGGTTGAAAGTTATTTTGTTTTAAGAGATTAAATGTCAATGACCACCCTCTTCTTGCCTGAAAGGTTTTGGCAGAGAGATTTGCAGTCATTCTAATATTCTTCCCCTTGTAGATTATGGTTTTCTTATGTCTCGTTGCTTTCAAGATTTTCTCTTTCATATTAACTTTAGTGAAGTTAAGTATGATGTGTGTGGAGGATGTCTTATTTGGGTTCAGTCGTGCTGGGGTTCTGAAGCTGTCTGCAATCTGAATTTCATGATCTCTTGACATATCTGGAAAGTTCTCTTCCATAATTTCATAAAGAAGAGCCTCTGTGTTTTGTGAAGCAACTTCGTCACCTATAAGGGATTCCTATAAGGTGAATATTAGTTTTCTTCAAATTATTCCAGAGCTTTCTGAGAGAATGATCCGTTTTTGCTTTCCATTTCTGATTCTCTTTGGACATATTCAGAAGATTTGTCTTCTACATCTGAGAGCCTTTCTTCTGCCTCCTGCACTCTGTTACCAAGAGATTCTACCGTGTTTTTCAGATCTTTGAGGGCTGCAATCTCTTGCCTCGATGTTTCAAAATCTTTGGTGGTTTGAGTTCGTTGAATTCTTGAGTGAATTTTTGGAATGCTCCTTGAATTTCTAGTTCTATCTTTGCCTCTATTCTATTAATCTTATTTGCGATCCAAATTCTGAATTCGATTTCTGACATCTTAGCCATCTGTTTATGTAGGGGATCTTCAGTTTTGTCTGCCACATCTTTTCTTGGTGGGATTGATATACTCTGGTTATTCATATTACCAGAGCTTTTCCGCTGATTCTGCCCCATGATTATTTTACCCTGTTTGGCTTTTCCCCTTGAGGTTTGTCAAGGACCTGTACAGTGTTACGGCCTGAGAGACTGGGGACCTGCTTGGTGTGGTGGGGCTGAGTGGCTCTGTCTTATTTTCAGCTGGTCTCTGTCCTACCCTAGTGATTTAGTTACTCTTGGTTGAAGTCTCTGCTGTGGAGAAATACCAGCAATTAAGTCGACCCACCCCCCACAAACAACAATTGGGTAAGGAAAATCAAACCTTCCCTCAACCATATACCCAGGGTGCCACTTTGGATAGTCCTTGGGTGATTTGCCTGGTTCAAGGGGTCCCAGTCAGCACCAGTCTCAGGTGGGAGAGTTCAAATGTCTCCGGCAGCTAGATAATAGGAGTCTGCTGGCAGCTCAGATATAACTTGCTCCAGTGCTCCATGAGGGCAAAAGGACCCACCCAGCAAATGAATTAGTCTGGGAAGGTTGATACCTCCTTCCCCACCTTGCCCCCAATCACTGGTAATCCCACAGGGCTGTGACCCTATTCACTCCAGTAAGCAACTGCTCCCAGGTTTACGACTGCTAGAGTCACCAGAACATCTGAGTTAGGCAGGGGGACCTTGAGTGTTTAATTTAGGGTGGGGAAATTCACTCATTCCAGCCCCAGGCCTTCTGTCCTGGCTAAATTCCTCTGCAAGTCAGAGGCTGCTAAAGCTGATAAGAAACTCAGCCCTGGGCAGCAAACAATTACACTCAGGTGTCAATTCTGACCACTGCCTTTGTCTCAGCTATATCCCCTGAGGGCTAGCTGCTAATAATCTCTTTACAAAAAAGTCCCCAAGTCCCTTCCGACAGTGGCTGCTGTCCAGAATCTCTGGTTGCTCAGAGAGACAGGGTATGCCTATCTGGAATGGTGTCAGGCAGCTCCTGTATGGCTTCCTCTGAGCTAAGCTCTTCTCCTTGCTCTCATGTCACAGAGTCAGCACAGAGCAGCACCAGCCCTCTCCCCCTCTAGTCCTCTCAAGGAAATGCCCAAGAATCTGGACTCCATGGGTGACAAACCTCCAGACCTCTGGGTGAGAGGGTGGGGGAATCCTCAGAGTTCAGAGTTGCAGGTAGGGAATAAATACAGTTTTATACAGTTTTATAGTTTTATGCCTGGCAGGAGGGTGCCATGGCACCCCAGCAGGGGTAGGAGGTCCAGTTTTTAGGGGGTCTCTCCCGTGGAATAGAGTGGGAGGATGTTTGAATTCTGCTCGCTTGTTTGTATGGAGTAAACTGCGAGCCCTTGTGGGGGAGGGGACTCCCGTCTGCTTAGTGGGAGTATTTTGATTGTATTTTTGGGGTTGCAGCTCGCCTCAGCAAGGTTGAAGTGCATTCTTCAATCTTCTCTCTTGGCTCCGCTCCAAACCATCAACTCCCTTGCTAAACTTCTGTCCTTTAAGCCTCCTTCTGGACAGGAACCTCTGTAAAAAGCTGGCTGCACTCTGCCACCTTGGCTCTGCCCCCCTGTTCATTTACTCTTATTTCCTTTGCTAAACAGAAAATTTTCAGTTAAGTCTCATTTGTTTATTTTGTTGTTGGTATATTTTCTTTTGTGATCTTGTTATGAATTCTTTTCCTAGATCAATATCCACAAGATTTTTCCTACATTTTCTTCTAGAATTTTCATGGTTTCAGGTCTTATATGTAAGTCTTTAATCCATCTTGAGTAACTTTTTATATATGGTAAGAGGTAAGGACCAGTTTCATTCCTCAGCCTGTGACTATCCAATTTTTCTTAGCACCATTTGCAGAATAGGGTGTCTTTTCACCAGTGTATATTTTTGTCTGTTTTGTTTACAGTCAGTTGGTTGTAGCTAAATAGTTTTATTTCTGGGTTCTCTATTCCATTTCATTGATGTGTGTCTGACTTTATACTAGTACCATCCTGTTTTGGTTACCATGGCCTTGTGTAATTTGAAGTCAGGTAACGTGATATTTTCCTCTTTCCTTAGGATTATTTCCTTAGGATTTGTCCTCTTTCCTTTAGGATTATTTCCTTAGGATTTGTCCTCTTTCCTTAGGATTATTTCCTTAGGATTTGTCCTCTTTCCTTAGGATTATTTTTGGCCATTTGAGCTCTGTTTTGATTCCATACAGAATTTCATGTTGTTTTCTCAAATTCTATAGAAAATGGCATTGGTATCTTTATGGAAATTGCCTTGAATCCGTAGATCATTTGGGACAATATGGACATTTAAAAAATATTAATTCTTCCAGTTCATAAATATGGATGGCTTTCTATTTGCTTATATCAGGGTTGTGATTTCTTTCTTCAGAGTTTTATAGTTTTCAGAGAAATATTTCAAGTCCTTGGTGAAGTATATTCTTAAGTATTACATTTTCTTTGCAGCTATTGTAAGCAGGATTGCATTCTTGATTTGGCTCTGGACTCAGCTGTCATGTTGTATACAAATGCTAATTACTGGTATACATTAATTTTGTAATCTGAGACTCTAATGAATTCTTTTATCAATCCTGGGGGTATTTTGGAGGAGACTGTAGGGTTTTTTACATATAACATCATATTATTTGCAAACAGAAATAATTTGAACTCCTCTTTTCTGAGTTGTATTCCCTTTCTCTTGTCTAATTTTGCTAGCTAAGACTTCTAGTACTATATTGCATAGGTGTGGAGAGAATGGGCATGCTTGTCTTATTCTAGTTCTTAGGGGGAATTCTTTCAATTTTTCTCATTCAGTATGATTTTAGCTGTAGGTTTTTCATAGGTGATGTTCATTATTTTGAGGTATATTCCTTCTGAACCTGGTTTGTTGAAGTTTTTTTTTTTTTTTATCATGAAGTGGTGCTGGATTTTATCAAATAATTTTTCTGCATCTATTGAGATGATCATATGGTTTTTGGTTTTAATTCTCTTTATATGGTGACTCATAATTATTTTCTGCCTTGATTCTGTCATTGATGGCTCAGGAGCAGGTTGTTTAAATTTCACATATTTCTATAGTTTTCACATATTTCTATAGTTTCCTCTTGGAGTTGATTTCTAGTTGTTTTTTTCCCCCTCTGTGTTCTGAGAAAATACAGTGTATGATTTTGATTTTTCTATTTGTTGAGACCTGTTTTGTGGTCTTACATATGACCTATCTTGGAATATATATACTGTGTGCTGATGAGAAAAAATTATATTCTGTTGTTTTGTAGTAGAATGTTCTGTAATTGTGATAAATCCATTTGTTCTAGACTTCTGTTTATGTCTAGTGTTTATTTGTTGATTTTCTGCCTAAATGATATGTCTAGTTCTGTCAATAAAATGTTGAAGTCTCTGGCTACTATTGTGTTGCTGTTCCTGTCCTGAGATCTAGTGGAATTTCTTTTATAAATTTGAAAACTCCTGTGTTAGGTTCATACATATTTGAAATTGTTATGACTTCTTATTGATCTCTTTATTATATAATAACCTTCTTCATATAATTTTTTACTGTTGATTTAAAGTGATTTTTATCTGATATAAGAATAGGTTCTCCTTGTTATTTTTTGTTTCCTTGTGCAGGGAGTATTTTTTCCAGCCTTTTATGATGATTCATCTGAATGTATGCAAGTTTAATGTGTTTCTTGGAGACAACATATATTTAGTATATATTTTTTCATTTATTTGGTCAATCTGTAACTTTTAATTTAGACTGTTTACATTAATATTGGTATGGGAGATGCTGCTCTAGTCATCATTTGTCTTGGTCCTTTGTGTTACTATTTTGTAAAAGTGTGTTACTGTTTCGATAGACCTGTGCGTTTTAACTTCTAGATGTTTTTATACTCATGGGTATCAATTGTAATATTCCATTTAAAGAGCACTTTTAAGCATTTCTTATAGGGCAGGTCTTGTGGTGACAAATTCCTTATTGTTTGCTTGTTGGGAAATACTTTATTTCTCCTTCATTTCTGAATCTTAGTTTTATAAAGTAGAAAATTCTTAGCTGGCAGTTACTGTTTAAAAGGACTAAAAATGGGACTCCAATCCCTTCTGCTGAGAAGTTTGCCATTAGTATGATGGGCTTTCCTTTATAAGGTATATTATGCTTTCATTTTGCAGCTTGAAGATTTTCCCCTGCACCTTGCCTTTGGTCATATTGATGATTATGTGTGCCTTAGTGTTGTTCTATTTGCCACAAGTCATCCACATGTTTGATGATGATCTTGTACATAGATGTCTAAATCTGTAGCAAGACGTACATGCCAAGTAAGTTTTCCTTCCACTATTTCTTTGAATAGGTTTTCTATACACTTTGCTTTTTCTTCTTCTACCTCAGGGATACATATGATTCTTACGTTTTTTTCAGTTTTCATAGTCCCATGCTTCTTGGAGAGATTGTTCATACTTCTTGATTCTCTTTCCTTCTTGTTTGACTGACAGGTTAAATTGAAAGCCTTGTTTTTAGGCTCTGAAATTTTATTCTGCTTGAATAGTTAAAACTTTCCACTGTTTTGAAATTCTCTAAATGACTCTTTCATTTCTAGAAGTTCTATTATATCTTTTCTTATGCTATCTATCTTTTAGTGAAGTTTTTATTCATGTTCTGAATTAATTTTTTGGATTCTTTGTTTTGGTTTTCAACTTCCTCCTTGATCTTCTTGATCTTATTTGTGATACTTTTTATTCCATATGTCATTTTAACAATTTGTTTGTTGTTCATTGCTGGAGAGTTAGTGTAGTCTTTTGGAGGTGTAGAAATAGTCTGGTTTTTTTCATATTGACTGAGTTCTTATGCCAATTCTTTGTCATCAGAAATCTTCTCCATCAGGACAAAATAGATAGCTTTGTGATAAGGACTTTTTGTCCTCTGCTGGAAACTCTGTTGCTTAGTGAACAGTGGGAGAAGTACATTGCCCTTTGGCTAAACTGATGTTGCTACCAATTTGGATAGGTTGAAACTCAGATCCTGGGGAGGGTGTTCAGTTGGTAGTGGTGGTAAAATAGGTTACAAAATCCATAGCTTTCAGGACCCTGATTGGAGTTTTGGGTCCTGTTCTGGAAGAGTCTTCAGACAGGAGAGAGGTGAATTCACTGTAAGCTTATGAGACTGCTGCTGTCCTGTGTCGTCTTGTTCTCCTGTGGTTGTCATAGTTTAAGCAGGTGATAGGGGATGTTCATGTGGTAGGGGAGGCTGGTCCCCAGGCCATTGCTAACTTATGAGGAGTGGGAGGGTATGTTCCTTTCTGTGTTGATAGCAAAAACATGTGGCCCTGGGAATTTGTTCTGGCTGGGTCCATGAGGGACACGTTTTGATGATGGATATGTTCATTATTTTGATTGTTGCTAAGATTTCATGAGTATATACATTTTTAAACTTATCAACTTGTATACTATAAATATGTGCAGTTTATTGCATATCAGATATATCTCAATAAAGCTGTTTACAAAGGCAATATATATGACAAATAACATGTGCTAGAACATACAAAGAACTTCTACATATTAATAAGGTATCAAATAACCTAATTAAAATGGACAAGAAACTTGAAAATACATTTTACTTGTTTAATAAGTACATTCAAAAAATGGTTCATCATTACTAATTTTTAAGAAATGGAAATTGAAAAGCACAATGAGGTTACTACAAACTCACTAGAATGACTAAAATTTAAAAGATGGACAAAACAAAAATGTTAATCAGAATGTGTAGTGACTGAAACTCTCATACATTTCTAGTGGGAGCATAAAATGTCAAAGCCACTTTATAAAACTATTTAGCAATTTCTTTTTTTTTAAAGTCATATAGAATATAAAACTATTTTCTATAACTAAATATATGTTTGCCTTTGTACTGGCAAGGTTTTTAAAAAGGATAGTTGTAGGCTCAGCACCCATAGCTCAGTTGTTAGGGTGCCAGCCGCATACACGAGACTGGCAGGTTCGAACCTGGCGGGGGCCTGCTAAAATAACAATGACAACTAAACAAAATATAGCCAGACGTTGTTGGTGAGCACCTAGAGTCCCAGCTGCTTCGGAGGCTGAGACAAGAGAATCTCTTTAAGCCCAAAAGTTTGAGGTTGCTGTGAACTATGATGATGGTACTCTACTGAGGGCGACATAATAAAACTTTGTCTTATAGAAAAAAAAGTTCATAATCTGAATAAGCAGGTTTTGAGTTAGCTTTTCCATTCTTCTACAGAGTTTATGACTTACATAAACTTATTAGAGTGAGCTTATGTGATTTTTATAAAAATAATAAGTATTATCCTTGAGGAATTATATACTGTTCCTATGATCTATGAATTTCTGATTTCCATTTTAGTTCTCTTGGTGACAAATTCAGCTGAGAACAAAGTGCAGAGTCCTCTGCCCAGGTAGAGCCAGGGCCACCCTTTCCTTGTTCGCATTTCTCTTGTCCTTTGTGATAATCCAGGTGCTAGGAATATAATGGTGAGCAAGAAAGATTAAATACCCTCCCTTTGAGAGAGTTTCAATTTTACCAAAGACACAACAACAACAAAAAGAAATAATCAACCAAATAAATGAAATTTCTCCAAACTCTAACAAGGGCTAAAAGAATCGGGGGAAATCTGTGTGGCTGACAGGGAAAGTGAGGGGAAGAGCGTTCCAGGCAGGAGGAACAGTCTGTGCAAAGCCTCCATGCAGAAAAGCTATTTAGCAATTTCTTCTCATTATAATCCTATGTCTCCTCTGTGACCCAGAATATTTCGGTATTGAATGTTTACCCAAAAGAAATGAAAACATATGTCCTCACAGGGACTTATACAATAATATTTCTAGCAGTTTTATTCATATCAGTCCCAAACTGGAAACAACCCAAATGTCCTTAAGTAGGAGATTTGATAATTCATGTGCCTTCATGGTACTAGTCTCCAAAATAGTATATTAAAGAAGCAAGATACAAAACAGTACATGCTGTTAGTAATGTATGATTCTATTAGTAATCAATAATGATAGAAATCAAAGTAATTGTTCCATGGGAGTGGACATAGTTCAAACAAGGGTACAAAGGAGATTTTTGGAGTGATGGAAATGTCCTGTGTCTTTATTGGGCTGAGTGCATGGATATATATCTGCTAAGCTCCTCCAATTGAACATGAACTCTCAATATATTTCAATAGGCAGTATTGCCCCCTCAAATCTGAATGCCCCAGAACTTGAACAACTTGGAACCCAAACAAAAAATTTGAGACAATTTTGCCCCAAATCCAAATGCTCCTTTGGAATGCAAATGCCCAGTGCGTTGTTTTTGTGTATGTGTTTCCCCAGCTCCAGGGCCACCCCTACATTTTATCATTCAGTTTGTTGTCAGAAGCTGTAGTGAATAAATCTTGTGTTATTTTTTGCTGCTAATTCTATGCTTTTGTTTCTGTTTTGTGTGTTTTTTTTTTTAAATATATAACTAAGTCTAAGTCAACTAAGTCTTTTCACCATGGGTCATAAAATGTATAGTGAGGAAAATAAAGAGGAAAGCTGTTAGAGCTACAGTGAAGTTAAGAAATATTTTATTGCTAAGCATGACAGTGATCCACATGTGGCTGTTGAAAAATGAAGAAGCTATCAAAGCAGCTGATATGGTGAAAGGGGTTACGACTCTGACCTCTAGGAGACTGAAAAACATGGAAGGGATGGAAAAATTCCTCCTTATGGAGTAATGAAAAACAGCTGGCTGGCGATGTGATTTCTGAGATGATAATTTGTGAGAAAGCCAAGGTCCTCCACGATGATTTAGTGAAGGAACATGCCTGATACTAGTGGTAAAAAGGAGGAGTCGGGTGTGGTTCCGGAACTTTAAGAAAAGGACCGGGATCCACAGTCTTGTACGCAGAGAGGCTGCCGGTTCTAATCCGGAAACAGCAGTCAAGTTGTAAAGGAGTTTAAGGAGTTTGTGAACAGTGAGGGGGAGGTTTCAAATCAAGTGTTTATGATGAAAGAGGCCTTTATATTTTTAGGTTTTTGTATTTTTAATTTTATTAATTTACGTTTTTATTGAAATGTTATTTGTTAATATTTTACCTTAAAGCCCAGTGTATTTACTGTTAAAATCATTTTGAAAATTCACTTTTGTTGGCTCAGTGCCTGTGCCTCAAGTGGCTAAGCTGCCAGACACATACACCTGAGCTGGC
>NW_003852398.1:45102916-45112869 GCF_000181295.1 Otolemur garnettii
AAAAAAAAAAAAAAAAAAAGAAAAAGAAGAAGAAGAAGAAAAAGGAAATTCAGGTTTGTGGGACTCAGGAATGAATTGATCCAGTTTCTATTATTTTAAAGGGGAAAAAAATTATCTTGGAACTCGAATGGGGTTCTGGTATGGATTAAGTTTGGATTTCCAAGGTATCACTGTCTAATATATGTGCATATACATAATCTTCTATTTCAAAATAATCTATGGATTAAAAAACATTTAATCTTTTTATCAGGCTGCTCTACCTGGTTCTCTTACTGACTATCCTTCTGTCTCCTATCACTCTTATCACTTGGTTAAATTACACTGGCTTGAATTTATACTTTTGTTAGGAAATTTGAAATAAAATGCAGGATATTACATATCAGCATTATGTTTGATAGTTTTTTCAGACTCTAACACTGGTCCTACTGGAAAAGTGGTCTAGAAGAAAACATTGACGCAAAGTCAAGGGATGCTCCCTCCTCGTCATCTGTCTGATGAACCCTCTAATAGAGCATCAGGCTCTATAGGATGCCTGTCTTGATTTTTAGTTATTACCAAACCAGAAAACAGACACGTCCAAGTTTCCATAACTGACACTTTTTTCAGGGCACTGTAGATGTGTTCCTTTCTTCAAAGGCAACTCAAAAGTTTTTAAAAAGCACTTGGAACAATTTTGCTGTAAGGAGAGGATTTTGGAAAGCCTTCGCACTGTGTGATTCATTAGAAAAGTTAGCTAATCCTTTTTGTTAAAAAAGGAAGAGATAAGCTGAACACTTATTCTACATTTGACATTCCCTGCTTAGAAAAGAAAAATTAAAAGTGTTGTTTCTATGACCTTTTCTGGAACATAAAGATCATTGCTATGATGAAAATCTTTCAGTGCATAATAAAGATTTAATGTCACCCTTTAGTCTTTATGACTTCATGAATATAATTTACTATGTTTTAAATATTGCCATAAATTTTCTTAATTGGGTATCATTAAGTAATGAGAAGGTCTGGTTAAGCAAGCATTCTTAACAATCATGATGAAAGTAATAACATTAATTTATTGAGTATTTTATATGTGCTTGATACACTATAAAGTACTTTATATACATATACTTATTTATTCATCACAACGCCCTATGAAGTGGTTGCTATGATAATCCACATTTTTACTGGCAAATAAGATAACTAAATTTTACAAATTCATATAGCTGGTAAAAGAGAAAGGAGAATCCCCCTGTTCCTAATCCTGGTGAAAGTTTGCCTTATCGTTCATTCATTACTTCTCCCCACAAAATATTTTGCATGCTTACCCTGTGCTGGAGGTGTAGTACTCAGAGGTGGATGCAAAAGGAATAAAATACTGTTAAGAAGCTCACAGTAGGACCAGACTCACATATGTAAAAAAAAACAATTACAGGTGTCTGTTCTTATTATAAGTGAGATTATATTAACAATTTACTTCAAGTTAATTGAATATTGTGTCTGCTAAAGAAAACTGGAAAGGTTTAATGCAAACAGTGTTACACAAAAGCTAGGATCCAATGTGAACATATGTTAATTATCTAATAAGATGAAAATTGTAAGTAGTAAAATGCCCTTTTAGAGATGAGAGGCCATCCTTCAGTAAATGTTTCCTTTAGGCGCTGGCTCTCCAGAGGACTTTCAGAAGAGGTGCTTGTTTGCAGTTAAGATGCCACAGCAGGAGAAAGCTACTTGTTTTCATACACAAGAATTACATTTTTGGCTGGATTCTGGCATCGTGGGAGGTTCTTAGGAACCAATATCCGTGAAGGACCACCATTTTCATGTTTTCGCTGTCTTCTTCACCCTAGACAGACTCTCAGAGGATGAAATGGCAGGCAATGTTGTTCCTCTCTTTAGAAAAACAATTAGTTATTCTATATTTCACTTTCCTACCTCCCTTTGTCTAAAACATTATTCTGAACTCCACGTTTGTCATTCCTTCTGTTTATCTGCTTCTTGCACATATACTCTCTGAACAGTATAACTTTTTTTTTTTTTTTTTTTTGCAGTTTTTGGCCAGGGCTGGATTCAAACCCGCCACCTCTAGCATATGGGGCTGGTGCCCTACTCCTTTGAGCCACAGGTGCCACCCTGAACAGTACAATTTTTTAAAAATTTAAACTGTTAAAGTATATTTGGGGACTTTGTTTTTTACTTAATGTTTTTCCAAAACTCATGCATATGATTGGTTAAAACTTTCATTTTCCCTATTTTATTACCATCTATTTTGTAAGCACTCAAATTTATTCATTGGTATTTAAGTTATTTCTAAGTTTTTGGTAATGCCAACAGTGCTGCTGTGAATTTCTTTTTATCTTTTGTTGTACATATGGGGTGGTTTTTCTTGGTTTTATATTTAGGACTGAAATTTCTGCACCAGAAGGCATAGATGTTCAGGTTTAGGAAAAAAATGCCAGACTGATTTTCAAGTGAATGGACCAATTTGCACTTCTACCAGCAGTACATAAGAAATTCTCTGGTTATAATCCCTTTCAATACTTGTTATGGTCTCATTTCTTTATTTGTATTCAAATAAATATATGTAAGGGGTAACCCAGAGATTTTGATCTGCATTTTCACAGTCACTAATAATTTTGAGTATTTTCTTATATGCTTATTTCCTTAGAAGAACCTCATCTTTGAAATTACCAGACTTTCTGCCATTTTCTACTAAATTTTTACTTTACTGATCTGTGGAAAGACTTAATGTATTCTACACATCAGTCCCTTGTCGATTGTCGCTGATGCAGATACCTTCCCCCAACATGATCAAACTTTTAAATTAATGTTCTTGGTTTTAATACAAATGTATCAGTCCTTTCTTCTATAGTCATTGCTTTTTTGTGTTTGTTCAAGAAACTTTTCTTACTCTCATGTCTAAAAGGTATTGCCTATATTTTGTACTAAGAAGTTTAAAATCCCTCTGGAATCAATTTTTATAATACTATGAGGTAGAGATCTAACTTTATTTTTATGCATTTGGATAACAATGTTCTTAATCCACATTTATTAAATAATTTTACCTGAAGACCTAAAATGCTCCTTTTGTCATGTAACAACGTTCCATAAATGTTTGGGTATGTTTTAGCATCTTTATTTACTGTATAAGCTATATTGTCTGTCCCTGATCCCATATCACACGATTTTGATTATGAATACTAGATATTAAAAATGTCTAGTAGGACAGGTGATCATTCATCCTACACTTATTGAAATGAGCCTAAGCTATTTATTATCCTTTTTCAAAATTCTTTGTGTTGTACATTTTATAAGAATCTGATCAAGTTTCATTTAAAAAACCATGACATTTCTATTTGAGTTACATTACATTGTTATATCTCCTTGTTTGGTTTTTTTAAGTAAGAGGTCAGACAGTTATATTCCCAAACTCATTCTAGAATAAGTGCTGCATATCTCACTGATGGATATCACTATGATCACCTGCAAAGTGCTCCCCTTGGAAAGCCAGACACTGACACCAGGACCTAGTCCACCCTTCAAAGCACTTTTTCTAGGATGAGTTCACAAACTTAATTGTCAGACCTATCCTATGCCTTTCACATCTGCTTTTGTTTCTTTTTGTACAACCAAGACCACCAATAAAAAACAAAAAAGATGTGGTAACAGTGTACATTGTTGACATATTTCTTATTTTTTAGAAATTGTTTCTATTGTTAACATATTTAAGATTCTTATGATAATTTGATGTTAGTCTTTGGAAGTTCCCATCTATTTCTGATTTACTAAGTGTTATTTTTTGTATTACAATTGCATATTGAATTCCATCAAATGCTTTTCCTGCATCTGTTATGTTGACCAATATCCCATGTTCTTTGGGTAGAGAATGTTGATTGGAATTCACTTTAGCTTCCTGAGAATGGTTCTTCAAGGCCTTTGGCTCTGTCCCCTGCAATCTTGGTTCTATCTTCTGAGTCATAGTTATTCCATGAGAAATGGCCAAAATCTGAGTACTTACTTCAGACTACTTTCTCCTCATTAAATTTTGGTGCATAAGTGTCCACTTATTTTGAACAATTGTTAACATTTTCATTTCTAGAAGGCACAAGCCCTTGAAAAGTTTTGTGAGATTCTTGCATATTAGATTATAAACCACTCTTAAAAGTACACTTATATGAATCATTAATCCAGGTTCATTTCTACTTTGGGCTGAAAAGTCACTGAGCTATGAGACAATGCATTTAATCTTCTTAGAAAAGCATTTTGTCTGGCTGAGAAATTATAGGGTCTTCCTCTTGCAATTTCCCCCATGGTCTTACCAGAAAGTATTACAGTTACACATGACTTAGTCTGATCTTAATGTAGTTTGTGAAACAAAAGCCCTTTACATCTTCTACTTGGTGAACATAAGTGAATTTCAGTGGTTAAATAGAGAAAAAAGCAAGAAAATCTGATTATTGGGAAAGAGTAGGAGTAGACATTTTAATGTATCAATAATGGAGAATATAAGAAAAAGTAAAATTACCAATCTTTTTAGTTTCACTTAAAATGGCAATCAATACATTTGGCATATTCCTCAATGACTGGCTAAAGTTTTCCTTTTAATTTTCAAAAGTAAAAACATTTCAGTGAGAAGACAAAGAAAATGACTTTTTATGTTCTGAATTATAAATTCTTATGAAGGGGTCAAGCCACTGTCATCATTATTTATTTCTTCGATCAGCTTCTTAAATGACCAGTTACAGGAACTCTACATTATGGTCAGCTCCATATGGATGGGACGTAGCCTGCCCTATTCCTATTGTCCCTCTTTCTGGCAAATGCCACTGGGAATGACTAAAGAAGAGAATGGGATCTCATGTTAAAAAATGTGGTCATTAGTTGCTCAACTAGATTAATTAAAGTGGGTCACTTTACTCGCACTATTTAATTCTCATAATAATTACTGATGCATTTAAAAACTCTATTGATGGCTTTTAAAGCTAAAAGAAAAATCAATATTCATTTAAAGTCATGATAGGAAAGACTGTTTCTGGATAAATTCAATATCTAAGGAAGAGACTCACCAATCTATTTAAATGAAAGATCAGCCGTACAAAGTTAAAGTAAATCAAAAGCTAACCAGCCACAGCTGTTTCATTATCTCCACGTAAAAGGCAATCTCTGGAAATTCTGTGCTTATGATTAATATAATTGACGTGGCCTGTTTTTATTTCCCTGCCAAATGTTGCAGAAAAATGAACAACTACCAAAATCTTCCTTTCAGAATGCAATTGATTAAAAAAACTAGAACTTTTTTCCCAGAGAAATTTATTTCTTTTATATTTATAGGGCACATAGTAGGTGCCAGGCTAATCACTGAGAATGCCAGGACTCTATCTGAATAGAAGGCTTCTCTCGGGGAGAAGAAAGGACAGTGAAGAGTTTGTAATTCAACAAATACATTTTTATTGTAATTTATGATTATAAAACATTTTGAAAGTGCACCAAGTGTGTACCAAATCTATTCAATTATGAATACCAATAATAATGGTAAAAATTAAATGAGATCTAAAAACTTCTAATGAGATCTAAAAACTTCTAAATGGGGAATAATGGTGAATGATATGTGGAACAACTTCTTTATTTTTACAAAATTATTGTATTTTGCTGTGTATAATTCATTCCTGTGCATAAGGTACACCCATGTTTTGGGCCCAGACTTTCAGGAAAAAAAATATTTTAATTCTTGAATTTTGTTTGTTCATTTTTAGGTACTTGTTTTTTTGTATTATAAAGGAATTTTGTAGAAATGTCAGCTAGATTTCTAGCTCTCATCTAACGTATATGAAGAGATATATAGTAAATGTCGCTCTTTGTTGGCTAAAATGGTTTCATTACAAATTCATTGTAGCTCAGCAAAACCAATTACCCTATTCCAGAGTATTATTTTGCATGCAGTTATTATTGTTGCTTTCTTTCTTTTTGTTTTTTTTAGAGAGAGTCTCACTTTATCGCCTTCAGTAGAGTGTTGTGATATTGCAGCTCACAGCAACCTCCAACTCCTGGGCTTAGGCGATTCTCTTGCCTCAGCCTCTCGAGTAGCTGGGACTACAGGTACCCACCACAACGCCTGGCTATATTTTTGTTGCAGTTTGTCAGGGGCTGGGCTCAAATCCGCTACCTTCAGTATATGGGGCCAGCGCCCTACTCACTGAGCCACAGGCACCGCTCTGTTGTTGCTTTCTGGAGTTACTCTTTCAATGAATAATCACAAATAAAAGAATTTAAGATGTTTACATAGACATGATAAAGTACACACATATAAAGTACACATATATTCATTCATGTATTAATGGGTTGTTTCCATGTGTTTGAGATTATGAATTGTATTTCCATAAACATTTGCATGCAGGTGTCCTTTTTATAAAATGACTTTTTTTCCTTTGGTATATACCCAGCAGTGGGATTGCTGGGTCAAATGATAGCTCTACTTTAAATTCTTTGAGGTATCTTCATATGGTTTTCCATAGAGGTTGTATAAGTTTGCAGTCCCACCAACTGTGTATAAGAGTTCCTTTCTCCCCGCATCCATGCCACATCCGTTGTTTGGGACTTACTATTTTTGAGATAATTACATTTAAACTGAAATATTAAAATTCTGACAATGTTGTATATACATGCACCTGTATACTTTAACAAAAGTTTCGATGGAAAATAAAGGTGACAATTCAGACACTTTTAGTAACTTTTACTGTATCCTTGAAATGTATATTCTTGATAGACTAGCTTAAAATGTCCTGGAATCATCATAATAAAAAAAATTTTGAAAAAAATTACAACAAAAATAGTATTGTAATCCACCATTAGCTTTATTCTTACTTCAAATAGCCAAATGTTTTTGAACAAAATTCTTAAGTAATAAATTACCTTTGAGATAACAGCTGTCTATTAGGAAAATATTATGGCCTGTGTTCTTCCTTTAAAATTAAGCAATGGAGAGAAAATATTTACCGAGAAGTTATCCCCTGAAAAACAATGAATGTAGCTTTTTTGAATTATCTTTCTGGTACAAGTAACACAGTGAATAAAGCTTATGTGAGATTCATATTATTTAAAAAACCAAACATTTTGAAATTTGGAGCTAGATACAATAAATCTGAATTATCTCCAACATATTTTCAGGTTTCTAGGAACACAGCTACTAACAAACAACCCAAAATCTGGTGGAAAGATAGTTTAAAAGAATAGCTACATTGAGGAACATTTTTCCTACATCATAACTTAACCTGTTTCTTTCAAGTATATGAATCTAAGTCCCTGATTGTTTTTCTTTTTGGCTAGACAGAGTTGAAGCTGTGTGGTGGATTAATTCTTTTGGAATGTTACTTTGAGGTTGAGTACAGAGAGCACTCCCCTGAGCAAGAGGTTGCTTTTGCAAATCCTTTCAAATGAAGACAGGTGAGCGTGTCAGCTGAATGACCCTCATGCTTACCGGGCAAGTTAGAAAAGATCTAGGATCTCAACCAGGATCACTAAGGGGAGACAAACCATTTTTTCATGAGTGATTAGATTTTTAAAATTACTTTATGTTCACAGCCAGTCTTTCAGAGATAAAGAGAATAGAAAGTAAAGATAAAAAATTTGAGGAATTGGTAAAAATAGATATTTTTCCATCATGAGACATTATACCAGAATCAGCAGTTAAAATAGAATCTAGAGAAAGTGCCAATTCTTCAGTGTTCTTACATCTGCTACCAGCTGTCTATGTCTCAAACATCCTTAGAGCTGGGGTATTTCTACCCGTACTTAGTATGAAAAATTATCTTATCAGGCCCTTTACTTCAAATTTTAAAATCATCTTGTTTTTACTTACTCTACTGGACTGTGCTCAGGAGAACAACAAAACTGTAAGGGAGAGGAGTTTTCAAGAACCAATCCAGTTTTCCACAGATCTTGTACAGTAAGTTTTCTTTAAAGAGAACAAAAGCTAAAAGTTAGAAGGTCATACTGAAAGGCTGAAAATCTCTTGGAATTAGACCATTTAAGCTGCTTATTTTCTCATGAAGTATATGAAGAATACACACACGTACGCTATTTTCCAAACATTGTGGCTTGTCACCACTGTTACTAAACAGTTAAGTTTTCTCAAACCTCAACGCTTTGAGTTTCCAAAATGACTTGTGACTATTAAATGGAGCTACAACAGTAAATTAGTCTATATATTCTGTTTATGTAGATTTGGGAATCTAAGAGGTAGCCATGTACAGAAACAGATTATAAAGATTATTTTGGAGACAGATTATAAAGTATCACAGGAAGTCCAGGTTTATGGAAGAGAAGCACAAAGCCATATGCATTTTTTTTCATCATTTAAAATCTTATTTATAATAAGATTACAAAACGCCAAAATTTAGCAAAAGAATTGTGTTTTTATGGTACAAATTTCTGGATTTCAGAATGTAATCAGAGTCAAACTCTAGGAAGCTTTAATTGTAGGTACTTGGAAATTCAATAAATATACATGTTTTCTGAGAAATTTCTATCATTCTCCATGTAGTGGTTCTGTTTCATTTTCATAGAGGTTCTCTTATTTACTCCTATAAACATTTAGGTTGGATTAAATGATAAAAAAGGTCAGTTAACAATTAACAAATAATGGGTAACATTATTCATCTATAGTATAAATATTTGATAAACACACATATATCAATATTAATATATAATATATAATAAGCATTATTCATATAAAATGTTAGGAAGTAATATGAGAATAATTATGGCCTAAATCATACAGAAATTTGATACAAAACACTTTGGGAAAATTCCACAGCTCTGCTGAGTACACAAGAATCAATGTCCTTTGATGTGTGACTCTGGACACATGGGAAATAAGACTGATATTCAACCAAAATGAGGATATTTGAGGAAATCTATGATCTTTCACTTTGCATTAAGACTTTATTTTTCATATAATTACTTATGATGAAATATTGTCCAAGTGCAAACACTTTCCATTTTATTTTATACTTGGATCTCCATCCAATGCTTACTCAACAGACATTCAAGTCCTGTCCTACTCTAGGTCCTCAGGCCACAAGAGCTTGAGAATTTACAAAAAAAGAAAAAGAGAAATAAAAAATGCATTTCTTTAAAAATCATTCCTTTTCTCCACTCCCTTAGCTAAGTTTGCAGTGTAAATTTCTGCACCACGATTCTTTGACTTCCTTTCCTGTTTTATACATTGGGAGAATAAGGGATGTGCTTGCCATCAAATCACTAGTGGCTCTTTGCTCTGGACTTTTGTCCCCCTTAAGATTCACTGGGCTTAGACACAAACGGATTGAATGAATTCATAGAATTCATAGATTGCCCTCCGATCCCCTTTCCAGACCTCATGCCTCAATGATGTTCAGTTGAGACTGTATGGTCCTTAAGTCAAACAATAATTTAAAATCTGGAATGACAGGTAAGACCCATAATGGGAGCCAAGAAACTCTTTAGCCCATAAGGTCTAGCTTGTGTTTTAGAGTAATAGTTTTATTACTTGTAAATTAAGGCAAAAGTAACAGAATTAGATAGAGTGAATAAGGATGGATTACAGCACATCATCAGAATCAAACTGTATGTGAAGCTTTTGGAGTTGGGGACGGGGGAAAAAATCTAATATTTATCTGCATTAAGAAAAACTGGTATGGCCTGGCACAGTAGCTCACACTTGTAATCCTAGCACTATGGAAGGCCGAGATAAGTGGATCACTTGAGCTCAGGAGTTTGAGATCAGCCTGAGCAAGAGTGAGACCCTCCTGTCTCTACTAAAAATAGAAAAACTAGCTGGTCATTGGTGGGTGCCTGCAGTCTCAGCTACTTGGGAGGCTGAGGCAAGAGGATCGCTTGAGCCCAAGAGCTTGAGATTGCTGTGAGCTATGATGCCATGACATTCAACCCAGACAAAAAAGAGACTCTGTCTCACACACATACACACACACACACACACACAC
>NW_003852398.1:45113935-45116854 GCF_000181295.1 Otolemur garnettii
TTTTTTTTTTTTTTTTTCATGCTGTCTTGGAGACACTCTGCTTAATCTTCAGGCTTTCTGCCTCTGCTTGTCTTTGCTTTCTGGGGAATTTTAAACTTTCCTTCTGCTTTCACTGTCATGACCTTGGCAACTGTGATGCAAGGATTCGTCGCAACTTTATCCCTTGCTATACGCCCATGAAATAAAGAAGAATCCCTTTGTAAGTCTTTCCAGATTTATTCATCCCCCAAATTCACCCGGGTCTATTTCCTCAGATAAACTCTGAAATCGTGGGCGAATCCCTACCAAGGATGCGGGAATGAACCCAAAGAAATATAAATGATGCTGCTTCTCACAGCGCCTTTTGCCATGATAGAGCTCACAGATGATCCAGCAGCTTTGCATTAAAAACTGACAGTCAAGTGCAGCGTATTATTGCGAGGATCGAGGATCTCAGGGCCTTTCACATTAGCAGTTGAAATAAAATGAAAACAACAACAATATTGTCAAAAAATGAATCAAATTCAGGTCGCTTTCTGGCATCCGGCAGCCTCATTTCTGCATAGGAAGTATAAGACCACGTGTGTCTTTATACTCCAAATATATCAGTGTATTTTACACTCCAAATATATCAAGGTATTTTTGCAACTTTGTTTTATAATTTTCATTGCATCACGAGCTTTGCTAAACGTAAATTCTGATACTTTTACATAAAACTTTTCTATTTCATATAGAAATAAGGTTTCAGAATAATTATTTAGGTGATAGTTAATGTTGAACAATTATCAGATATTTAAAATTGATAATCAAAAATACCATTACCTGAAAAGTAAATGTTAACTGCCACGGTATAAAACCACAGACAGGGGTGTTGGCTGAGCTTCTGTGATTATTCATATCAAAAGTAAAGATACGATAGTTTATTAGGGGACCATGGAATTTAATCAGTGAAGACATGTTAGAACTTTTCCTGAATGGAATTGTAAGAAATTATCATTTGTAGAGGACACTGTGATGTCAAGGGAATATCTCTTTCTAAAGCTTTAACTTTTCTCATTTGAATCTCTTATTAATGTGTTTATCAGCCAAAGTTAGGGTAAGAATTAAATTTCTACAATAGGTAAAAATGCTATAGGAACAAGACTGTTTTTAATTGGATTATTTCCTATCTCTGTTACGCTTTCTTCAAAATAATTAAAAAATACTGCATTCACCCAGAGGATAAAACATTCAAGCAGAAATGATAAGATAAACACGCGTATCTGGGAGAAAAGAGGACAAACTGCTATGTAATTTGATAAATCGGCTTGTTTATTTGTTTTCCCTTGTACGTAAGATGTTTCGAAGGATTCTGAAAATGAGATAGAATCACGATGCGTGCTCTCCTCTTGCAGCAAGGGGCTTTTAAAATTCATCAGTTAATTGAAAAGTTTTCCCTCAGAGAAGGTCGCAGACAATGTCAGCTATCAGAACTTTTAGAGAAAAGTGTTTCTCTCTTAGTAAAAATTAGGAGGAATGTCCTGTTACAGTTAGTTTTACTAAATTACAGGATGTGATGAGTAAAGGGAAGGGAAACGGGGCATACTTTCCAAAGTGAAGATAAACTCCTGGCAAGGCTATCTTCCCTTCACGTCCTTCACTTATTTGTAGTAATTTTACTCATTATTCATTGTTTCAGCGAGGCAACCATCACTAACTGTGCAATCATGGAAAATATTGTAACCAATATTGGAACTTGGAAAAATACCATGAGGAATGAGGGTCTGCATTTACATGGATACGTCCCAGAAGCAGAGAAAATGTAGGTGACTGCACACTTTCAGCCTTAGGTCTTGGCAAGGGCATAGGCCAAGGGACAAGCTTATTGGGATAATATATGCGCCCCCCCCCCAATAAACTATGTTCCTGGCGTCTGAGATCCTGAGAGTCCCTCCCCCAAATGGTATCAATTCACATCCAAGTGCTTTAGTAGCATCTCCTCTATGTTCACCTTCATGAATTTAGACCACATCTCTGTTGTGATAAAACACAGCTGATGGTCATGGCCAAGGAAGAGATGTTGAATGAGATAGTGGAGCTTGGTAGACATTTGGGAAAGGGAAGAGCAGGCATGTGGGCTGGGGGTCTGCTTTCCCCTGTGGTCACATCTCGTGCTGTTCTTTTCATAGATTGTTCTCCTTATTCTCCTAGAGAATTTGGACTTAGCCTTTAAAGCTAGCACACTACTCATTTGTCAATTTACACATGTTACTATTATTGCCTCTATCATATGACGTTATGTGGGGTTTTTTTTGCTACCTTTCAATTTCCCATATGAGCTCTTAAATGCTGACAGCTTATTTTATTCATTTTTTTTATAGCGCTGATAACTTCTCCAGTAGATATACTAAATTATCATGTGATAGATGCTAGTGAATTCTTTTGAGATAAGTACTGATCACAGATCGTCTATTTAAACAAAATCTGAGATTCTCGTTAGATAACCCCAATAAACTTATTGTGTAATATCTTTGTCATGGAATTACTGTTGTAAATATGTCTCTTAGAGCAAGTGAGAATTTTGTCAATATGATACTCATCAATTAAATTGACATCTTAGCACAGGAAAAAGAAAACATGGCTAAAATTAAGATAAAACTTATAACTTTAAGAAGTTCTGGTTATTGAACTGAAGTGGTCAGAAATTGGAACAATGAATGCTAATAGAAATAGAGGAAATGATATATTAGAAGTTTGTCTTTTAAATTATTTCATGGCAATTTCATACTTAGTAGCATAATTTGACCATTTTTTGTACCATTTTGTAGAAAACTGTGTCTTGTATTATTCTATATAATTCTGTGAAAAATTGTCCTTGTGAAAGTGCTGAGTAACCACAAATATAATACACTTTAAAAGTGTCAAGAATTAGGCTGGGTGTGGTGGCTCATGTCTGTAATC
>NW_003852398.1:45117125-45120125 GCF_000181295.1 Otolemur garnettii
ACACACACACACACACGTGTGTAAACTAAAAATAAAAGTGTCAGGAGCATATTGATCTCTATTTCAATCAATTATAATAATTTGAAATTTATGGCTCAACATCACTTCAGTAAATATGTCTAATAAGGGCATGTTACAGTTATATTCATTTGAACATCTCTTTTTATTATTTCAAAATATTAAAGGGGCATAAGTATTTTTGTTACTTAGATAAATTGTATAATAGTGAAATTGGGGCTTTAAGTGTGCCTGTCACTGGAGTAGTGTGCATTGTACTGACTAGGGAAGTTTTTATCTCACCCATACCCACCATGTCCCCTTCTTAGTGTCAATGTCCTTTATACCATTATATGACCAAGTGTATGCATTATTTATCTTACACTTATTAGTGAGAACATGTGGTGTCTGTTTTTCCATTCCTGAGATACTTGGAAGGAACTTGAGAACATTATTCAAAGTTGCTGAAAAAGACATTATTCCATTCCTTTTTATAACTGAGCAGTACCCCACAGTATGTATACACCATGTATTCTTCTTCTAAATCTCAGAATTTTGAGTAAAAGTTTAAGTGTGCCCATTACCTAGTGTGCATTGTACCCATTGGGTATGAATTTGCCCATCCCTAGCTCCCCTTTTCACCTGATTGATTTCTGTTGAGTGTTATTTCCATACATGCACATAAGTACTGATCAATTAGTTCTAATTTAATAGTGAGTAGATGTGCTGTTTGTTTTTCCATTCTTATGATACCTCACTTAGAATAATGGTCTCCAGCTCCAGGTTAATACAAAAGATATTAGTTCACTGCTTTTTTTTTTTTTAATGACTGAGGAGAACTCCATGGTGTGTGTGTAGATAGATAGATAAATAAATAGATAGATAGACACAAACACATACACATATATACATAAACACCACATTTTATTAATCCACACACAGATTGATGGACACTTGAATTGTTTCTATGTCTTTTCAGTTGTGAATTGTGCTGCTATACACATTCAAGTGCAAGTGTCTTTGTTACAAAATGTCTTTTTTTCCTTTGGGTAAGATACCTAGTAGTGGGAGTGGTAGACCGAATGGTAGGTCTGCTTTTAGACCTTCGATGTATCTTCCTACTCCTTTCTATAGAAAGTACTGTACTAGTTTGCAGTCCCACCACGAGAGTGTAAGCATTCCTGTCTCTCCACATTCATGCCAGCATCCTATTGTTTGGGGACTTTTTGATAAAAAAAATTCTCACTAGGATTAGATGATATCTAATTGCAATGATTAAAGATGTTGAGAATTTTTTTTTGTATATTTGTTGGCCTTAGTTAATCTTCTGTTGAAAAGGTTCTGTTCCTGTCTTTTACCATTTTTTAATGGAATCATTTTTTTTTCTGATTGGCTTCAGTTTTTATAAATTCTAGTTATTAGCCCTTTGTCAGATGTATAGCATGAAAATATTTTCTCCCATTCTATAGGTTGTTTGCTCACTTCTATTGATTTTTCTTTGGCTGTGCAGAAACTTTTTAACTTGATCAGGTCCCATTCATTTATTTTTGTTGTTGCTGTGATTGCCTTTGGGCTCTTCTTCATAAATTCTTTGCCTAATCTGATCTCTAAAAGAGTTTTTCCAATATTTTCTTCTAGAATTCTTATAGTTCTGTACCTTAGGTTTAAATCCTTTATCAACTGTGAATTAATTTTTGCTAGTGGTGAGTGGTGCAGAACTTGTTTCAGTCTTCTGCTTGTGGCTCTCCAGTTTTTCCAAGGACCATTTATTGAATAGGGCTTCTTTCCCCCATGTATGTTATTGTCTGCTTTGTGAAACATCAAATAGGAATGTGAAGGGGGTTTTATATCTGATTCCTCTATTGTGATTCATTTGTCTCTATCTCTGTTCTAGTGCCAGTACTGTGCTATTTGGTTATTGTAGCCTTGTAGTGTAGCTTGAGGTCTGGTAAATTGATGCCTTCTGACTTGTTCTTTTTGTTTAATGTTGTTTTGACTATTTGGGGTCTATCCTGGCTCCAAGCAGGTGTAGAATTTTTTTCTAGATCTGTAAAAAATAATGTTGATATTTTAATGGGGATTTACTTAAATCTATAAATAACTTTGGGTAGTATAGACATATTGAACAACACATCAGTTGATTCTGCTGATCCATGAGCATGATATGTTTTCCATCTGTTTATATCCTTTGTGATTTCCTTACTCAGTGTTTTGTAATTCTCCCTGTAGTTTTCACCTCCATTGTTAAATATAGTCTTAGGTATTCTTTTTTTTTTTATTTTTGACTATTGTGAAAAGTAATGAGTCTTGATTTGATTCTCAGCTTGACTGTGGTTGGCAAACAGGACTGTTACCACCAATTTATATACATTGATTTTGTAGCATAGACTTTGCTGAATTTATTTATCAATTCCAGAAGTCTCTTGGTTGACTCTTTGGGATTTTCTAGATATAAGATCATATCATTATCAAAAACCAATAGTTTGACTTCTTTTTTGCCCATTTGGATACCATGGATTTCCTTCTCTTGCCTGATTACTCTGGTTAGGGCTTCCAGCATTATGTTGAATAGAAGAGGTGATAGTGGGCGACCTTGTCTGGTTCCAGATCTAAGTGGGAAAGCTTTTAATTTGTCCCAATTCAGTATGATGTTGGATGTGGTTTTGTTATATATGGTTTTATAATTTTGAGGTATATTCTACTTATGCCTATTTTTTTAAGAGTTCTTTTAAAAAAATTTTTAATTCAAATTAGTATGCAAACACACTTTTTAGGTTATATTGTTCTCACTTCCAGGGTAAATGTCCATGTGTAGAAGAGCCCCTCACAATATGCACATTAGGTGCGATCCTGCCTCATGCCCTCCCTCCTCTGCCAAATGTCCTTCCCCCTCCCGCTTTAAGAGTCTTATCATAAAAGGGTACTAAATTTTGTCAAATGCTTTTTCTGTGTCTATCAAGAGGATCATATTGTCTTTGTTTTTGCTTCTATTATGTGGTGAAT
>NW_003852398.1:45120240-45131590 GCF_000181295.1 Otolemur garnettii
TTTTTTTTTTTTTCATTTTGTTGTTCTTTTACCCTTCCTGGGTTTGTATCAAGGTGATATGGATTCATGGAGTTCCAAAAATTATTTTAAAGGATGGATGAGGTGATGACATCACTGCATAGCTTTCTAAAAGGAGTACTTCAAGTACGTAGCACTCTTTCTAGGATGAGTTGGTAACCTTAATTGTCTGACCTCACACACAATAGCAAATTTCCTCAGTGCAAATTTGCACACATTTTTAAGAAAAAGAGTAGCTCATTTTTGAGTAATATTTGTAATTAAAAAATATTTTCTCTTCCTATAAGAAAGCAAAATGTTATATGAGAGGACGAGAAATTTATGTTTTCTCCTCAATCTCCCATAGAAACACCAAACTATAAATCAAGACTGAGCCACGATGTCAACCAAACCTCTATTACTCTTGGACGGATTTTATCCTAGTGAGAAGACATTTTTATGTCTAAAAATTATATGTAAGCTGACATATTTAAGCCATAGTAAATGAAAATCGTATATGTTTGTAATTTATTTTGTGTGTAATGAGATGATACAGATGGAGAGAAGAAAGTTATACTTTTAAAGACCAGGCATTTCTCATGTTTGTACATGATTCAAGCAATTTATAGTTACAGAACTTTTAATAGCAAAGGCAACTCACAAAAGGTTAAATTTATAAGACTATATGCAGCTTGTCAAATAGGATTAACAAGAGCATCTAGTAATTCAAAGTAAGAAAAGGAGGTGAAATTTAAATGAACTAGAGAATACTTGAATTGAATCAGTGTATCTCTCTTGTAAACCTAATGAGCTTACATTATAAGTAGTCTTTGATTCACTCCAGCAATCCAAAATTGCTTAAGCATTCAGATAGCTGTAATTTTATTTGAAATTACTTAGACTTTATATGTACTGAATGGCCACTGGCTTATATTTTTATTTGTATTAAATTAACAAAGATGACCCTCTTAGATATGCTATAATAACATATTAGGACTCTTTGAACTTATTTTTTAATAAGAAATTCCACATTTCTCTGTGAATAAATGGCAAGACTTAATGTGTGCATGTAATGCACGAAGTCTTATCAGTTCCACCCAAGACAGGTCATTAGAAAATTCACTCTTACTATGGCCATACTATTCTACCTCCAACTCCTTCCTTTATACCCACCTGAATAACAATGGTTTGTTGGATGTGCACACCCATCCTCATGAGCTCCATTGTCATGAAGTGATTTGAAAGTATGTAATCCTATGGAAGGTCCACCTTCACTGTCCTTCCCAGAGGACGTTCAATAAACATCTAGTTTTTATATGAGGAATAAGGATAGATTTGTGAAACTTCAGTCCAATTTCAGCAAATTGTGAGTAAGGATTTTAAATGTTAGATACTTAACATGTTCCAAGAAGTATGGTTGTCTTTATTAGAAATTTCAAACAGATGGTGAAGGACCATTTTGTCTTAGATGTCAAAAGATTTTTATTTATCTTCCAATGATGATACAAGGTAGTTGCCACCATCTCTTGATGTCTAAGATTATGTTTCATAACATTTAGTTTTGATTCTTAGAGAAAAAATATTCTTACCCTCAATTTTCACAGAAAAGCCATCTGACAGGTATGGGCATCTGGATTATGTGTCAGAATGTGTGTTGGGCTAGACTGTACAGTGGAGTGCTTGATGAGCAAAGTCCTGTGATGTGAAGATTTCAGATAGGCTAGAGTGGGAAGGCCCATGAACACAGAATCAACACAGAAGTACTTATTCTAGATGCTTGCTATTGGCCAAAAGTCTTATCCCCCAGTGTCTGGATCAGCCACGCTATAAAATGATGGAAGTGGACATCATTATTTTATTCATCAAATCTTTCTTGAATGTTGACTATACATCAGTTCCTACAGATACAAAATGTAAAAATATAATTGTAAAAGTATTTACAGTAAAGTAAGTAGATCTCAGTAAAGTAAGTCGTCTCAAACAAGTGAAGTGATTTCCTTTTGAGTGGAGAGAGAAGAAAAGAGTAATTTGTCTGATCACAAATTGGGAAACGGAATTTCAAAGAAGGCTCCCTGGAGGAGATGAACTCAGGGCCCAGAGAAGATGGGGATTGAATCAGGGAGTGTATTGAGAGCACAATAGTTTCAAATCCAAGGTGTGGCACAGCTGGAAAGCAGGTAAAAGTGTGTATGATGGGGTTGGATTATAGAAAGAAATAACACAGTGTACCTTTGAACTCTCAGCTCCTCTGAATGTGTTTGCAACTCTGTTGACTTTTAAAACTTTCTTTATGCTTTGATTTTCCACTTCATTGTGATTTTCTTAAGTATAGAAAATATATTTTTTTTTTTTTTTTCAGTTTTTGGTCAGGGTCGGGTTTGAACCCACCACCTCCAGTATATGGGGCTGGCACCCTACTCCTCAAGCTACAGGCACTGCCCTAGAAAATATATCGTAATGTTTTCTTTCCACTCTACCTTCCTAGACCACCTTACTGCCCCCACATAGAAGTGACTGGTTATCACAGACCTCAGAAATAGGCCATGAGTGAATGCTATTCTCTGTCCCTGAAGTAGGGGAGCAGAGTTAAAACTGAGGCTTAAGACAATTATTTGCCCATTGGCCTTTTGTATAAACAGGTCTTGAGTCTCTTGGCCTCCATCCCACCCTGCAAAGTTTCAGTAGCTTCTTTCTACTCCTTCCCAACATCCACACTTCACGTGCTCTAAGTGAAGAACTGGTACCATACTTGAGGGATCTCAAGGAGAAATACGTCTTTACATGTTAAAATACTGTTTTACACCCTTTAGCCTCTTTGGAGCCAGAAGTGGTGCTCAGAGCTGAAGTGAGGCAATATTAAGGGGTTTGAAAACTGAAGAATCCGAACAAAATTAAAGCTAGTTGCTAAGTCTGTTTTATTAGGCAGTTCTGTGGGTTGGGGCTTCTTTCGGAGGGCTCTATATAGCTGCTTTATGTTGCTGCCTTATTTTCAGGCAGAAATTTCCCCATGTTTGCTCATTGCTCAGTAAGTGGCTTTCACTAACTTCTGAGAATCTATACACAGGAACTGTCTAGCTGCGTGGCTAAGGTAGGTATACATGAGGCACAGGTTTACTGTTGAGTGTTTCTGTGCCAACCCCAGTAATGAATGAGTGTCTTTAAATGGGCACTTGACAAGCAATCACAGGAACCTCATTCATTTCAGAACCAGAGGATATGAGTATCACTCAAAAATCAGCACACACTACGTTTTCATCCAGCACAAGGAACAGCAACTTCTCCATGTGCCAAGTGAAAATGAAAGCTTTCATCAGCCTGGCTGTGCATTTGAGAAGTCATTTTTCCTTTGGCTCCAATTCATCCTGATGGCTTAAATATGTGGTCAGGTCCAAAGAGTCTCAATCAAGTGAAGTGATTTCCTTTTGAGTGGAGAGAGGAGAAGAAAAGAGTAATTTGTCCTATCAGTAGAATATATTGATTTGGCACTAGCAAGGAGAGAAGTAAAACAAATGGGCCATATGTATGACTCCTATTAGGAAACATTGACATGATTAAAACTAGGGAAAAAATCAGATCATAGGATTGTTTTTGGAAAAAAGAAAAGACTGACAATAGACATTGAAATCTCTCTTTAAGGCGGTACCTGTAGCTCAGTGAATAGGGTGCCAGCCACATACACCGAGGCTGGTGGGTTCGAACCCAGCCCCGGCCTGCTAACCAACAATGACAATTGCAACAACAACAAAAATAGTCAGGCATTGTGGCAGGCACCTGTAGTCCCAGCTACTTGGGAGGGTGAGAGAAGAGAATTGCTTACACCCAAGAGTTTGAAGTTGCTGTGAGCTGTGATGAAATGGCACTCTACCCAGAGCAACAGCTTGAGACTCTGTCTCAAAAAAAACAACAACAACAAGGAAATCTCTCTTTAATGGAGACTTTCAAGTAAAATATGCTTCAAGTCTACAGAAAATTTATAATGGCATATGTAATGAAAAATTTATTTATCATATAGATTATCACTTTAAGAAAGCCAGCTACTACTTTTGTACTTCCTTAATAAGTTGTCACATTGGATGCACTTGAGTTCATACAAGGCATTTTTATTATCATTAATAGATAAATGAAATGACAGTATCTTTTATAAATAAGCCACTAGGTATTGGAGAAGCTTCCCTTGAACTTCCTCTGTCTTCAGTATAATAATCATTAAAAGGTACTTTGGTATATGGATTATTGAATCAGCCTTAAAGTCACAAAGAGCTGGGTTCAAAGTCTGGCTCCAGTAATATATAAGTGTCAGAAAACATGATTTAAACTAGCTTGAGCAAGTAATGGGAATTTATTGACATATAATTGAAAAATTCCAGGGGAATGTGGTTTCAGGCAGAGCTAAATACAGGGTCAAATGCTATTATTAGAAGTGAATTTCTCCTCACCTCTGGCACGGTCTGCTTTCTCCCATGCTAGGACTTTATTGGTTTGGCGGGAAATGGCTACAGCTCTACTTCTCTTAGGAATAACCAGAGAGACGTTCAGTCTGGAAGAAAGACCAGGGGATTATAGAACATAGCTTGGAAACATGTGATCTGAAAATTGAGGACCATTAGTAGAGGTGAAATAAATTGATTTTTGGTGACAAAACTGACTGCCATTTTCCTCCCCCCTAAACAGTTTGCTAACTATCTGATCTTGGGCAACTTATTAAATCCGCCCAAGCTTTAATTTCAGTACTAAAATGAAGATGACACTGTTAAATACTTTCTAAGGAATCTAAGGTTTAAATACATTTTGAAATCTGTTTCTAAAGTTCTTGGCGAAATGCATGACAAATGAGTGGAGAATAAAAGTAATGGAAAATGGTCTAGAAAGAGCTATTAATAGGAAAATGGGGTTCTGATCCCAGCCCCTAATCATGGGACTGATGGTCTTTCTAAAGTAGAAATACATTTCTGTGACAAAAAAAGTATTTGAAAGTGTGTGACTAAGTGCATGGAATAGCTTAAACTTGCCAAAGGAAATTACACCAGCATTTATGAAAGATGTAGTATGTTTGGCAGAGGAAAAGAAGGAAAAAAAGCTATGTTCTTTTTATATGAAAAATGCATCATTTGTTTTAATCTTTCCACCTACAGAGAAAAAGGAGAGAGTCAAGGACAAAAACAGCTTCATGCATATGCATTACGTGGATACAGAAAATTGGTAAAATGTCCTCGTGTTTGGCAGGGTCTTAAGCTTGATAGCTCAAAGAATACCCACTGGACTAGATGATGAGTGCAAAGTACCAAGGGAAGAAAGGACAAAATCCAGATATGTGCATTATGAATTATTTTACACTGGCAAGAAGGGAGAGGGCTCCTGATCTTGTTGGGAACATGCTAATAATCTTACTCTAATTTCTTTGTAAGCAATATGCGTTTCCAGAATGGTAATAAGACATCTCTTATTAGGAAAGTAGTTGAAGGTAGAGTACAGAATCTAAAACTTCACTTTCTATTATTTCTGTCAGACCACATTCATGGCAGATTTTTCTAGACACAGAGGGTAAACTATGGGGGTGCAATATAATGGCTGTCCCATTATTTCAGCTGTGCTCATATGATAAAGACAGTAGAAATAGTACAACCAGGCAAGATGATTGATTTCCTGTGATAGGCTTGGCAATTGCCTTCTTTTTTTATTTCTGAATCCCATCAGGCACAATTTGAATTTTTATGAGATGATATTCAATATATATGTGTGCTTTTTTGCCACAGGGATTTTTGAACTCATTAGCATACTGCCTGTCTTAGTCCAATCAAAAATATTGTATCAAAAATAATATAGACTTAGGTTGCTTATAAACAACAGAAATTTATTTCTCACTGTCATGGAGGCTGAAAAGTCCAAATTCAGGAGCCAACAGATCTTGTGTGTGATGAGGTCTTAGATAGCTAAGACTATCTAAGTCCTCACATAGCTAAAAGGACTAGGGAGCTCTACTGGGCCTTTTTATAAGGGCACTAATCCCATTCCTGAGGGCTCCATCTTCACAACCTAATAATGCTCCAAAGGCCCCATGTTGAGGATCAGGTTACAATGTGCCAATCTGGGAGGGGGAGTATAAACATTAACTCCATTGCACATGGAGCAATGTAGAATTGGTAATTGTCAAGAATAACTTAACATACTATATTAAAGATGTCTAAGTGATTGTGTTTTCAGAGGAAGATGTTCAAGAAAGAGTATTTAAAACTATAGTCATCCATATGACAAATAAAGACTGGTTGGCGAACTCAAAATTCAAGGTCTGATTCAGAATATAAAATTTGGGGAAATTACATGGGATGGAGAAAATATATTTTACCTCTATTATGAACTGTTATGTTTGATTTGGGGTATCAACTTAACTGATTGAGAGACACTCAGGTAGCTGGTAAGGCATTAATTATCTTCAATGTTTCAGTAGGCACTGAGCCCATCCCTCTTCTGCTGAAAGGGAAATCCAGGTGGCTTGGCATTTGGCATTTGATTAGAATGATTGGACTTCCTTAAGAATAAAAATCTCTCTCTTGCTCTCCTATATATATATACATAATATTAACTAACCTTGCCAATAAACAAACAAATGAAAACCCCATTCACTGATATTATATGAATTTCAATTTTATACACTATTTCTTAGACCAGAAGAACTTCTTTTAATATTTCTTGCCTTGCAGATGTGTTGGCAATGAGTCTCTCACCTTTTGTTTTTCTGAGAATTCTTTATTTTTCCTATATTATTGAAGAATATATATACTGAGTATAAGAATCTAGGTGAGCTTTCTCCCCCCCTTGGAACAGAAAAATATTGCTTTTTTTTCTAACTTGCATAGCTTCTAATGAAAAGTATGCTATAATTCTTACATTTTCTTGTGTATCTAATAATTCTTTATTCTTTGTATATATTTAAGATATTCTCTATGATTTTTTGTGTTCCTAAGTTTAACTATAAATTGCATAGTTCATGTTTTGTTTGGCTTTATTGTTTCTTTTTTTTAAGATTTGTTTATTCTGCCAGAGTTTTCTCAGTTTCTTAAATATGTGGTTCATTTTCTTTCACAAATTTTGGAAATTCTTGACTATTACCTCTTCAAATTCTGTCTTATCCTTTTACATTCTAATCACATCTATGTTAAAGTCTTTAGTATTGTCCCATGGCTGTCAGTTCCTAAGCACAAGTCCTCTCTTACCTTGCCCTTAGTATGTAGCTCAGACACCAGAATATTTTTCTCAGTGATTCCATTCGATTCTCAGCTTTCAGGAGTTCCTGAAAGTTTGTGTCACAGAGAGAACATTTTCTTGATCTTTCTTAATTAGTAACCTGCTGGGCTTGGATGGTGCAGCAAAGATATTATCAGTTTTGCTTGTTCAGCTTCAATATCATGGGGTTTCCTATCCTGGGCTTTAGGTTAAGGGCCTTTTGAGTACTCATGCTCCTCCTCTCTTCAGCTTGCCTCTATTTTCTGTTGATGCAAAAGCCTGGGGCCAGGGGATTTCGTGCTCCTCTCTTAGAACAGAGGGCTTTTGCTTGTACCCTTTGAAGCAATGAATCTTCATTGAGTCCCGGGGTTGAGAGCATTTGAATCCCCTCTCAAGACCTTTGTGCTCTCATACTGTATGAGGGGAGGGTCCAGAGAAGCAGGTGGTGTTTTGTGCCTGACTCATGTAGAGCCGATAACCATTTGTGCACCTGCCTCATGGAAGGGACACTTTCCAAACTCCTGACTTTGATGGGCCCTGGGTAGAGACCTCTGGGAAAGAGCTTGCTGGTGAGCATGGCCTGCCTTTCTGACTGGCACTCTGTTACTCAAAGCTGATCTGCCAGCCCCTGGTTAGGTGGAATTACTGCATAGCTGTAAAGGATGGGCTATAGTCTATTGCAGAAGATGTAATCCTTTCCCTGAACACACAGGGAATTTAGGAGAAGACCCTTTCTCAAACCCTTGAGCTCAAAGAAGAATATGTACATGAATATGACTTAAGACATCAATTTTGAAAGATCAGCAGCATAAACCCTTTTCCATAAGAATGTTAAGTGGAATGCTCCAAAACTGAGTAAAAAGCAGAATTTTATTAATATTATTTTGCTGAACATGATCACATGCATTATGTAGTAGAACCTCTGTATATTGACCACCCAAGGAGCTGTAACAAATCAGTCAACATATGGAGTGTCATATGTTGGTCAACATAAGGAACGAGGCCTCCTGTACTGACACAAACATGTGGTCCATGTCTAGTCTGTGAAAATTAAGTCAAGAAGGTGGTCAATATAGGGAGGTGGTCAACTATGGAGGTTCTACTGTGTTTAGAAAATTAACAAATTAAAGTCAAGAAAAATGTCTCCCTTAAATGGATTTAAAATCCCAGGTAATGTGCTCGTAAGTAATCCGTGGAATTCTGGCAATGGTTCAGTCTAGTATGTGTATCCAAATCTCATTTACATGGACAAGTGAGTGGTTAACATAAAGTAATTTTAGTAGTTTGTCTCAGAATCTTAGGATATTCTTCCATTAAACAGAACTGGCAAAAAAAATTCTCCTTGAAAACTGCTTAAATATGAGAGATCTGACATAAAATTACCATACTTATAATCTTTAGTATGGTGAACTATGCCATATAACACATTTGTGTTTTTAAAGACATTTTATTATTCTTAGTAAAAGTTGAATCATACTTTGTGAAATCCTGAACCTTTGTGAATCCTGCAAACCTAAGATCATTGGTTTAAAGAAAGAATTATCCATAAATCAGTTGAAATAAATAGGATATGCATAATTTTTAATTAGTATGATCAGGGTAAATAGTTCCTGGATTGGGGGGGAGTGTTTACAGTTTTATTTCTAAAGCATATGATGTTTTCTTTTAAAAATTTTTATCTTTAATTCTCAAACAATAATTATACATGTTTATTGGTACACTGTGATGCTTACATACATCTTTACAATATTGAATGATTAAATCATGCTGGTTAAATATCATATTTATGGACTTTTGTGGTGAAAATACTTAAAATCTCCTTGAGTAATATTGAAACATATAGTACATTATAATTTATTATAGTCACTATTTGTGCAGTACATAACTAAATCTTATTTTTCCTATCTTACCTTTTCATCAACATCTTCCCTTCTCTCCTCCTTTCCTTACTTTTCCAGCCTCTGGTAACCACCATTCTACCCTTTACTTCTATATTTCAACTTTTTACACTGCATATAGAGGAGATACCATGCCTTTCTATAACTGGCTTCTTACACTTAGCATAATGTCCTCAAGTTTTGACCATATTGTTGGAAATGACAGGATGTCTCTCCTTTTCAGGGGTAAGTAATATTCCATGGGATATATACTATATATGTACTATGTATACTATATTTTCTGTATCACCACTCATGTGGTGATGAACACTTCTGTTGCTGCCCTATCTTAGCTCATAGGAATTATGCTGCTGTGAACATTCATAATATCTTCATGAGGCAGATATTTTAAAAGAGTCTCAATAACTAGTTTGTTCTCACATTTTTCTTTAACTGAATATGTTAGTTACTATTTAAAAGATTCAAAGAGGGTTTTTGAGAAATTGAGCTACAAAATACCAACTAATATAGTTATCTTTGGGGACACTGAGCTAATAAATCACTTTGGTAAGAGCATACAAGGAAGTTTTCGTATAGTTAAATTTTTGTAAAGCTAGTTTTTTGGAAAACAACTCTCAGAATTAGAAATAAAAATCTGTTTTTCTGTAGGATCACAACCATGCAAAATGAGATAAAGGCAAAGTTCTAAAATGATACCTACGACATTTCTATTTCAAAAGCAGCCTAATAAGCAGAAGATTATATTTTATTTTTACAAACTCATTGCTGTAAATCCAATCTCTATCAAAATAAGAACGTTTTAATCTCTGCACAATACACTCTGGCTAGAGATTTAGGCACCTTTCAAGTATAAAATGATTAGCATTCAAACATTTATTTCTTTCCAACAAAAGCTTCTGGACAAATTGATGTGTAAATTGAACAAACTATCAGTTCCATCTCATTATTAAAGAACAGCATTTTGGCAACTTCTCTGCCAGGTCCTTTGTTTCAGTTAAAAAAAAAAATGGCTTACAATTTGTGATACATGGAGTCCACCAGCCTGTTTGCAATGCTTTCATCAGGTCCCCTGTGTCTCTTTGAGACCAGCTGAATCTCATTTGCCTTCCATTTTGGATTATACATTTGGAGCACTATGTAATGGCCTTGGCTTCATGAGCAGCAGCAGAATGATTCCAGAACTATTCCAACCATTGCTTTCAGTTTTAATTCACTTCATTAGTCTTTGATTGTGTTGACAAGACCCAGCTGTGAGTTTGATTATTAATGCTTCTATAAAGTCTTGGTGCTTATGACACCATTAGCGCAAGAGAAATCAGGACTCGTATCCTCACTAAACAGATTATAATTTAAAGTGATTTTAAATTACCTAATAATAGTGTGATGCCGCTTTTAGATCAATCAAAAGATGGCACTTCTACCACAGCAAATATAAAGGAGAAAAACTTCGTATATGCTAACACCATACGTTTGTTCAATGAGAGCTGTATGATTCAAAAATTAGTAGTAGAAAAGTACAATTAAAACAAAAAGGATTCCCTTTGGCAAGCATTTAGGCTTGCCCATATTAAACAAAACTATACAAAAAAATCTTACCACTCAGTTACCTCCAGATTTAATTTTTTGCTACTTCACTCATTCTGTTAGACATCTAGAGGGATCATACTGATGGCCACCAGAAATTCCTGAGAAAACTACTGAGGATTTTTTTTCTATTTTTAGTGAACAAAATTTTAAGATAAAACAATTTTTTACCATTTAGAGGGAACTGCAATGGCTTGTATAGTGTCACTTGACTAGGTTAAACTACATTAACCAGAATTCTCTTTCTTGTAGTTTCCAATTAGATAGGCCACAAGGGATATTCCTGAGAGAGGGCAGCCCTAGGGAAGGAAGCAGACATTTTGTGGCTGACTCATGTTGCTGATCTGCTGACTCATTTCATTGATATGAAGCAGCTTCTAGAACTGCAATTGCTCTGCTTTCTCTGGATTCTTCTTCAGTATTTATTTATTTATTTATTTTTACTCTATGGCCAGACATGTGTTTAGTTCTAAAATAAAGGTTTCTGCATAAGGTGACCAGATTTTAACATTGGTAAAGTGGGACACCATTTGGGGGGGGGCTGACAACAATGCAAACTTTGATAAGCAGTTCTTGATAAGCAGTTCTCAACAATTATTTGTTATTATTAAAGTTTAACATTATAAAATTAACAAAAATAATATAAAATG
>NW_003852398.1:45131882-45133876 GCF_000181295.1 Otolemur garnettii
CCTTGCCCAGGAGGGGAGTAGGGAGTTTACATTAGCCTTTCATTTCCAAATGAAGTTACATTAACCTTTTCATTCCCAAATGGAGTTACATTAACATTTTCAGCAGCTGAAAACTGTATATTCCCTTCCCATTCTCCCACTGTTCCCTAGCATGTCATGCATTCTTTCCAAAAATTGGGACTTTTTAAAAACTCTGTGGGATGCAGGACAAATTGTTAAAAATTGGGACTGTCCCACCAAAAGCAGGACATCTGGTCACCTTATTTCTGCAGGATTAGCTTTCACCAAGATTGGAGAAAGCAAGAATGGGTATAAGTTTCAGGTTTTCCTCATGGGATTTCGGGCATACTGGTGGGGTTTAACTTGTGCCTGTGATCTCCCTTCCCTTCCTGATTGCCTGTCTGTGGAATTCATGCTCCAGTATAAAATATGGAGACACAGCTTTCAGAAGACTTTATCCAGCCTTCTGGATTGTGTAAGCCAAATACCAGTATCAAATATACATATGTATATATGTATAGTATATATTATATATGTACATAAAATATATCCTACTAATTCTGATTCTGTAGTTGAATTCCAAGTGATACATAATCCTTAATTCATTGGTCCTAGGTGAAGACAATGGAATAGATTCTATTTTTGTTGTGGAAGATATTACTATCTTATTCTCATAGAAGGAGGGATGGCTATATCTGGAATGGACATAGACGATAAGAGATAATGAGATTGTGGATAGTAGTTAGTATGCTAAATCAATATTCAGCATGCTCCCATTTTCATATTTTTTTATCTTTACCTTGAGAGAACTCAATGCACTTGCTAAAGAAAGAGTCATATAATTTAAACTTAACTCTACATCTTTTTCTGACATCCAGTGAAATTCTATTTCTGTAGCTAAATTCTCATTGCCTGACAGCCAATGCTGTTATTACCAAGTTATATTAATAATTTACCCCCAAAGATATCATAAGAATTATAAACAATATAATCATAATCAATGCTTTAGCAAGTATGTTCTGGAAGAAAATGAAACAGTATCTTCACAACTTTGAGGAAAAATAATTTTGAATCTAGAATTCTATACATGGTCAAACTTTAATCAAATACAAGAGAAAAATAACATTGTTTACAAGCATAGAACTTGGAAAGTTGTCTTCTCATGTATTTTTTTCCTGAGATAATTTAAAGTGTACTCGATAAAAACAAAAGAAATTCAAGTATGTAGATATGTGGAATCCAAGAAATAGAGCAACTCAACCATAAAAGGAAATGGAACAAAATCTGAGCAAGACAATTAGGCAATAAACCTGAAAGTGACTAGTCTAAAAAGGATGCAGGATGTCCTAAGATTTGAAGAAGAATGAACTTAAAAGAAATCATACTCACCACAACAAATAATGTGATTAAGATTGTGAAAAAATTTAGGGATAAAATTAATTCTTGTCATATTCCTCTCATCAAGGGGGAAAAAAAAGGTCAATACAAACTCCAAGGGTAAAGAGTGAGGAGAGTTATACAAGGAATTCATTATCAAAATAGATAATTTTGAATAATTTTGTTTCAGAAAATGATATCTGTAGGGGACAAGTATTATGCATTTTTGGTTACTTAGACCCATTTTAGAATCTCTTCTATTCTTGGAGAGATTTTATTCCTGATCTTATGTGCCTATCCCCAAGACAGAAACTTCAGACTCACTTCTCCAGCCTCTCTTTCAATCACATGATCTAGTCTATGCTATTCAAATGCACCCTTAAAATACCTTGATTCAAAAGTGTGATGTGAAGAGGCAAGTACCTTTCTAACACAAGGTACAGTGAAACAAGAGGCAGAAGTTTAAACATCAAGGGTCCAGAATATGCAGATATACACTCCAGAGACTGTGTCTTTGAGTGGTAGCACTGCATCCTCACTGTTGTTCCTTACATTGCCCCCAAACCTGATTGTCTGGCTATGACATAGAGCCTGTAAATGCATTTATATTTTGTTTA
>NW_003852398.1:45136227-45137184 GCF_000181295.1 Otolemur garnettii
TGTACAGCTAAGGAGGCAACAACCAAAGCAAATAGACAACCTACCCAATGGGAAAGGATATTTGCATATTTTGAATCAAACAAAAGCTTAATAATCAGGATCTAGACAGATCTTTAATTAATCCATAAGAAAAAAATCCCAACAATCCCATATATCAATGGGGGAAGAGAGATGAATAGAATCTTCTCTAAAGACGACAGATGAATGGCTAGCAAACACATGAAAAAATGCTCATCATACCTAATTATTAGAGAAATGCAAATTAAAACCACCCTGAGATATTATCTAACCCCAGTGAGAATGGCCCACATCACAAAGTCTCAAAACTGCAGATGCTGGCGCAGATGGGGAGAAAGGAACACTTTTACACTGCTGGTAGGACTGCAAACTAATACAACCTTTTTGGAAGAAGTATGGAGAAACCTCAAAGAACTCAACCTAGACCTCCCATTTGATCCTGCAATCCCATTACTGGGCATCTATCCAGAAAGAAGAAAAACCTTTTATTATAAAGACACTTGTGCTATGCTATTTATTGCAGCCCAATTTACAATCGCTAAAATGTGAAAACAACCTACATGTACTTCAACCCAGAAATGGATTGGTAAGCTGTGGTATATGTATACCATGGAATATTATTCAGCCATTTAAGAAAATGAGATTTTGCAGCATTTGTACTAACCTGGATGGAGGTGGAACACATTATTCTTAGTGAAGCATCACAGAAATGGAGAAGTATGAATCCTATGTAGTCAATTTTGATATGGGGACAATTAATGACACCATGGGGCATGGGAGAAGGGGAGACAAGACAGGAGATAGAGGGAGGGGGTGAGGGAAAGGAAAAGAAGAAAAAAAAAGAAAAGAAAAGAAAATAGTGACTAATTCTCACATAAATTTGATTTAATTTTGACCAAAGTACATTACTTAAACATTAATTTTTAATTCAACTTGTTA
>NW_003852398.1:45137680-45262646 GCF_000181295.1 Otolemur garnettii
TTGTTATTGTTATTAAATTTTAAGCCTTTTTAATTTTGTGAAGGCAAAAAATGGAAACCTAATGAACACATGTATATGTAAAAAAATAATAATTAATTGAATTACCAAGTATGATTTCTGAGAATTAAGTTTAGACTGAAGGCAAGACTTTTCAGATCTTGTAGCCACTGTGTAAGAACAATATGAAGGACATAAGAGTCCTTCTGTTTATACCGAAAAGCTTAAAAAAACAGATTTATAAGTTTAATGTCTGAAATCCTGTCTCAGATTATGGTAAAAGAGCCAAAGACTTTCTATGACTTAACTAAAAAACTTTTCTCATCTTGTTTTCACAGTGCTTAAATAAATTTTAAAAATCAATTATAATTTTGAATTTTAACATTGATAAATCATGTAAACTGTTTAATTATTATTTGTTTTTAAGACAGAGTCTCATTCCCTCACGCTGGGTAAAGTGCTGTGGCATCATAGTCATAGCAACCTCAGTCTCTTGGGCTCAAGCAATCCTCTTGCCTCATGTAATTTTAGCTTGAAATATTATCTGGACTTTTATGGAACAATTAGAGCACTATTTTAAAAATAATTAGAATGGAGATATTTAGTTGTATTGAGATGACTCAGGGAACCCCAGATTTCAAGCTTCAGACATGATGTTTTAAATTAATTAATATTTTTATTTTGGATTAATATGAGGGCACAAAAAATAAGGTTACAATGTTTGTGTTTGTTAGGTAAGGTTCCCATTGTAGTTGTGTCCTGTATCCAGGAGGTGTGCCATATACCCTTACACTGTGCCCATTAGGTGGGAGGCACCTAATCCCTCTCCCTCCTTGCCTGTCTCCCCTCCGACCTCCCCTCCTTCCCTGCTTCCCTCTGCCTCCTCTTCCCTCCCCCTAACTTGAATTGAAATGATTTTTTTCTCTTATTTGAGCATGTATTAGTTCATCTGCTGGCTTCATATTAGTATTGAGTACTTGCTTTTCCATTCTTGTGATACCTTATAAAGTAGAATACATTTCAACTCCATTCAGGTTAATACAAAAGATATATAATCTTCATCTTTTTATGGCAGAATAGTATTGCATGGTATACACATACCACAGTTTGTTAATCCATTCCTGAATTGATGGGCATTTAGATTGTTTCCACATCTTGGCAATTGTAAATTGAGCTGCAATAAACAATCTAGTGCAACTCTTTGACAGTTATCTTGACAAACTGGCATTCCTTTCTGTTCTATCTGAGGAGGCCATTGCTGGCTGACCTAATTGTCCTCTGCTTTTTCCCGTCTCTTTCCAATGCAAGGAATGTTAGTCTGCATTGAAGGTCCTTATATTCTTTTCTTCCACTATAATTTCCTCTTGTGTCAACCACTTGATCTGCTGAAGCCTTACTCTCAGTAGCCACTTTGTTGCAGATGACTACAAGTTATAATTTTAAGATACCATCTCATCACCATGTAGCACAGATTAGCAGTGTTCCTTTGTCCTATTGTAGAGGGACTATCACTGCCTTTAAGCCTCAATCAGGTAAAGAAATCCAGATTCTGGGGCGGCGCCTGTGACTCAAATTAATTATGTAAGATTCTAAAATCAGTAAAAAACATCAACAAAACCAAAGTTGGTTCTTTGAAAAGATTAATGAAATTGAAAAACTTTTTACCTAAACTGACCCAGAAAATGAGAGAGGACACTCAAACTATTAAATCAGGAATGAAGGAAGGAACATTATAAACTATTTTACAGAAATGAAAAAAATCATTGAGAAATACTATAAAGAATTTTATACCAACAAAGTAGATAAACTAAATGAAATGGACACATTCTTAGCATTGCAAGTTACTAAAACTGATGCAAGAAGAAACAGGAGATCTAAACAGACATATAATAAATAAAAAGATTGAATTCATACTTTTAAAACTTGCTCTAAAGAAAGCCAAGGCCCAGATTCACTGGTGAATTTTAATTAAGACAAATTAATCTTAATTCTTTGCAAACTCTTTCAAATATAGAAGAGAAAGGAATACTTCTCAACTCATTTCATGCAACCAGTATTAGCCTAAAACAAAAACTAGTCAAAAACAGGACACAAAATCTCCTAAACTATAGACTATGAATATATATGCAAAAAATCTTCAACAAAAATACTAGCAAAGTAAGCCTAGCAATATTCAAAAATATTTTACACTATGACTAGGTGTATTTAACATCACCAAATCATATAATGTAATATACTATATCAATACAAAGGACAGAAACCACATTTTATTCTCAACAGGTGTAAAAAGGCAATGGACAAAATCCAAAACCCTATTTTGATAAAAGCATTAAAAAACCCCTAAGACAAGTAAAGGAACTTCCTCACTCAATAAAGAGCCTGTACAAAAGGTCCAAGGCTAACATCATACTTGATGGTGAAAGACTTTCTTAAGTTCAGGAATAAGACAAGAATATCCATTCTAGTCAATTTTGTGCTGAAGGGTAATTTGGCAATTTGGCAAGAAAATTAAATCAAACCATCCATATTTGAAAATCAGGAGTAAAACCATCAGTGTTGTAGATAACATGATCTGGTACGTAGAAAATTGTAAGAAATCCTATAAAAGTCCTTTGTAACTAAAAAACAGATTTAGAAGCGTTGTAGGATAAAGATGAATAAACAGAAGCTTATTACATTTCTATATGCTTTTAGTGAATAATCAGAAAAGAAATAAGAAAATAATTTTATTTAATAGCATCAGAAGAATACAGTGCATAAGAAGACATTTAACAAAAGAGGGCAAAACTTAAAGTAGAATTTAAGTTTCGTCAGTATGTCACTGCATTGAACTGAGTTGCTTGAGAACATCCATTCAGCTGCCTGCAAAAAGGCAGGATGGGGCTTATTTATAAAAAATGCAAAATTTTGTTTTTAGATGTTTGATCTTGCAGACCATTGGAACTCTGTGCTTTGCATCTCTGCAAACACAAAAGCTATGCCTTCCTATTCAGAATACATCAACTCAACCCATTACATTTTCTTTAAACAGTATTTTAAAAGATCTATTGAGTAGTGAATAATTTCACTTAATTTTTTTATTTCCAAACGAGTTTTTCCCCTGGTTGATATTATACCAAATTACATAACCTAGCTGTAGGCAAGTTTTTACTAAAAGAGGTCGATTTTATTTATTGTTTCTAGCTGATTCCTTTTTGCCCCAGTCTAGTTACTTTTATATAGGATATTGGAATGCAGATAATATTAACAGTTCAACAAAAAGTTTTTGTTTAGGATGATAGGACAGATGCAGTAAAAACGATTACGTCATACCCTATCTTAAAATTAACCTTATTGCATGAGTCAAGGAAACGGAATTTTAGCATCTTGAGCTAGATAATTAGGAAAAGTGACTTACTGTGTGTCCACAGTTGTATCCAAAATAAGTAAGATTGTGGAGCATAAAGGTACAATTTAATAAGGAGAAGTAGAAGATGGCTATAATGCTATAATGGCTTATACTACAGTGTGTCAAGGGAAATAATTTTAAAATGATTCATAAAGCTTTCAAAGTAGACACATGGTCCCAGGTATCTCATTACCTATAAGAGCAACTATTTCCACTTCCAACAGCTTAGAGGTACAGGCGGGAGCTGATAGGACTATTAGCCATTGCTTATTTGATTTTGTTGTACCTGTATCATTAAACCAATAAAAGAGAAACGGAAGGTAGTTGCAGCTAGAAATCAATGTTCCTGCTGTTTCATTTTAAGCATGTCACCGGCTAAAGTGGTGATAGGGAATTACACCACAACTAGGGTTTTCACTGCGTTTAGTAGATTCCTTAATTAAAATTCACTTCCAAAGGGCCTATAATTAAATATCTTAATTTTCTTCTATATTCTGCAGTGTCAGAATTTGTTATTAATCTGTCCCCCCATTCAGTTTCTAAGACTTAACATTTTGCAATTAGAGAAATGACACTATTCCACAGTTTTTGCTCTTTGGAGGTAGTGAAAGAGTAAGAGATATAGCTTAGAAATCATATTTCTGGTAATAGAAATAGCACTAGAATTTATAGGTGATTTAAAGCCAGGACATATTGTTATTTGACCATCAGAGAATTATTTTCTATACTGCTCATTTTCCATATTCCTTTGTTCTGTTTAAATATTTTCCTGATTATTAGACTATGACTTACAAAATGTGTGGGCGGGCACTGTAGGTTCTACTTTCCTATGTCCCCGCAGAGACTCTAACATCACGTGCAGTCATAGAAGAATGGAGATGGACAGGATCATCTCATCCAGTCCCCTCATATCATAGACGAGAGAACTGAGATCTAGAGGTTTGGATGAATTTTTCAAGGACACAGAGTTAATTAACTACAAATGTAGGCTGAAAACCAAAGTCTCCAGTGCTATTTCTATTGTGCCGAATAACCTCTTAGGCTATGGTGCCATGCCCATGTGTTTGCTGATGCCTCCCTTTGTGGAGGAGATTCTTTCTGGCAGAACAGTCAGTGACAATGATGGTGGTGACATTGTGCAGCTGCTCCTTGTAAAGGCTGCTATTAAGTCTGCAAGAAGAGCTGTGATTCAGCCACATTTTTTATAGAGGTGATAGATTAATGATAATCCAAATATACTCTTTATTTACTCCCTAGAATTTATGGTCAGGGACTGAAGTGGCACCAGCCACTGATGGCTAGAAAGAAAAGTCAATCTCAACAAGAGTTTTATAATATAAGGAGGGAGGAAGGGTCTATTTCAGCTACAATTTGCAAACCTCTTACAATCTACATAACAACATTAAGGGGAAGCAGATACGTATCTGCTATTAAATTGTTGAGATAGTGTTTCAAATAATATAAAATCCCTTGGGACATAGGTTACATGATTACCATCAGATTTTGTTTTATTTCATTTCATTTCTGTTTTAGCCAAAAAGGAATTCATCATATTTCTCTGAGGGCCAAGTGTCACTTATTCAAATTACTTATAAAACTATAATCAGATAGTTATAATGTGACCACTAGAGATAAAGAGTTTAAAGCTATATATCAGAAGTTGACTGCTAGAATAACAGCATAAGAAGTCCTGCTGACCCACCCCCATTAAAACTGATATAAACTATTTAAAAAACCCAACCATTTAAAGTCTGTGGAAGTGATCCCAAGGATAAACAGCATATGGAAAAACACCAGTTAAAGAAAATCTATTTAAGAAGGAGAGAATCTGTGGTATTTGAAACAAGGCCATTTTCTTACTACCCACTCCCAGCTCAGCAAGGTTCGGACACCACTCCAGGCTCCTTCAGTCTAAAACACAGGGCTTCCTCTCTCTCCCCTAAGCTCCTGGTCAGAAATCTTTCCCCCGTTCTCAAACTCCTCTGTAAAAAGAGTAGGAAATCAATATTTTCTCATGCTGCTGCTGGCTAATTAATCCCAGGTTAAGTCCCAGGCATCACTGAGAGGCAGCCTCACAGCCCTTACTCATGGAATCAGAGATTTACATACAGTGTGGTGAGCTGAGAAGACTGAGGCCCTGATCATCTCTGCCCTTGTTCATGCTGGGAAAGGAAATAAAGGGGACCTCTGGCTCCTCTCTACCCCTACCCCAGAAACACTTAGTGCCTAGGAGGGTGGGTGGGTACTCAGAGAACAGTATTCTTTGTCCATAGCCATAGTTTCAAAGCCCTGGCTTAGAGAGTTTGCCTGGGATTAAAAGTGGTTTGTAAAATAGCACCTAGTTTTTTCTTAAAGGAATTGATTTCATTTTTAGTAGAGCATGGAGAAAGTCAAGCTAAGGGCACTCTCAAAAACTGTGCAGGTTGTGTAGTAAAAGGGAAATAAGAAGAGATTCAAGATACAAACTAAACCGTAGGCTGGCAAGTGTGCAGGAAAGAACAACTGTAGACAACTAGACAGAAGAAAAAGACACAAGATTAACAAAGAAATAGAAGACTTGAGTAACATTATAATCCAACTAGACATAACATATCTTCAGAACACTCCACACAAAGGGATTAGCATATATTTTCAAGTACACGTGGAACATTGTCTAGGACAGACTGTAGTAGCCCATAAAGCGAGGATCAATGCATTTGAAAGGGTATACACAGTATAAAGTATGGCTCTTACCATTAAAGAATGGTATTAGCAATCAATAGCAAGAGAAAATTTGAGGAACTCATAAATATATAAATTAAATCATACACTTCTAAATAACCAATGGGCCAAAAGAGAAATCAGAAAATACTCTGAGATGTATGAAAACAAAGGCACAACACACAAAAACCTATGGGATGCACCTAAAGCCGTGGTTAGAGGAAAATGTGGAGCGGTCGATACCTCTATTAAGAAAGAAGAAAGAGCCTAATAAATGATGTCACCTTCCATTTGAGACACTGGAAAAAGAAGAACAAACTAAATCTAACGCAAACAAAGAAAGGAAATAATAAAGTTAGAGCAGAAATTAATGAAATGGAAGCTAGAAAAGCAATATGTAAAATAAATGAAACAAAAAGATGGTTCTGTGAAAAGATAAATAAAAGTAGATCTTTAGCGAAATGACTAAGGAAAATGAGAGAAGACCTAAGTTACTAGACCAGAAATGAAAGAGGGGACATTAATACCCTACAGAAGTAAAAGTGATTACAATGGAATACTATGACAACAAATTTCTAATTAGATAAAATGGATAAATTCCTAGAAAGGCACAAACTACCAATATCAACTCAAGGAGAAAGACAATCTGAATGAGATATAACATGTATAGAAATTAAACTAGCAATAAAATAAATACTATCAAAAAAAAAATACTATCCAAAAGAAAAGCCCAGGACCAGGAGGCTTCAAGCTGAATTCCAGGAAACATTTAAAAAAGAACACTAATTGTTCTCAAACTCTTCTGTAAAAGAGAAGAGGAAAAAACACATCTTAACTTATTGTACTAGGCCAGTGTCATTACCCTGATAACAAAACTAGGCAAAAAAATCACAAGAAAACTAGACACTGATACCTTTTACGACTAAAGATGAAAAAAACCTTTGACACAATACTAGCAAACCAAATCCAGCAATAATAAAAATAATTATGCACAGTGTCTAGGTGGCATATATTCCAGGAATGCAGAGTTGGTTTAACAACTGAGAATCAATGTAATCCATCCCATGAATGGAATAAAAAACAATAAAAGCATATTATCATAGATTGGAAAAAAGCATTGGCCAAAATCCAACATCCTTGTATGATTAAAAAAAAATCAACAATCTAGAAATGGAAGAAAAGTTGAACTTCATAAAGGGTATCTATGGAAAACCCACAGCTAGCATTATACCTAATTGTGGAATACTGATTTCCCCATAAGATCAAGAAGAGGAAAAAGTTGTCTGCTCTTGACATGTCTATTAAAGATTGTACTGTAAGTTCTAAGCAGGGCAATTAGATGAGATAAAGAAATACAAAAATATCCATATTGGACCGAAAGATGTAAAACTATTCCTATTTATAGAGGATGAGATCTTGTCTTTGAACAACTTAAAAAGAAATTAAGAGAACAATTATGTTTATAATAGCGTCAAAAAGAATAAAATACTTAGGATTAAATGTAACAAAGCTATGTAAAATTCATATTCTCAAAATCAGAAAATGTTGAAAGAAATTAAAGACCATCTAGATAATTGAATAAGCATCTCATGTTCATGAATTGGAACACTTAATATTGTATCCAAACTGATCTGCAGATTTAATGCAATCCTAGTCAGAATCTCAGCTGAGTTGTTTTATAAATTGACAAACTGATTCTAAAATTTTAAAGCTTTCAAATAGTTTTAAAAAATCTTGAAAAAGAAGAATGAAAGAGAAGAACTCAGATTTCCTGTTATCAAAACTTAACATGAAGCAAAATTATGACAATGTGATAGTAATACCAATATAGATAATGTATATGATAAGTTAATGGGATCAAATTGAGAGTCCAGAAATAAATCCATGTATTTATGGCCAACTGAATTGTAACAAGGTGGAGATATGAGAAGAATAGTCTTTTCAACAAATGGTGCTCTAACAAGTGGATAGCCACTTGCAAAATTAACAACAACAAAAAAATGAAGTTCAGCCCTTTTCTGTATACCACATGCACAAATTAACTAAAAATGGATCTATATATCTAACTATAAACACTAAAGCTATAGAATTCATAGGAGAAAACAGGAGTTAAACCTTCATGACTTTGCATTTGGCAAAGGAGTCTTAGATATAACAAAAACACAAATAACAAAAGAAAAATAGATAAACTGAATTTCATCAAAATCCAAAACTTTCATACATCAAAATATACTGGGAAGAAAGTGAAAAGACAAATCAGAATGGGAGAAACTACTTAATCATGTAACTGACAAGGATCTAGTACTCAGATTACATAGTGAACTTTTATAATTAAACAACAAAAAAGACAACCCAATTTAAAAAATAGGCAAAAGACCTCAATTCAGACATCTTTGAGGGGCTTTCCCAACTTCAGAGGTTCCTCAAGGGATCAACTGAGACATTTGTCGGGACTTGAGAGTTCTTGCTCTGTCTATCCGGCTTCATTTTCCTACTCTCACTAGTCCTCATATAGACAGTACTGCCTGTTAAATACACTTCCTGCTTGTAAAAAAAAAAAAAAAAAAAACTTGCTAATTTGACATAGTGATCTTTAGGACAAAAAGTGTTTGCAGATATTGATGATCACAACATATTTTGTGGTTTTGTTAAAATAAAGAAAAAATAGGCAAAAGATAGGAATAGACATGAGACATCTCTTCAAGGAATACAGGCAAATGTTCAATAAGCATAAGAAAGACATCATCTTTTCTTTGTGTTTTTGTTTTGCTTAAGTGCACTATTCAGTCTTCTCAATTATGTTTGATTTTATTCTGTTCAGTCTGTTCTACAATGAAGCAATTAACAGATTTCTGATTTATTATCCTTCTGTTTTATCTTCAAATAACTTTGCCTTCATGAAGTCATTAATGAAGTTGAATACAAAAGGTCCAGATTATAGACTTTCATTATGTCACTGAGGTCATTTCTTTTTCTTTTTCTTTTCTTTTTGAGACAGAGTTTCACTTTATTGCCCTTGGTAGAGTGCTTTGGCATCACAGCTCACAGCAACTTCCAATTCCTGGGTTTAGGTGATTCTCTTGCCTCAGCCTCCCAAGTAGCTGGGACTACAGGTGCCCACCAAATGCCTGGCTATATTTTGTTGCACTTTGGCTGGGGCCAGGTTTGAACCTGCCACCCTTGGTATATGGGGCCAGCGCCCTACCCATTGAGCAATAGGTGCCACCCCACAAAATCATTTCTTTGTGTTAAATTATTTCAATATCATCACCTACTTGCAAATTTACCTAACTGTAATAAAATCACCCTGATCAATCCCAATTTGTCAATTTAGAACTTTTCTAGTGTTTGAATGCCTGGTATGTTTTAATTCACCTTTTTTTTTTTTTTAGAAATAATTACAATAAAAACTATAAAATAGGTTCTATTTTTGAGCTCCTACTGTATACCAGATGGACTTTAAATCTATTAATTCATGTAAGTCTCAATAGATAAAATAAACACTATTGTCAATGTTGTTATCCTTGCAATTATTATTTCTATTATTATTGTCCTTAGAAGTTTATTAAGCTACTAATCTCATAACCTGGTTAGAGGAAATTGCATTGTTATTCTGACACAACTTGTTTTGATGAAGCCATTCTGGCTTTAATGATTACTGCTTCCTTTCCCAGCGGCCGACATATCGACCTTTTAATAATGTATTTTCAATTTTAGCCTGGAATAAAGGTCAAGTTTTCTTGTTTACAGAGTGTACATATTATAATTACTTTCCCCTGACTTTTAGTTTCTGCTTGGTAAAGTTTCTTAGCATTAAGAAACATACAGTTCCTGGAATTCTGAAGTGAAATTATTAATCAAGGTTTATATATTTATTTAAAAGGATGGAGTGATTAATACTTCAGTGCTACATAAACCATCAATCAAAGTGCTAGTAAATTTGTTCAAAGAGTTCATTTTTTATATTCTGAGGGGTAAGGCATGTGTGATTACCACAGGGTTTTCAACATTGACTTAAACTCCTCTTAATTATAATAAAAGACAGCATTCAGGCATACACTCAGTCTTGGTAAAAAGGTTAGATGTTATAACTTACGTTAGAAAGGAACCTCCGTTCATCTGTTTTGTTTTCTTGCATAGAGTGACGATAACCCTGTAATGCCCAGGCCTCTTTCTTCACCCTTCCTTTGTTCTTCTGCATATAGAAGAAATGAAATACTTGTTATAGCTTGGCAAAAGTCTGACAGCAATTGATCCATGCTTTTAATTAACAAATCTCATCTATTAAACATCTAGAAACGCTTGAGATTAATTTTCTTTTATTTCCTCTCCATCCATCTAAGGCAGTTATCCCAGGTTAATATGTAGATTTGTTTAGCAGACCCAAGTTTCTCTAGGGTGAGTTTTAACAAGTCCTTTGGTCTGAAAATTACACCCATATCACCCAGTTGATGGTTTTCTCAATATTAAAGCCAGTATTTTGTCCCCATCAGGCTCTCTTCCTTGTTTATCAATTGATTTTAAGTGTAGGACAGGAAAAAAAAAAGTGATTTATTGGTTTCTCCACATCCAACACCTTCACTTCCTGCCTCTTCTGTTCTCTTGATGAGATTTCCAGGCAGGCACCTGCCATTCTGTAGCCATGTACCCAGGGGAACCCACTTCACTACGTTATTCTGTGAGTAATTGACACTAAATTGTCCAGATGGCTGTTCTGTGCTTTGTGTGAAAGATCTATACATACACTAGTATCAAACTCTCACACTGATCATGTTTATAATGGAACATACCAAGATGCACTTACCTAATTTACCATTTTCAAATCGAAATAGAACTGGATCAAGTGTTACACACTAATAAGCAGTCTTGTCTACTCCTGATGTTTCTGTGAATGGCATAACAAAATGTAATCAGAAAGAAATCAAATGTTCTTTCTCTTTTTCTCTCTCATCTCTCTCTCTCCCTCTCCCTCTTTCTCCCCTTCTCTCTCTCACTTACACACACACACCCCACACAGAACTACTTGAATATTGTACTGCCTAATAAAACAATGTGTTTTACTTTGTGACTTACTTTTCGGAGTTTAAAAAAAAAAAGCCAAAACAATGTGAATTCCTAATAGTTACTGATGAGAAGGAGCTATGAGGAGGAAGTTCTGGGAATGTGATGATAACCTATTTCTTGATCTGAGTGGTAGTTACATTGGGATTGATCACTTAGTGGAATTTCACCAGCCTACATAACTTATGATTTGTTCATTCCTTGGTATATATGACATACAACAAAAATGTTTACTTTAAAAAGCCATATAGAAGCCACACATATTTAACAACGACAGCTTAAATATTATATGAAGTTTAAATTTGAAATTTAATTACACTTTGGAATATTTTGACTTATGAAAAGAAAGCTCCTATTTTTATTGGATATATATGTATATTCTCTACTGGAATGGATTAACGTTGAGAAACCCTATATAGATTTCCCCTATGTCATTTATATCTGACACAATATTTTTAAAAAATCACAAATAGTAGCAAATTATTCAATGTTCTCTAAAAATATTTGTCCACAATGGTAGTCTTCATGGAGACAAAAAGTCTGTACCCATGACAATATTTGTGTTAAAATATTTATATAGTTCATTATAAAAATAAAAATGAAATTGACTATATTTTCCATTTATTAGTATTTACTCTGAGCTTATCAGGAATTCATTACCCACAAAAGTGCAACTTTAGAAAGGCTACTGTATTATTAGAAGAAGAAGAAAAAAATAAAACCATATTAAAAGTATACATTCTTCAGAAGAACCCAGTGACCTGATGTTAGAGCTCCATGGCTAAGAAAGATTACATTTCGAATTTGTGCCAAAAACGATTCATTTAATATAAGTATTTGTAATCAAATGGTCCATATAATAAAGTTTTTGTTTTGCTTTAATGTATATTGCTATCCTGATTTTTTTTTTAAATTATTTTTTATTAAACAGTTTTAAACAGAAGTCCAGGGCCACTACTAAAAGTAAAGTATAAATATTTAAAAGAGAAGACTAAGTGATGGTTAATTTTGATTTGATATGGCTGGGCCATGGTGCCCAGGTAAGTGGTTGAATATTATTCTAGATGTTTCAGAGAGGATGTTTTGGATGCCATCTAGATTTCATATGGTGAACTTGGGGAGTAAAGCAGGGGTTGCCCTTCACAATACGGGCAGGGCACATTCAATCAGTTGAAGGCCTATAGACTGAAAGACTGGTGTCCCCTAAGCAAGAGGGACCTCTGCCAGCAGCCCACCTTCAGACTTCATCGGCCACACCAGCTCCTCTTGGCTCACCAGCAGGCTGCCTTTGGACACAAACTGCTTTGGATGCCTTCCTGAGCCTCCAAGCTGCTGGGTTCCCCCATCAGATTTTGGACTTACCAAACCTACACAATCCTGTGAGCTGATTGCTTAAAATAAATCTTTCTATATATACATAGACATCCTCTTGGTTCTATTTTTCTGGACAACCTTGACTGAGACACTAAGCATCACAACGTATCATAATTTCTTTGAGTTGTCCACTACTTGGGCAAGCAGGCAAGGCAGAAATCTATTTGAGAGAATCGGTTCATCATCCTCTCACTACTACAGTCTGCACCAGCATGGAAGAGAGCAGTGGGTGCTGGCAAAGGAGTTTCCGCTGGTCCCGGGGCCCCAGTGCTGGGCTCTGGAGGCTTGGCTGCTGACAGAAGGAAAAAAAAGTTATCAAAATTCCTATTATTAGAATGCTGTATACTTCACTTAATTCTATCTCTCTCACCTTTTAATTTATTAGTCTATAGTTTTAATCCCACATACCTTAGCCTGGTAGCTTCACTGAAAATATATCATAATGAAAATCTTGTTTTATTTAATCACGGAGTCATTTCACACGTTTTCAAAGCATCATTCCTCTCCCCAGTCTGCCTTTTCATTCCCGTGAGATGAAAACTCATGTTCTGTGCTTGGTGAGTGACTCATTTTTAAAGAGAAACATAACATTCCCCAGTAATGTGCTGTTTTTATGTTTGTGAAACCTAATGGACAATGGCACGGAAAATGTGCTAGTGAGAAAATAAGGACTTGCGTGGTTACAGGTAATACAAACCTAATTTGAACTAGTTTAAAAGCAAAGCAAAACAACATGCAGTCATAAAAAAACTTAATTGTCCTATTAACTGGAAAAGGAAGAAGGGACACCGTGTACTAAAATGACAGTCACCCACCTCACGGCACTGGTTGGCCTCGCAGTGTGTGCTCTCGAAACGCCAGCTAAGTGTTTCTAAGCTAAGCCACACCCTCACACACCCATAATTCATATTTTAGCACTTGTTTGTTTATATAGTCCTTTATAGTATTATTTACACAATTGAACGAGGAATGTAGAATGAGATCTCGTTGTTAATTGAAGGTATAATTATTAACTGTTAATTGAAGATTATAGATTAAGATAAAACCCCTTTGGATTATTCGAGGTAATGCCCATTTTTATCCCAGATTATCAGATTAATGGATATATTTCTAGGTTTTTTAATGCTTTAAATACGCATGCACGCATGTCGTGTACCGGCAGGAGAGGGAGGCCTCTGGTGACCTGGTGCGAGGAGGGAGAGTTGACCTGAATGGAATGGTGGGAAATGAAGAAATACCAAGTCATGAAAGACGGGGAGAGGCGAGGAAAGACAGCAGACGCGAGATAGGATGGCGTCGGGAGGGCTGATGCAGCTGGTGACTGCCGCCAGCCGCGAACCGGGGAAACAGCTTTATGTAGGCGGTGTCTTAACAAGGTTGCATAAATCTTAATACATGGGGTAGACAGCAACCTTAAAGAGGAAAAACTGTGTACTTGTTGATACAAGGAAAATATGCATGGGCTAGGTGAAAACAGTATTGTTAAGAGAGAAGTGGTTGGGGGTTGCTCCCGGAGCCCTTCCCAAATGGTGGGGGCCCTGCCGGCCACAGCCCGCTCCCCACACATGCATACCGTCAAGTATTTAGGAAAACATGCAGCATTGCTATATGTAGGTTTGTGCTTTTGACAGAGAAGTTATCATGCTCCACGCTTTATTGCCAAACTTGCTTCCTAACCCATCTCCTCCCAAAATAATCCACCCAGAGACTGTTCAATGTCATTTTTAACCTGATATATTGTACACTATAATGTGCATACAATTTATTTGTAGTTTATTTTCCCACTAGTGGAAATGTAATTTGTTAATTTCATTGCAATAAACAATATTGCAATGAAAATCTGTTTATTCTCCTTCTCAAGTGCGGTGTTAAACCTGGGTGTGTAAAAAAATGAAGCTGTTGGTCATTAACACCCATAGACAAGCAATTTTTAAATTTGGGGGAACTACTTATAGCTCTGCAACATTTGGTATTAACAAATTAATTTTTTCCTATGTAATATAAAACAATGCTTAACTCTGCTTCCTGTGTTCCTTGATTAGATGTATCTTTGTTGTATAAATACCATACTTGTTTATATTTTCTACTCTGCTTTCCATTATTTTATTTTCCATTTCTTTTATTTTCATTGTTTGGTTAGCTCTTTACATATTTGAATAGTAATCTAGTCACCATTGCATGGAGTACTTGTCCCCATCTGTCATCTATCTTTCAATACTGATAATGATGGAGTTTTTTGGGGTGGCACAGACATTTTAAATCTTAATATAGTCAAATTTATTAATCTAGCATTAGGGCTTAGAGTTTTGGTTTATTTACGCAACTCACAGTCATGAAATTATTCGCATTTATTTTCTTTTAAAACTTCTGTACGTTGTTCATTCTGTATCTTTAATTCAACCAGAATTTTGTGTTTGCGTGTGAATGAGGGGAAGAGGCGGATAACTCTAGTTTTGCTAAACACTTGTTAATGTTTCTGATGCCACCGTTGCATAGTTGTAGGTTCTTCGTTAAGTCAAAAAAAGTCATCACTATTCAATATTAATTCTCCATGTACATATAGATCATTTTCTTTCCAAAAGAATAGGGTTTTAATTCCACACTAAATAGCCATATTTTAATTTTAGCCATTTTATAACATCTTTTTTCAGTCGATGATGACCTGCATATAGGAAGGTGGTCCCATGACATTATAATGAAACTGAAAAATTCCCATGGCCTAGTGATGTCATGGCCATCCTAACATTACAGCACAATGCACGACTTATGAGTTTGTGATGATGCTGATTTAAACAATCCTACTTCACTACCAGTCACACACACACAACGTATAGCATGTATAATATGATGCATAATACTTGATAATGATAGCAAATGACTATGTTATTTATGAAGGTACTATATATGCATTTATTGTTATTGTAGAGTGTACTTCTACTTATTAAAAAACAAATTAACTGTAACAGCCTCAGGCCCGTTTGAAGGAGGTATTCTGGGAGAAGATGTGGTTGACATCAGAGATGACAGCTCCACGGGTGTTACTGTGCCTGAAGATCTTGCAGTGGGTCAAGCTGTAGGGGTGGAAGGCAGTGGTAGAAATGATCCTGACTCCATGCAGGCCTGCACTAAGGTGTGCATTTCTGTCTTAGGCTTTACTTTTTAACAAAAAAGTTTAAAAGTAAAAATATAAAAAAAACTCATAGAATAAGGCAGGGGTCCTCAAACTTTTTAAACAGGGGGCCCAGTTCACTGTCCCTCAGACCATTGGAGGGCCGGACTGCGGGCCCCAGTACGAGTCAGCTGCTAAGCAGGACAGGCAGCAGCAGCAAAAACAACCAGTGGGCTGGATAAAAGTCCTAGGCAGGCTGCATGTGACCCGCGGGCTGTAGTTTGAGAACTCTTGGAATAAGGACATAAAGAAAAATGATTTTCGTGCAACTGTACAGTGTGTTTGTGTTATTATAAAAGAGTCAAAAATCTTAAAATCAAAATGTCTATAAAGTAAAATGTTACAGTAAGCTAAATAAAATTAATGTATAACTGAAGAAAGAAATGTTCAAATACACTTAGCGGAGCCTCAGCGTCCAGTGTTTATCAGTGTTTATAGAGTCTGTAGTTTACGGTGCTGTCCTAGGCCTTCACATTCACACATTCAGGCCTTCACCCATGTGAAACAATTAGTTCTGCAAGTTCCACTCATGCTAAGTGATCTATACAGGTGACCATTTTTTTTTTTTTTTGAGACGGAGCCTCAAGCTATCCTGCTGGGTAGAGTGCCGTGGCATCACGCTCACAGCAACCTCCAACTCCTGGGCTCAAGCGAGTCTCCTGCCTCAGCCTCCCAAGTAGCTGGGACCACAGGCGCCCGCCACAACGCCTGGCCATTTTTTGGTTGCAGCCCTCATTGTTGTTTGGCGGGCCCGGGCTAGGGATTCGAACCCGCCACCTTAGGTGTATGTGGCTGGCGCCTTAGCCGCTTGAGCCACAGGCGCCGAGCCAAGGTGACCATTTTTTATCTGTACCTTTTGTGTGTTTTTAGATGAACAAATACCATTGTGTTACAGTTGCCTACAGTAGTCAGTACAGGAACGTGCTGTGCTGGTGTGTAGCCCAAGAGCAACAGGACGTAATGCAGCCTAGGTGTGGAGCAGGCTGCACCATCTAGGTTTTGTAAGTGCACATGATAATATTGGCACAATGATTAAATCACTTAATGACCCATTTCCTAGAATGCTTTCCCCTTTTAAAGTGATATGTGAGTATGTTTTCTCAAAGAACAAAGTTCTACTATTTTTTGCTCTACATTGTCTTGATTGATTTCTACTTTCAACTGCGATGAAACAATGGGGACCAGATTTACCCTCCCAGGAAAAACAACTAAAATCTGGACAAAGTATAGAAAACAATTGTTTTCAAGATATTAGATATCAGGAAACAAAGAACAGTGATCAAGAAAAAGCCAGGAATGAGCAAGGTCAGCTCTACAGCTGCCACAGCTGATCGCCTTGAATGTTCCAGCCAGTGGAGCAGGAAGCAGAAGCACAGGCACAGCCTGGTGGACTGACCCTGACTGGACAGGATGGAGCGGAGAGTGCAAGGACCCAGGATGCCCCTGTGCGGCTCTAGAATAGACGCTGCTGTGGCTGACCTCACAAATCTCACAACTGGGAAGTCTTCTGAAGATCTTCACTACATCTCAGAACAAAGCTGAATAATATTTAAATCAATGCAAAAATATTCCTCATCCAAGATAGTGAAATTCACAGGGTCTGGAAATGTATGAGAAAGACATGTAAAAAGCAGAAAAATGAAACCCCATATTGGAAGAAAAGTCAATCAATCAGCAGCAAGCCAGAACTAACACATACCTCATTACTAACAGATGCTAGTAGTTAGTGTAGGTGTTTTCACATGGTTGAAAAACTGAGGAAGGATGGAGCCTCGGAAGTGGAAAGATGGAAGAGACAGAAAAGACTCAAATCAAAATTCCAACAGCTGAAAATTATAGCCCAAGTAAAAAATGCTCTGGATGGAGTTGATGGCTGATTAGACGTGAAATAACTTATGAACTTTAAGACACAGTAATATGTCTAATATTCCTGTGTTATGAGCAATAACATGAAATAAATGCCTGTGGCTCACCGGAGTAGGGCACTTGCCCCATATACCAGAGGTGGTGGGTTCAAACCCGGCCCTGGCCAAAGCTGCCAAAAAAAAAGAATAAACACACAAAAATTATAGTGAAAAGAGAATCAGTAAACTATGGGACAACTTTAAGAGGAACCCAATGGGTGTATAATTAGTGTCCCAAATGGAAAGAAGAGAAATGGTACTAGAAAAAAAAATTTTTTTTTAAAGAAATCATATCTACAATGTTACAAATTTGATAAGTAAACGGTGTGGAGTTTACCAAACCCAAAGGGCAAAAGGACAAATAGTTTAAAAATATCAAGGCATTATCAGGATCAAATTGCTCATGCTAGGATAAAGACAAAAATCTTCAAAGCAATCGCAGAACAAAGACACATGACATAGTGTCAAGACATAAAGATAAGGATGACCTATCCGCAACAGCCTGAGCCTGAAGATAGTGGAGCAGCATCTTTAAAGTGAGGCTGAAGATAAACATTACCTTACAAATCTGTCTGACACCCTGCAAGGGTCAGGGAGGGTCAGGAGGGAGGGAGTGAACTTCCAGCGAGCTGAATACATTCATGTCTTGAATGTGGTGATGTTTTCCTAGACAAGACATATGTCAGAATTTATCAAAATTTACACCTAAATATATACTGTTTATTGCATGCCAATTATACTTCATTGGCCATTACATTTTTTTTAATGAGGAAAATTTTCTTTGGGTGATTCTTGTCCATTTACTTTTTTTCTTTTAAATTTTAGATTTGTTTGGCTTACCAAGTTTCATCATAATCCCTATTGGAATTGGAATTTGAATCCCTCTGCTTTATGGTGTAATGTAAGAAATAACTGACATATTTGTCACTTTGACTCTGTGATCTGTATTTGGGTATGTGTCCTACTTGCATCTGAATTGTGGAATCGATGTGGCTTTTTCATTTTTTCTTTGTGCTTAGTCTTGGAACCTAACGTCCATACCAGTACAGTTAGTTGCCCCGATCTGAAGCTTGCCTTTCATGGTTTCAGGTTACCCAAAGTACACTATGGTCTAAAAGTGCAAAACAAAAAATTCCAGAAATAACAATTGATAAGTTTAAAATTGCATGCCATTCTGAGTAGCATGATGGAATCTCACACTCCTGCTTTGTCCAGCCCATGACATAGATTATTTCCCTGTCTGGCATAGACATGCTATGGGCACTAAGCACCCAGTAAGTCACTCATTAGCCAACTTGATTATTGTCCCCGAGCATAGTAGTGATGCTAGCACTTTGGATATGCCAAAGAGAAGCCCTAAAGTGCTTCCTTAAATGGAAAAAGTAAAAGTTTTTGACATAAGGAATGAAAAAAAAAAATTGTATGCTGATGTTGCTGAGATCTAAAGTAAGAATAAAAATCTCTCCAAAAGATTGTGAAAAAGGAAAAACAAATGTGTGCTGGTTTTTGGTGTCACATCTCAAACTACAAAAGTTATGGCCATGGAGTGGGATGGGTGTTAGTTAAAAGGAAAAGACATTAAGTTGGGGATGGAAGAAATGAATAGAAATGTGTCCTAATTGATGCTATTATCTTGGTTTGGGGCATCTAGTGGGAGTCTTGATAACATATCCCCTGTAGATAAGGGGGGACTACTATCAGTTCAAAAGTGTTCCGGCTAGCTTCTAAATGTATAAATAAATGAAGTGGATTTACCCTTTTATCAGAAGATAGCATCTGGTTTCTTTCTCCAGTAACATTTAGTTGCTGTGCTATACAATAATACTAGTTCCCCTATCCAGTTTCAAATTCAGGATCTACAAATGGTTTCTCAGGATCCTCTAAAATTTGATTAACTTACTAAGCATAGAGGAAGGAAAGATTTAATATTTTCCATTTAGAAATAGAGCAAATGGTACTGGTAATAGTGGTTACTTGTTCAAAATTTATATCATATTCAGATGGGCAGAAGCAGTAAAGTTTTCCCACTCTGATTTTGGCACAAGATTTCTGTTCCTCGGGCTCTGCTCACTGTCGGTTCTCTGTCACCCTTGGAAGGCACACAGGGAGCACTCCTGATGATGGGGGTGCACCAGCTCAGTTGTTCAGTTGCTGTTTGTGTCAGTTTTATGAAAACTCTGGGGAAATACTCCAGGACATTGGTCTGGGCAAAGATTTCTTGAGCTAGACCTCAAAAGCACAGGCGACCAAAACAAATATGGACAAATGGGATAACATCAAGCTAGAAAACTTCTTCACGGCAAAGGAAATAATGAACAGAGTGAAAAGACAACCCACAGAATGGGGGACAATATTTGCTAACCTCCCCTTGGACAAGGGATTAATAACCAGATTAATCTAAGGAGCTCATAATTCAATAGCAAAAAGTCAAAATATTTAATTTAAAAAATGGATGAAAGATCCGAATAGTTATTTATCCAAAGAAGACAGACAGATGGCCAGTAAGAATATGAAAAAATGTTCAACATCACTAATCATAGAGGATGTAAATTGAAAACACAATGAGGCATCATCTCACCCTGGTTAAAACGGCTTGTATTAAAAAGACAGACAACAGATGCTGGCAAGCTTGTGGAGGAAGAGGAACCCTTGTACACTGTTGGTGGGAATGTAAATTAGTATAGTCACCATGGAGAACAGTATGGAGGTTCCTCAGAAAACTAAAAATAAAACTATCCCACTGCTGAGGGTAGATCCAAGAGAAAGGATGTCAGTGTACCAAAGAGTTATCAGCACTCCTGTATTCACTGGTGCATTATTCACAATAGCTAAGATGTGGAATCAACCTAAGTGTCCATCAGTAGGTGGTTGGATAAAGACAATGTGGTACATATACTCAATGGAATATTATTCAGCTGTAAAAAAGGATGAAACCCTGTCACTTGCAGCAACATGAATGGAACTGGAGGACATTATGTTAAGTGGAATAAGCCAGGCACAGAAAGACAAATATTACATGTTCTCAGCAACATGTGGGACCTGAAAACTAACTGAACTCATGGAGATAGAGTAGAATGATTGTTACCAGAGACTGGGAAGGGCAGTAGGGGATGATACAAGAATGGTTAATAAGTGCAAAAATGCAGTGAGATAAAAGGAGTAATATTAACATCTAGGGTTTGGTAGGACTATTGGGTGAATGTGGTTAATAATTTATTGTGTATTTCAAAATAACTAAAAACATGAAATTAGAAGTTTCCTAATAAAGAGATGATAAGAGCTTGAACTTACAGACACCTCAAGTACCTGATTTGATCATTACCCATGTTAGGTTTGTGTCAAAGTTTCACATGTACCTCATATCTACAACTATTACGTATCCATAATAATTATAAATTTAAAAAAAAATTAAAAAATTACAAACAATGTAGAGACGTGTTTTTTTACACAGTATCTAGATTTTTGTCCACTTTGATAGTAATTTCTATTGGGTTAATTTATAAAGATTTAATAGGTTAAAAGTTATAAACAATTTAAAGATTTAAAAAGGATATCTGTTACCAAGTTGTGTGATTTAAACAAATTTAAACAACTTCTCTTCCCCCTCCCACAACCACAGCGTAAAAAGACCACCATTCCCTTAAATGCTTTGCTCATTGGATAGATTAAAAAAACCTATCTATTTAATGGATTTATTTTTTAAATAAGTTTTATTATTAGATATGTTTACTGATTAGTTTTTTTAATAAAGCATATTAACTACCTTTTTCTATTTTTCCATTAGTGTAGTCATCAATTTATACTGATTTCTGTAATATCCTGAGGTATGTGTGACTGATATTTTTAGTTTATCTTTTGCTTTTCATCTGTGGTCATTTTTGAGGTACCATGTTTCCAATTTTAATGTTAATGTGTTTCCATTTATTATCTAACTTTATTTTTCTCAAAAATCCTTTTTATTCCACGATTATGTAAATGTTCACCTAAAAAAAATTAACTGAAGTGTTGAGCAATCAGAGGCCTCTGTAGGCCAAACTTAAGATTTCACTGACAATTCAGCTCTCATAAAACTCTAATTGACTGGCTCTGAAGGATTCCATGAGCTCATAACCAAGGCCAGAATTTTTACTAGTCAGAATTTCAAAATGAAGCAGCCTCTGAATATTTTGTGTCCTAGCAATTGGCATGTAGGTTTTGTCTTTGTTCCTAATTTTCCACTTAAATGGCTATACTGGGGTCTGCCTAATAGCACTGGAAAATGAGAAGCAGAGATGTTGAAGGAGAACCTACGTTCATCTCCATTTTCATGGAGGGAATGGATCCTTGTGTTGCAAGAGGGATTGCAAAGCACCAGGTGTCAGGAAGAGGCCTGGGGGATCAAGGGCCTTCCCCTCCAATCCTGTTTCCCTGAATTCTAATTTTCAATCTTATTTCTCATTGTGTTTTTTGTTTTAAGTTTGCCTTGTATTCATCTAGAACAGAGAATTTAACTTAGCCTAGAAAGGCCGCTTAACTTCTTGCAATCCTGCAAAGTTTATGATTATTTAATTCTGACAGTCACAGGTTGCCATCTGGGGCCCTTTCATAAAGCTGTGAATCTTCTCTGCTCTCAGAACACCTTAGACTGAAGTTTGATCCTTTCTACTCAGATATTGCTGAAAAGTTGTAAGAGGGAATAAACACATCAACCGTCTGATGTTTCTCTGCCTAGTGCTGAAGCTTCTGCTGTGGTTGACACATGGTCTGATACCCAAGGTACAGTAAGTGATAAGTCCGCCAGCTCCCTCACTATTCCATTACCGCGGAATATGAGAGCCTTACTTTCCTTCACTCTATATTCCAGTCAGTCAAATCTACATTTTGGGAATTTCCATTTGTAATATTAATATGTTTGTTTTAGTTGTCACTCTATTCATCCAATGAATAGGAATTCAAGTAAAACAAGATTAAGCAAAACATAAGCAATTTATTAGCTTATATACCCTGGAAATTTAGTGGTGGAGAAGGCCTCAAGGATCCAGATACTCACCTGATATCCCCGGAATCTGTGCGTCCCTTGGCTCTGTTCAACACTTACATAGTATTCATTATTTGCCAGACTCTGTCCCGAGGGCGTAACATATATTAACTCCTTTGATCCTCCCAATATTCTCTAAGGTCTCATGGGTAGTAAATGGCAGTGCTGAGATGCAGACTCAGGGAACCTATTTGAAGCTTTGCGTGTGACTTTCATCTCTCCTTTCTTCCAGTGCACAGTTGACTCTCAATATAATTTCTCAGAATTATGAATGCACCAGGGAATATAGGCATGATAGGGCGTTGTATACTTTCTTAACCATGAAACCTTAGATCGGTGTTTTTCAACTGGTGTGCTGTCAGAGGATCTTAGGTGTGCTGCAAACTTTTAAATATCATTAATTAAATTATTTTTGAAAGAAGTTCAAAGCACAGTAAGTATATTCTTTTTCTTACTCTTTCTTTTCACCAGCATAATTTAAGTGTGCCACAGAAGTTTAACTAGAGGTTCAAGTGAGTTTTTAAAAAAAGGTTGAAAAACACTGTCTCAGATAGTGTGATATCCTTTTCAGTGGGTAAATTTAAAGGAAACATTTTAATTCCTCTTAAAAATTCTCCATGAGGACAATTAGCTTCATAAGGGCTGCATTTCTTATCCACCAGGTGTTTTTTAGGATATTGTTCATTTTCCTTTTTTTTTTTTTTTTTCCTTTTGCAAGCCTTTTTCCTTTTGGTTACTCTGATATGACTGATATTTTGAAAGTGTATAAAGCGCTACTTAAGAGTTGCTTGAGCACAGAAGAATCTCAAGTTCTATACCCACTCCCTAGAAAGGAAAGTTTTTGAGGAGACAGTTTATTTGTGGCTATTTTATAGGATCAATCATTTGGGACCCTACGTGGTTAAGTAAGCACTCTCTCACCTCCAATACCTCCCTCAGGCTGCGGTTCGGAGCTCAGTTTGCTATAAGCAGAGATTGTTTCATGTGTAGTCAATTCTGCGGATTCATCAAAGAGCTTCTCAAGCCTTCCTTCACCATCAGAATAGGACAAATTCTTTTAATTCTGCTCGAGTCTTTTAAGTATGTTTCCAAAACAGTTAGAAAGCAATTTTCTGCTGAATTAAGCAAGGTTGTAAATTCAGAGAGGGTGGTTTGCTATAAAGGTTTATGGGATTCCAAATCAATGTAAACAATTTGCTTCAAAAGCCTCTGCTTGGATCCCCATTTAAGGTTGAAATGTATTTCAATAGTGCCCTGAAAGCTTAAATGAAATTGTCATATAAACACTCCACCCTTTGCCTTATTTCTAATTATGATAACAATTTGCCGGTTTTCAAGAGTCACCAAAATATTTGGCTCAATTTAATATGTAAGGAAAAGACCAAAAGAAATTTTCATTACTTAAGAAGATTTATGCCACCTTTGTCAGAGCTATTTACATTGTAGAAGAATACAAGCAGTTGAGTCCTAAGTTTTAGAGAGGTTACCCATGATTTTTATATGTTTAAATGAAGAGAAATTTTTTTTTACCACAAGGTCTACGTTTTTATTGTGAAATACCCCATACTATAACAAAAACACTATTATGGATTCTGCAAAGTGAACACCAAAAAGGTATAGAATGCAAAGTTTTCCCCATACTTCTGCCAAGAACCTGCAAATGTGTGTTGTTGCTGAATAGTATGTCCTAACCTCCTTGTATTTTGCAATGTCATGTTTATAACCTTTCGATCCTGAGTCTATAGTTTAAAATCCACCATCTTATCTAGTTGGGAACCAACAGATCCTCTAGTTGTGGATATCTGAAACATTACCCAAAGCTGAAGCCTATCTTGGAAATGACCTCTCCCCTGAAGGATTGTAATTATCTTAACATAGGCCTATAATGCAAATATTCTTCTTAAATCAATAATCTGTATTTTTAATATTCATTCTATTCGCCAAGTTGTATACCTTAATTTTCCTAAAGAAATTCAGCGACCACGGTCAGGAGTGTGTGAAAATTGCACTTCTATAAATGGCAGGCGTGAATCTCTTTTTCAATATGTGTGAAAAAGGAAGAATCAGAGTTCAATTGCTTTGCTGCAGATCCGTTTTCTCTCATTCTCTTTTCTTACTGAATATCAGCCATGTCGATTTTAGAGTTTTCAGAGTATTATTTTGTTGACCTAGTGTTATTTTTTACTATACTGAGAAGAATTTTTATAGTCTGAATTTAATGACATTTTACTCTAAAGTAGATTGTAGTAGACAAAAGACAAATTTGCAATGTAAATATGTAAAATTATCTTTAACAAGATTGTTCATCCAATTCTAATAACACAATCTCCTTAAATTTTGAACTTCTATATAGAAGGTTGTACCTGAAAGGAATATATATTTGAAAGGCCCATGAAGTGAATTCCCATCTTACTTGTTTATTATCGTTTCTCCTACATGCCACTCCTCCTGTCCTCCCCACCCAACCGCAGTAACCATTCAATACTGTTGAGTGTTGTGTTTTTTTTGCTCAGTATATATTTTTAAAAAACATTTTTAATTTATATAAATGATATTGAGTTATATGGCTTATTCCATTTTGTTTTTTAACTTTTCTCACATAAGCTCTTAGGTTTTCTTTTTTAAGCTGGATATTATTATCATGGTAGACTCTACATGCAATGAAATGTGTAGATCTCGAGTGTACATTTTGATGAGTCAGTTCTGATGAAAGCATACATTTGTGGAACCATTCCCCCACTGAGGTATAGAATAATTCTATCACCCCTGAAAATTCACTTTTGAATCCTTCAGTCAATCTTTGACCACTATTTTGATTTCTATCGATAATTGGAAAACAAATATTACTAGCCAGAATATTGAAAATTATTTCCAATATTAAGTATGCAACTGAACAAAGAAATGATGAAAGATCAAAGGGGTCACAAAATTTAATTTTGAAATTCTGTAATTGCACTTGGTGATATTCTGACTTGGAAGAATCTTTGGACAGAGCTTCTATTTTTAATTGGATTAATTTACAATAAATATTGGAGTAGAAGTAAATCGAGAAGGCTTATGATTTGAACTTAAATATAGTGAAAGATATAAAAAACTTATACATAGAACTTATTTTATAAGTTTGGACTTGAAAAAATATTCATAAAAATATGCTGGGTTAAACAACTTGCACATTTCCACAGGAAAATAATAAAAATTGAGACTATCTTTCATTTAAAACATTTTATTAGAGACTGTCAGCTACCTCATCACATATAGAAAGATTTTTTCTTTTTCTTTTTTTTTTTTTTTTGAGACAGAGTCTCACTCTGTTGCTGTAGGTCAAGTGTCATGGCTAATAGCTTAAAGCAACCTCAAACTCTGGGGCTCAAGAGATCTTGTTCTCTTAGCCTTCTGCCTATCTGGGACTACAGGTGTGCACCACACCATACCCAGCTGAGTTTTGTTTTGTTTTGTTTCTATTTTTGTAGAGGAGGTCTTGCTCTTGCCTAGGCTCATCTCAAACACCTGAGCTCAAACAATCCACCCACTTTGGCCTCCCAGAGTGGTAGGATTATAGGCATGAGCCACTGAGCTCAGCCAGAAAGAATTTTTTTCCACTAATATTTTCTTCAGGGAAGATTAAAAATGTCATTTCAAAGTTACTAAGCCTAAAATAAAACTTAACAAATTATTGGAAAAATAAAAATAACACCAGCTGTAAAAAAATCAGTTCTTCAGGAAAATACCAGTGACATAATACCAGAGGCTAATGAAACTGAACACTAATTAAAGTATGTGAATATATGCCAAGAAAAAGTGTTTAACTTATGCTATTTTTAATGTTAGATAACTAATATGATTTTTAAAAAAATTTCTTTAATATATACGGATATATACTAGTATACTATTTTAATATTTCTAAATATTATTTTTGCAGAGAAGTATTTTGTAGGTCACAAATATCAAATTAATTTCTCAGTCAATAAGTAAATATTTTAAAATTATTTCAAAATTTTAGCATTACTTTCTACTCTCTAAAATGCTATGGTTTGAGCAATAAATTATATGGTCACTGTTAAAAAAGGGACAATGTCCTTGAGTCATTTTATATATGACACTCTAAGAAAGTAAGAGTATAATTTCTAACAATGACTTACGGTTTTTTTTTTTTCTTTCTTCTTGGGACATTTCTCCCTTCCTGGCATGGTAGGTCTCTATAGGAGATATTCTCTGTCTCATCCGCTGTTTAGTCTCAGCACCTAGAATAGTACCCCCCAAAATAGTAACAAGTTTTCAAAAAGATCTTTTATTAATATGATAGGTGTATTTCCATCACAACTAATAGGAATTTGCATTCCTATTACAATCATTTATAGAAAATTATTAATGAAATTCTTTTTCTTGTTTTTAGACAGAGTCTCACTTACTTGCCCTTGGTATAATGCATCATAGCTCAAAGCAACCTCAAACTCTTGGGCTCAAGTGGTTGTCTTCCCTCAGCTTCCTGAGTAGTTGGGACTATAGGTGCCGACAACACTCAGTTAATTTTTCTATTGTTAGTAGAAATGGTGTCTTGCTCTTAGTCTGATCTGGAACTCCTGAGCTCAAGCAATCCACCTGCCTTGGTCTCCCAGAGTGCTAGGATTATAGGCACTCTGGTGAACCACTGTGCTCGGTCTAATGAAATTCTTTTTATTTACATTTGGACATGACAGTAAAAAGAATTTTACCAAGCACTGCAACATTTAAGACCACTCTTGTATTCTATATTTACCACGGAAACACATTTATACTCAAGACATTTTAAATTTTAGTTTTTAAATATTATTTCTTTTAAAACACAGTCAGAATTTCCCTGAAAATAATGGTGTTACAATTTCATGTCCTTAGGATTGACTATAATGTCAAGTGTGAAATACATATTACCCCAGATTTCAAGAGCATTTATGTTGAAGTGCAGTCACATTAGCATTCAGTAACATTTATTGCTACCCCCAAACTGAATCTTCATCCCCATGAAGTTCAGCCTGGTTTCTAGGGCATGTCTGACATTCGCCCATGAACTAACTATCCCACTTCCACTCTCCTAGTTGTGGTTGCAGACCTTCCAGGAGCTTTTTCAGCCACTTTGGTTTCTGTCAGGACCCCCATTTCTCCATGAAACACAATTCTAGATATTGGCCTAGGCAAAGAATTTGTGACTAACATCCCCATGGCAATTATAGCAACAACAAAATGAATGAATGTGACTTGATTAAATTAAAAGCCTTCTGCACAGCAAAGAGAATAATCAACAGAACAAATAGACAACATAGAGAATGGGAGAAAATATTCACAAACAATACACTTGGCAAAGGGTGGATACCAGAATCTACAAAGTTCTCAAATTGACAAGAAGACAACAATCCCATTAAAAACCGGGGGAAAGATCTGAACAGAAGTCTCTCTGAAGAAGATAGACGAATGGCAAAGAAACCCATGAAAAGCTGCTCAACATCAACAATCATGAGAGAGATGTTGTTTAAACCCTAGTGAGGCGTCACCTTATTCCTGTGTGACTGACTGTAATGAAGACATCCAAAAGCAACAGATGCTGGTGTGGATGCGAAAGGAAAGGGACAGTGTGCATGTTGGTGGTACTGCAAATTAGTAAAACCTTTATGGAAAACAATGGGTTGATTCTTCAAAGAATTAAAAGTAGATCTGCCCTTTAGTCCAGCAGTCCCACTTCAGGGTATCACCCAGTTCTTGAGTGGTTAACAAATGTGGACGTGAGTAAAGCCATAAAAAAAGGATGTCTTAATGCATTTGCAGCAACTTAGATGGAACTACAGACCATTACCCAAACTGAAGAATTTATGTGTAGTGAAAATAAATCATAAATAAGATCCATGTAAATATATATTTTCCAAGCTATATCAAAATAACATAATGGCAGCAACTATATTCTATTTAGAAAACATATCTAAAGGAGATACAGACTATGAAAGTAAAATAAATGAGGGAAAAGTCTATAACATGTAAAAACTATTCAAAATATACTAGTCTATGAAATCAGACTTAAAATAAGCACTAGCTATTGTGAGGTACACTTCATAATGATACCAGTTTTATTATTAACTTACTAGAAAGATGGAATAATTTTAACTAGAATTACCCTTAATAATACCATCTACTAATAAATAGAAATTGGTGGGTTCAAAAGTAGAAATATACAAATCCATACTCTTGTTGGGAGATTTTAACATACCAATTTTTAAATCTATAAAACAAGCAAACACGTAGCAATGTGAATATTTATGATGAAAAAACAATGAATATTTTTGATCCAAATGATAAATTTCCCATAAGATATCAAAACTACAAAGCATACACTGCTTTATTAAAATTAAGCATTACTCAGCCAAATTTCAAAGAATTTAATCACATATCATGTAATCTCACCACACTACAATAAGTATAAAAATAATTAACTAAAAGATAATTAGAAAATCCCCCAAATTTGTGAAATTAAAAAAGTCCTAGGTCAAAAAGAAATCATGAAGGAAATTAGGAAATATTTTGGAATAAATGATAATTAAAATATTATAATACATATCAATATTTCAGTGATACAGTTAAAGCTATACTTCACAGGAAATTTACAACCTTAGAACAGATAGGCAGAAATCAATCGCCTAAGCTTCTATCCCAAGAACTTAGAAAAACTACAGTAAATTACACCTACATAAATTAGAAGAGGAAGAATCAAGATAAAAGTTAACCAAATATGAGATGGGAGGAATACTTGAGGTCAGGAGTTTAAGACTAGCCTGAACAAGAGCTGAGATAACAGAGAGAAGAATGAAAATCCATTGTCCCCTTTGAAGTTTTGATCAGGTTAGTCCATTTTAAGCAGGTAGAGGGAAAGCCTCTTTCAAGGGCCTACTGATCTCTAAGAGCCTTTAATTCAAAATATTCTTTGTACCAAGAAGTCATTCTTTGGTATTAAATTTCCTGAGCTCCTTCCTTCCACCAATCTGGAATTCCCCTAGAAGTTTTCATACATTAAAAGCTGAGTCAGTAGATGTGAAGAGAGAGACAGGGCTAGAATTCAAGCAGACTGGGCCCAAATTATTTTAAACATAATACCTGTCTCTCAGGTTAATTTAATTTGCAAAGAGAATCATTTATAAGACAATTTGTCGCCCCCATCCATTTGTTCTCCCTAGCACTGTTTGTCACCTCCCCCCCAAATTATCTGTGCTCCATATTTCCCCTCCCCTCTAAAAGGACAGGTATAAAAATACCTGAACTTCGTAGACGTATTGGGTAATTACTCTTATCATTCTCCCCATGTGCATAGCATTTGGAAATAAGTATTTCTCTTATTAATCTGCTTAAAAAAAAAAGAGAGAGAGAGAGACTGAGACCACCATATCTACCCAAAGTAGAAAAAAATAGCTGGATGTGGTGGCACATACCTATAGTCTCAGCTAGCTACTCTGGAGGATAAAACGGGTATTTCTTGAGCTCAGGAGTTGAGATTGCAGTGAACTATGATGATGCCACTGCACTGTAACCAGGGTGAGAGAGTGAGACACTCTCAAAAAAATAATAATAATGAAATAGTAATAAAAGTAAAATAGATTTATAAAGGTAAATTTGTGGGGGTTTTTTTGAGAGAGCTAATACAATTAATAAACTGAAACTATATATGATAGATATAGGAATTGAATTAGAACTGACAAGTAAATAACAAAAATTAAAAGGGGGACATAATTATAGGCATTAAGAAGTTCATGAGAGATTTTGATTAATAACTTTATGCCAATAAATCTTTAAATTTAAATGAAATGAAAAATTTCTTGGAAAATGTAACTTACCATAATGAACACAAGAAGTTATAGCAAGTCTCAATTGTCTTATAGATATTAAATAAAATCTATAATTGAATATTCTACTTTAAATAAAATTCTTAGCACAAATGGATTCAGTGATTGTTTCAGCTTTGATGCACTAGAAGTGGTTTGCACCTGCTCAGGAAAGGTGTTAAAAATTTCAGAAGTCTTACAAGATAGTTGTTCAACACAGTCATTACTAAAAATTAAAATGTTTCAAGTTACAATTAAATAAATTATTTTGAAAACAAAAGTAATGAACCAAAGTAACAAAACCCATTACCTCCTAGTATTTTTTACATTTTATGATCAGCTGCTCTTGAGGTTATTACATGTAACAATTATTGTATCTATGAGGTACAGATACTATATACTATAGTAGCACTATATACTGTAGTAGCACACTATATATGGGCTACTGTTCCTTTTTACCCAATTTTATGTCAGTGTGACATCACATGATAGCGTGAAATCATCATAATGAGAGAATTATTAATAATACCACAGAAATTAGTAAGCATTACATATTGAAAGGAGTTCAGCAGTGTGGCCAGAGGTGAGAACATGAGAGGGTTCAGGTCAAGTTTAATGAAAGGGGACTGAGATCCACCTGGGCAGAGATGCCAGCCACACTAAGAGTGGTTGGGGGCTTGTTTTTGTACTGGGTGTAGGGGGAGGGAGATTCCACAGGTTGCTGAATGGCATTGGTGGGCTAGGGTTTTCCAGTGGTAGAACTCTTTGGGTCGGGCCAGGTAGGGCTTTTGTTCTGGGAAGAGAAGTGTTTAGGCACCTAACATCCCTGACTCCCCTTAAAAGGGGCGATGGGGTTGAAGGTCAGTCTTCTGGCCTGTTTCTTGATGGATAGGACCCGTAGTTGTCCTCAGTGTGTTGAGTCAGGTGTTGGTAGGGCCATATGGGGTACATTGGGACAGGGGTTTTAAGAGTAGTAGGAACTGGGTTGTAACTGGAGCTGACACCTTTTAGCCTCCTAACACATACCATATCAATTACATACATTTAATTTATTGTTAAATGTGAAAGAGGTTTTGGTTTAACAAATATAGTTTGTATGAAAGTAAGAAAAATAGTTTAATAGTGTGAGTGCATATATGATTCAATAAGAATAAATTTAAGGAGAAAAACATTTGGGATGCAAATCCATTTGTCATATTTGTCAAATTGCCACTCTAGGTTGGATGTGGGTATGAGAATTCAAGAATTCTGTAAAATTCAATTGGCCATATGGAATTTATACTGATGAGTATTGTATGTTTTGTTATTATTTGTAAGTTGTGTGTTATACATCCTTAATCCCTTAATAGTGGTAAAATTTATCACAGAATTCAATTTTTTATATCATATATAGTATGTTTTATATATTTATAAAAAAACTGGCTTTTCAAATATATTATATATAGTCAGACAATTATGTTATCAAGCTCATCCCAGAAAAAGTGCCACGTACGTCATTGCTCAATATCACTACAGTTACCAGATGGCCAGGGGAGTACTTCAAAGGTGATTGTGGTGATATTCGGCAATGAGGCATGTAGCCCTTTCTAGAATGAGTTTGCAAACTTAGTTATTTGACCTTGTATAATATTTTTGAAAAGCCATTTGATAAATATTCACCAGCACAATACTGTTTCAATCTATGTAGTACCAGTTTTCAGAAACTTTTGCAATGAATAGAAAAGGAGAGACATTTTTCATTTTGTTTTTAGTCCAGATGAACCTTGAAAATTTTTATAGTCCAGCTTAACTTTGAAAAATACATTATAAGAAGGCAAAATTAACAACTAGTGTATCTCGTAAGCAGAGATGCAAATATCCCAAATGAAATATTAGCAAACATAATTGAGCACTATATTAAATTTTTTTTCGCAATTATATTTGGTAGATTTCTGAAGTAAAACCTCCACTGTATAGGAACAACTCAATTTAACTGATTGTCTATCAGTCATTAATTCTTTGTTCTCAAGCCCTTGTGCAAAGACTGTGGTGGTTAAGGAAAGGATCTGAATGACAAAAATTTCTGTACCATGATTCTCCTGGAGGGATTGCCAAAATTTCCCTACAGAGTCCTTATCTGCCATAAATACTTCCAGCAGCAGCAGCAGAGCTAATGGAGCTTATGTCTCAAGAGGCATAATAGCTGGCGAGCCAGCCTGGAGCTAAGCATCTCTCTACTGCAAGAATTCAGTAGGCATGCTTGCCCACGATGACAGGGAGGACGGGGACTGGGATCACATCTACTCATGAACTCCAGATTGGGGATTTCTCCAGGGACCTACTAGGGAGATTAATCATGGTTTCTGCAGGAGGTATACATGGTGTGTTTATGGTTTTAGTTGACTTTGTTTTCGATTTCCCTGTCATTCCCAAACTGTCTTTTTGTTATTTTCTAAAAAGTTCTCTAAGGGAATTTTCTTTATTTTTTTGGTCATGGCTTTTTTTTTTAAGTAATTATTTTTTCCTTAAAAGTAGACCTACCATTTGATCTAACAGTTCCACTAATACAGTGGTTCTCAACCTGTGGATAGCCAACCTATATCAGATGTTTACATTACTATTCATAACAGTAGCAAAATTACAATTATGAAGTAGCAACGAAAATAATTTTATGGTTGGGGGTCACTGCAACAGGAGGAACTGTATTAAAGGATTGCAGCATTAGGAAGGTTGAGAACCACTGCACTAGTGGGTATTTACCTAAAGGAAAAGATGTCATTTTATCAAGAAGACACCTGCTTTTTGAATGTTCATTGTAGCACAATTCATAATTGCAAAGATGTGGAATCAAACCAAGCACCCATCATTTTGCGAGTAGATTAAAGGAATGTAGTATATATATACTATGTAGTACTATTCAGCCATAAAAAAGGATAAATTAATGCCTTTTGTGACAATTTGGAGGGAACTGGAGATGATTACCCTAAGCGAAGTATTTAAAGAATGGAAAAACAAATACACGTGCACTTTCTAATAATTTGGAACTGACTGACTGATGGGCACACGACACACAGAGGAAAGAAAAAGTCATTGGAAATAAAGCCGGGGGGAGGGGAAGGGAAAAAACCTACCTAATGTAATGAACACTATTGAGTGATGGGCACATTGATATCCTGACTCAAGCCAGATATCTAAAACATCTGACCTCTTTAATATTTTGAATTTAAAAAATAAATAAAAATAAAAGTAAGAAATTTGGAGATGGAGAGAGATGTTAAGGCCACCTTTGTCATGTGCCATCTTCATCTGGGAATAATTAAGTACAATTGTGAATAATTCCCAGTATACAGTTTTTAAATTGAACAAGTGAATTTGGTATTGACTTAAAATTGTTATTAGTTTGGTAGCCCGACCAATTAATCTATATTTTCAAAATGTCCAAGGGTGACTCACAGCCCTAATGCTTGTTTTAAAGTCACAGGGTGTCCTGATACTTCCCTGATAATTATAAATGACAGTAATAAGAGGTGAAGGAGCATGGACACCAGAAGGATATTGTTCCTACTAGAAGCACAAAGCTGTCATCATGTATTAATTTTAAAAAACAAACAAAGGCACAGTTTTGTTGGTTGACTATATAAGAATCCAAAAACATCTGAAAAACACTGCAGTGCTGACTAATGGTCAGAATGTTTTTGTAGAAATTCCCAAAACAAGCGTGTGAGAAAACGTTACCCTTCTTGTCTCTTTTTTGGCTTATAGTTGTCTTTAGTGATTTTTCCAAGCCTAATGATGTTGTTTGCTAGTCTCCCCATGTTACATCAGATGAATTTGAATACCCTCTGAGACATCAAAATAGCAATTGCAGTAAATATTCATCATGTGGAATTAATAATGACATCTTGAAATGTTCCATTTGTGTTTTTTTAAATGGGCTCTATTTACCACACAGAGCTATCACCCAACATGGTATTAAAAACACAGGAGGGCCATGGCTGGATTTTATATCACATTGACAAGAGAAAAAGCAGAACCGTAATATCACCTTGGTGACAAGCACTTAAAGCTTAAAGGCATGTCAAGAAACTTGGTTACAGCAGAATCTGGGTTTATGGTTACTCAGACAGTATTTCTTGCATCAAGCGAACTAAATAATTACGGACACTGTGAATAAGTGAGTGTTGATTGCTAATTTCTGGTGCAATAAAAATCAGAATGAAATTTTCTATTGATCTAAAGTATTTATCCGACTTCTCAGATAGAAGTGGAACTTCTCAGTCAGGTGTTAATTAGATAAAGCAAATGAAGGAACGTTGCAGAAGGACGTTATATGATTTCTGATTATAGAGAACATTATTTTTAGTCACATTTAGCATATCTTGTTTAGTTGTTATAATCTGTAGATGGAAAAAGAAAGAAAATAGAGTCAACTAAATAAAAACAAATAACAGAAGACAAGGTTATTGAAGTTTTAAAAAATGTGTTTCCTTGGCTGGGTGCTCCCTCTTTGGGGCCTTTATTTCTGTCCTTTGTGTTTAAGATAAGCTGAAAAGCTAGGGAAATAAGTAGCTCTGCCAATGGTTACGGTCAGTTTTCTTCCCGCCCCTCTGCTCATTAACATTGACTTGGAAAATGAATAGACGCCAAGTAAAAATTGACAACAGAAATTTCAGTTTTATGTGGGACATTTATTTTATTGAACTGTTAGGAAGTTTCAAAACTCTAGAGGAGCTTCTAGCAAAATTAATATATTTAAAATTGTTTGTCTCTAGTGACCATTAGAAAAAATGTTTAAATGAATAATTTCCAAACAACGAGAATAAAGAGAAAAGGACAAAGAAAACGCAATGGTTTAATATAAGATAAAAATAAACAAACCCCCGCAAACTTTAATAAAACAAAAAGTAGGTTTTCCTAAACCTGGAGTATGTATTCGTTAGATTGACTTTACCGCCTATTTAGGGCAAAACTCACATATTCTCTCTTTTTATAGCCTTTTCTTAAGACTCCATCACGCATTGAGAGAAGGGTCCACTGGTTCCATTTTCCTGGCAAATGGAAGAGTTTCCATTTTGTCAAACATTCGGAAATCAAGTGTTGATATTTTTCTTATAATTATTGTCAAGAAACATTTCCTTGGGTATATCAAACTGGCTGCCACCAAAAGGGACTCAAAACACATTTCGCCATTTGTTCTCCTTCCAGAGACTGTTTCCCTTGCCACCTCTGCACCAATTGCTAATAAAAACACATTTGAGCAAATTAAAACTAACAATCTGTGCTACAGACACCCACTGCCTTTCAGAACAGGCCAAAGAAATGTCACTTGTGCCGGGCAGGATCTGAATTTTGTTGCAATTAGACTTTGACCTTTGTTTTATTTGCTGAAATTTGATCTGTTTGCTATTTGTTGAAGTTCCTTCTTCTTTACCAGAATGTTTATTTCAAAGGCACCCTAAAAATTGTTCTTAAAAGAACACATGACTTGCAGAGACTCTTCAAAAACGAAGAACTCTTTCTTTTCTTTTTTTTCTAAACAACACGTATGAGTGAAGCCAAAGTAAACTTCTCAAAGATGGCCTTGGAGAGACTAAAATGTTTTAAAAAAGTGTAAGTAGGAGAATTATTTCTACTGGTACTTGTAGGTGGATACTTTCTATGAAAGAGTTAAGAATGAAACAGCATAAACGTGATCTGAAGAGCAAAACTGTAGTGTCCATTTTGAGGGAGGGAGAATAGGATAATTTGACTATCTAAATTAGAACATATAGAATAAATCCCACTTTGTGTGGATTAAGAAGATTTTAACTAAATGGACTTTATAGGCTTTGGGGGCCGAACAGCATTGGAAGTTGGAAAAGAGATGGCAAGTCAAGGTATGTCAAATTAGAAAAATTCGGATTTCCCTAGAAAAAGTCTCAGAATATTAGTGGAAAGTGATCAAATGATGGAGAAAACACAAGGCAGATCGTTTATTAACAAAAAAATTTAAAAGAAATAATGAAGGAAAATGTCCCAGTGATCTAATCATTAAAATAATCATCCATGCTTTCGTTTTTTGTACACATCCACAAGAAGTCAAAATAAAAAATGGTTTATCAACATGTACACTTTTATTTACTGATGGTGATAGTACACATCTTACAACAATGTCAAGGCCACGAGTAACAGGAAAGTTGTGGCATTTACCTACGTCCTACATGCATCATTTTTTATTTTTGTGCAATCAGAAAAAAAATCTAAATAATAAGGAAATTATAAATTACTCAATTATCCTTGAAGAGATTTTGTAAAAAATATTGGTCAGAAATCAAAGATCATTAATTTATAAGTTATGATTTACAAAGGTAAACAAAATCTAACAAAGTATAAAGATTATTAAAATTACAATAATATGAGAATTTCACATTTCTACAACAATAAATAAGAAAACTTTATGGAAAAAAAACTATATAACTATAGTCTAAGAATAGAAAGACCCCAAAATATTCACAGTTTTCTTCAGTAGCTGTTACCAGCAATGATATATATTTCATTTCTTATTTCTTTGCTGTACCCTGTAAATTATAAATCTTAGAGTAAACTTTGTTCTTATAAAGTGTAAAGCTTTCTTTAGGATCACTTACACGATGCAAAAGTGTCCATTTCATCCCCTCTGAGCCTCATGGGGCTCATGAACAAGATTCCACAAACTTGTTTTTGAGCCCCACCAGCTCCTCCTCCATGATGGTCTCACTGTGGAACTTCTAGAACCCTGGGCTGCAGCTTTTAGGGCTCTGAGACTCACCATGCTAGACATAGTCACCACTCTGCCTTGGGGTTTTATGAGAGGGAGTCATTCTGTGCAGATAGCTCTTTTTGTCTTCCTGGTCACTTCTGCTTCCCCTCTTCTTGCCTCTCAGCATGTCATGCCCTCTGGGTTTTGATGTCCATGTTCCCGTGGGCCAGCTCCAGTTTGGAAGATGCTGCAATCAATTTTCAGACGGCTGACAGCATCATAGTCTCAATTTTGAGGCTCATCAGTATATAAAATCTTTCTCAGTGCTTAATGAATAGAACATCGACCCCCTCAATCTTGCCTTATGCATAAGAAGTAATTATACTTGATTCAAATAAAAACGTAGTTTGGTCTATTGTGACAGGTGAAAATGTTTCAGTGTTCATCCAAATTTGTTTTAAAATGTGAACTTATTTTATTTTCTGATAAATTCTATTTATATATGACTGAAGATCAAAACTAAAATATCCCAACAGAAGAATAATTAGAAAGTGAAAATGAAAAGACAGTAATAAGAAAAAATGTCACTGATTGGCATAAATTGCTTAGTGATAACCCTACTTTTGCTTATATACAGTATACATTTTGACTTACAAAAGTCTGAAGCCATTCTTGAAGTCAAATATTACAAAATTAAATAGAAACCTGAAGTGTAGAACATAGCATTTAATTTGGGTAGTGTGTGCTAATGTAATTTTTCATAGTTAGGATTTTATGTCAAAAGTTCCTGATTATCTACAAATATTGCAAAAATAATCATATGAGAAGGGAATGGGAAAATATTCTATTCTCATTAGAGCATGTGACTAGGATTAAATGATTTTTATTTGTTCAGCATACATCTTAATGACAGTGTAGCTCACAGTTTTACTGAAAACACTTCTATCCAAAACACTGCCTATATTTTTGTTTTCTTTCTTGTAGAATTTCACTCTCTTGAAAGTTGTCTTCCAAGGGTAGGAAAGTGGACAGCAGGATAAATAAAGAGCAGGATAAGGCACTGGACATGAGGCATTTGGTCACCCCTGAGGCTTGGTTCTCAGGTAAACAGACCAGTTGTTTATTTTCCAAACTTCAAGTTTTTCATCTAAAAGTAGAGATAACGCCTTTATGTTTACATGGATGGAACTGGAAAATGTTCTTCTTAGCAAAGTATCTCAAGAATGGAAGAAAAAGTATCCAGTGTACACAGCCCTATTTTGAAACTAATTGATAGCTTTCATAGGAATGTTATAACCTAATTATAGCTTTAGAATGTGGGGAGGAGTTGGGAGAGGGGAGGGGAGGGGGTGGATGGGTGGAGGGAGAGTGATTAAAGGGGTCACTTCTATGGTTTATCCTACAAGGGTAGAAGTGAATCTTTCTAAAAGCAGAGTATGAATGTCTTAACTCAATAACTAAGAAAATGACATGAAGGCTACGTTAACTAGTTTGATGAGAGTATTTCAAAATGTATATGAAAACACCACATTGTACCCTGTGATTGCATTAATGTACACAGCTATGATTTAATAAAAAAAATAAAAATAAAAAATAGAGATAACGTTGCCTGCCTTCTTTTCAACACTTAGGAGTCTCAATGAAGTTCTGTGAGTGCAATCACAGTGAACAAAGTATAGTAATATTGTTATCAATTATTTAAGTACATTTTTTCCTTTTAAGATGAAATCTCATATTCAGAAGCTTACTGATAATTCTTTGAAATATTTTAATGATGCCTATAGTTAGGAAGATCATATAAATAATTGCCCCAAATATATAATATTTACCATAAGTCAACCAGCTTGTAAACTACTGAGATGAGTGAGTTTTCAGCATGTCTTTAGACACAAATGAACTATAGCATGTAATTTAATACTTTAAAATTCCTTTTTGCTAAATTCTATGCATATTTTAAAAATTTAAATAGAAAATTAGTGTTATTATTTGGACAATATAAGCCCAAACATCATTATTTCTCCGATCTCTATTCACAGATAATGGTGTTTAAACTTAGTTTATATGTATTTACATACACATACCACGCAGGGTAGACACAAAATTCATGTGCAATTTACTATGTTACTATATATACAGAGGGAAAGAAAGAAAGCATGCAAGAGAGAGAGAGAAAGAAAATGAAAATAAATGGTATTAAACTGAAATGAGTTTATTAGACTGGTCTGTTCTCAACTAATTTCTTTTTAAAACCATTTAGTGCTGTGCCTAAATTATCTACCATAATAGCAATCCTATGTGGTCAGTGTTATTATCTCCATTTTTCAGATGAAGAGATTGAATTTCATGAAGTTATAGAAAGCTTTCTCTGACACAGTCATGAATAAGCTGCGTTCTGTTGACCATGCACTATACTCAAGCTGTGCTCTCTAAAGTTGTAATGAAAAACAGGATTTGTGTGAATCCAAAGCCAACAATATATCACTACCAAATATACAAGATCTGTCCAGAAAGTATCCATCCATGCACTATGAAAAATAGAGACATTATTGAAGAAGATACATGAAATATTTACATAGGACGATGACAGCTCACTCCTTTCAAAGTAGGGTCCTTGGTACCTACTACCTATATATATAGAGAGAGAGCACCATAGAGAGAGAGAAAAAGAATGAGAAAATGAAATCTCTTCCATCGTTCAAAACGCTCTGCAAAATCCTTTTTGGAATTGCCATCAGCTAACTGTTGTATTTTCCTGAATCTCCTTAACAATCCCAAATCTCTTTCAAAGGTGATTTTAGTCTTGGGAGAAACTAGGAGTTGCAGGGCACCAAACCTGGGATGGAAAGGGGCTGGCTCACCAGGGTGATTTGATGTTTCATTTAAAAACTCTGCAGGAGATGTGATGCAGGGCGAGCGTGTTGTGGTAGTGAAGTTGCTAACACCAATTGCCCATAACTGTGGCTGTTGTTACCCCCTTGCCTCTCTCAGCTGGCAAAGAACATGGAGGTAGTACTCATTGTTTGGCCTAGTGGAGTATACCTGTGATGGACACCACCTTCCTCATTAACAAACAGCATTAACATGGTCTTGATCTTGCTGTGACTCTGAGGTGCCTTCTCTGGGTGTGGAGAACTGGGCAACTTCCACTGGGATGACTGGGTCTTCATTTCTGCATCATAGCTGCAGATCCACGCTCATCTCAGATCTGACCTTCTTGAGAACACCTGAGTTACTGGGAGGAGTTTGAAGCAAGTCATTAGCAAATGCAGCCTGATATCCCTTCTGTTCTTATAGCAGAAGCCACAGAACACATTTTGTCATGACACATTTATGCCAACATCCTGTGTCTAAAATCTCTGACAGAGCAGGTTTGGTATCTCCAGGTCAGGGGCTACTTACTGCACTGTCAGCCACTGATCTTTGTTGACCTTCACCATTCTGAGGTGTCATGTTTGTTGCACGCCTCCCAGAACAGGGATCACGGTCAACAGAGTCTCCACCATATTTAAAGTATTTGCATCATAACCAAAAACCTTCTGAATCATTTGAAAGAGTGTTTAAGTTTAATGCAAAATTTGGCATTGTTGCTATCTACTCTTTAATTTTTTTCTAAAATTTTACATCATTACAGAGGTATACACTTTTCGGTTACATAGTTTGCTTTTGTACGTTTTAAGTCAAAGTTGTAAGCGTGCCCTTCACCCAGAATATGTCCATTGCACTAGTTATGGGTGAATTTATGCCCTCTTCTTCCTCCTCCCATCTACTTGATTCCCTTTGAGTTTACTTCCATATGTTAACATAAGTGTTGATTGATTTCTTCCAATTTAATCCTGAGCACATGTGTACTTATTTTTCCATTCTTGTGATTCTTCACTTAGAAGAATGATCTCTAGTTCCATTTAGGTTGTTACAAAAGATAACAGATCACCATTTTTTTTTTTTTATGGCTGAATAGCACTCTGTGATATACATATACCACATTTTATTAATCCCACTCATGTCCTGATGGGTACTTGGGTTGTTTCCACATCGTTGCTGTTGTGAACTGTGCTGCTGTAAACATTCAAGTGTAAGCATCTTTTTGATCAAATGTCTTTTTAGTTCTTTGAGTTACCCCATGCTACTTCCCATAGAGGTTGTACCGGGTCCCCCCAGCAGCATATAAATGTTCCTTTCTCTCAGCATCCATGGACCTTCTGTTGCTTTGGGAACTTCTGATATGAGCTATTCTCACTAGATTTAGGTGAGAGCTCATTGTGGTTTTGATTTGCATTTCCCTGATTATTAGAGATGTTGAGCATTTTTTCATGTGTGTCTTCATTTGAAAAGTTTGGTTCATGTTTTGCCCACTTTTTAATGGGGTCATTTGATATTTTTCTTGTTGATTTGTTTGAGTTCTTGGTAGGTTCTGGTTATTAGCCCTTTATCAGATATATAGCATACAAATATTTTTTTTCCTTTCTTTAAGTTGTCTATTTATATTGTCCTAGGGAAAGAACTTATGAGGAAGACCCCATTGAAGCAACAACAAAAATAAACAAACAAGACCTGATCAAATTAAAAAGTTGCAGTCATTTTGAATGTGATGGCCACAGTACACATGCGCAGTCAGTGGTGTCTTGAGCTCCACTGACTAGTACAATAAAGTTGTTATTGCTCACATATGAACATTCCAGACCATTCTCCTTGGTTGTCAGGTTACACTGATGTCCTACAGAGAGTTCTCAGTAGATAAACAATGGCTGGAGACTTTCTGGACAGACTTTGTGGTACCCTGCATAAAGAATCCTCCAAAATGTTCACTCTAATTACTATTACTAACATCCCCCCACCTTATTAAAGTATAATTTATATATTAAAATTGTATATAATTAAAGTATACAATTGGGATCTTTTTGTATGTGTATATATTGGACAATCATTAAGTCAAGCTAAGTAGTAGAGCCATTGCCTCACGTACTTCTTTTTATGGTAAGAACATTTAAGATCTACTCTCTTAGCAATTTTTAAGTATATATTATTATTAACAATAATAGCCATGTCGTACAATAGGTCTCTAGCACCTATTTATCCTGAAACTTTCTATTCTTTGGGCAACATCTCCCCATTTTCTCATCCTTTCATCCTCTTCTCCCAGCAGCCACCATTCTAATCTATGCTTCTATGAGTCTAACTTTTTAAAATTTCACACAGAAGTGCCATCATGCAATATTTGTCTTTCTGTGCTTGGCTTATTTCATTTAATACAATGTCTTCCAGGCTCATCCACATTATTGCAAATAATAGGATTTACTTCTTTTTTAAGATTAGATAGTATTTCATTGTAAGCATGTATGTGCGTGTATTTCACATTTTCTCTTTATCTGTATATCTATCTATCAGTAGACACATGGGTTGATTCCATATCTTTGCTACTGTAAATAATGCTGCAATAAACATGGAAGTGGAAATATCTCTTGGATATACTGATTTCTTTTCTTGTGTGTGTGTGTGTGTGTATGTATATGTACATATATGTGTATATATATAGTAGTCGGATTGCTAGATCACATGGTAGTTCTATTTTTAATATTTTGAGGAACCTATATACTATTTTCTGTAATGGCTATACTAATTTACATTCCCACCAACAGTTTTCAAGTATTCCCTTTTCTACATGTCCTCTGCAGCACTTATTATCTTTATCTTTTTCATAATAGCTGTTTTAACAGGTGTTGGCCTGTTTGTGTGTCTTTGAGAAATGTCTGTTCATTGCCTGTTTTTCAACTGAGTTACATGTTCTCTGGCTGTTGAATTGTTTAAATTCTGTCTTTAGTGCATTTTTTGTCACTATAAAGGAATACTTGTGGCTGGGTAATTTAAAAAGAAATAAAAACATTTATGTGTCTCACTATTTTGATGGCCGAAAGTTCAAGATTGGGCATTTGCATTTGATGAGGGCCGCCTGCACTTATGGCGGAAGGCAAATGGCCACCATTTGAGCAGAGAATGCATGGTGAGAAAGAGAGAGGGAGACAGAGAAGGGGGAAGTGCGATGCTCTTTTTAACAACCAGGTCTCACAGGAACTAATCCCGTGAAGATTTATTCAGCAACCCCCCACCAGGTAGGACATTAATCTATTCATGAAGGAGCCACTCTAATGACCCAAACACCTCCCATTAGGCTCACCTCCAACCTGGGGGATCAAATTTCAACATGAGGTTTGGAGGAGACAAACACTCAAACCATAGAAAGTTTCTGATATATTTTGGACATTAACCTTTTATAGGATGTATGGTTTGCAAATATATTCTCTCTTTCTGTAGATTGTTTCTTCCTTCGGTTGATTGTTTTCTTTGTTGTGCATAAGCTTTGTAGTTTGATGCAATCCTGTTTATTTTTGCTTTTGTTACCTGTGATTTGGGAATCATAGCCAAAAAAGTCTTTGACTCAATCTATATCGAGAAGGTTTTTTTGGTTGATTGTTTCCTATGCTTTCTTCTAGTAGGTCTAGAATTTCAGTTCTTAATTTCAGTCTCTGATCCTTTTTGAGCTGATTTTGCTGATTTTATATATGGCACGGGATAAAGGTCTAATTTCATTCTTCTATATGTGGCTATACAGTTGTCCCAACACCATTTTTTGAAGACTGTTCTTTCCTCAATTTGTGTTCTTGGCATCTTTCTTGAAGATCAATTGATGATAAATTTGTAAATTTATTTCTCTCCCTTCTGATCCACTCATTGACATATCTGTTTTTATGCCACACTTTGTTTTCATTTCTGTAGCTTTTAATTTATTTTGAGATCAGGTAGTATGGTGTCTTGGACTTTGATCTTTTTGCTCAAGATTTATTTGGCTATTTAGGGTTTTCTGTGAATCCTTAGGAATTTCAGGATTTTTTATCTATTTCTATGTTATTAACATTTTTAATAATCAGACAAAAATCAGAAACACTGAGTCATAATAAGAGTATATGAAGATATTTCATTAGACTGTATTTTCAATAATATTAAAATGACCTTCTGGACAGAATAAAGAAAAGCCAATTACACTGGGAAATTAGAGTGCTTTTTTTCCTTATAATTTTGCAGATAAGTTATATGAATGCTAAAAATTAATCAAATATCTTAAGCTTTAAGCTAGAAGCAAAATGCATGGAGTGTTCTTTCGATAGAGAGCATTCTATTGCAGCACCATTAGATTACCAGCATTGTATGAGAAGAAAATGAAAGCACTTACTTTATAAAATGATAAATTTCTTTGACTTGAATGGAATCAACTAGTAAATATACATTTCAGAAAGAATGTATTTTAAACCTTCAATAGAGCCCTTTATGAAAACAAAGATGTCCATTATTTTTAATCAAATAGAATATCAAATGTTACAGCATAGTATTATTATTAAATCACATTTATTTCTCAAATAGTGTTGAAAAACAATTAGCCATTAAAGTAGTGCCTATTTTTTCATACTCTGTTAATAACAACCTTTTCAAAAACCTTATTTATTTGACTTAATAAAAAATTTGAATAAACACAATGATCAGAAATTTGTGAAAACACATTGGGGTGAAGAATTTTTCCCCTTTAATGAAATAAAACACAGCACACTTTCACTGGAATCATGCCCAATTTCCTTACATGGTTTACCATTTAAAGTTGCTTTCCTAAGTTTCCGGTTGGTTGTTCCAAACATGAATTTTATCCTGCTACTTACTGCCTGAGGAGTTATGGATGAAGCTGGGGCCAGCTCATGCTGTCTGTCTCTTCCTCACAAGACTGACTCTGTCTGTCTCTTCCTCACAAGGCTTGACAGCACCAAGGCACGAGCAGATGTACACAGCTGCATGCTGAAGCTGGTAAGGCATAAGCCTTGTGCAAATGTTCCTCCTAGAACTCTGAGTTAAGAAGAGGTGCACACTTTCTTTAATTAAACTTTATATTCAATTATAGATAATAATTCCATGGTTTTATTTTTTCCATAGTTCTCTGGTTGCTCCTCAGATGAAATGACTGTCCATATGGCATCAGCCTCACCAGAGAACCAACTGGTTTATTGCAGGGATCAGGAAACAAAAAGACTTTTGCCAAAGGAGGCACTTACAATTTTTTTTTAATGACAGCCCTTGGGTGAAATCTTGTTATGGTCTCTTCCCAGCTCCCCTGTTTGCTAGCCCTCCTCCCTTCTCTGGAAGTATCCTATTTCCTCAAGCCTATTCCTTGCCCACTCAATTGGCAGCCTCTGGCTCATCTTGCTTTGTGCTGACTACCGTGAATTCTTCCTAAGGTGTTCATTACAGCCTGTTAAGGTGATAACCTATACAGAAAGTCCTTTGTCTGGTTTTTCCATCCACTAACAAAGCCTGTTGCTCAGGGGTTGCTGAGTAGGTTTCTGGATCAGCTCAGCCCATTTGTCTTTGAGAAATGATTCTGGTATAATTGCACCCTTCCTCTCTTGATCACAAATAGGAAAAGAGAAACTCTCCCTTTCTCAATTCATGGAAAACAAAATAAGTGAAGAAATGTATTCCTGCTGAGTTTTTACAAACCCACTAACTACCTTCATCTTGTATAAGGAGGAAATTTGCCACCTACTTTGGCAGTTTACCACACTAACCCACTGCATTCCTTAGAATAATAGTCATTGCTCTTACAATCATAGAGGCTAAGCTTGGAAATTCATTCATTTGTGTAGCTTTCCTTGTTTTAACAGCTCTGGAGCAGTGAAGCCAGGGATTTGGTGCTTCAACATAATCATGCCCTGGGGAATAACCTGGGTGACCTGGACTATGTCAGATTTACTGGCTTAGTTCAACTGTAATGAATATAGAAAGGTTGTTAGAACCAAAGCACGTGCACGCGTGTGCATATACACGTAGGCATGTCTGCGCGCATGCTTGTGCAAATGTACGAGCAACAGAGTTACACTGTAAATGGGTTCCTATGACAACTAATACATTTGTAATTTTAAACTATCATTTATAACATTTTTTTCTAGTCTGATGTCCACTATAGCAAGCCAAGCAGTTTAGCACACATTCTATTCTATGGAGTTTGAGATTATAAAGCATAGAATTAGTTCTGGCTAAGGAAAAGAATCAGATACAGTCAGGGAAATTGGACTTGTAAGTATTTCTTAGAATTTAAAATAATTATAAGGATAACTACACTAATGTAGTTTTTATAGGTTCTAGACATTATGCTTAGTACCACACGTGGAACTTGTTGATTTTAGTAATTTTGTGAGGTAGACCTTATGCCTGCTTTCCAAATAAAAAAACAAGCTCAGACAATCCCTTGTCCAAATTACATAGCAAAAAGGGGCAAAGCTGGGATTTGGAACACTGGTGTCTCTGACCCCAAAGTTAAAGTTTATGCAGGATCTGAACACTTTACCTCTCTGGCAACCATTTCTGCCCAGATTTTCTGAGTCCCAGCCACCCTGGCCACCACTTATGTCTTGTACTTTCCATCTACCTTCATATATTGGTATCTCTCCGTATAATGTCTCTATGCTTGGATGTGACCTGATAATAGCTTATAATCATATACTTCCTGTGATTATTTGATCAATTTCTTTCTCCACCATTAGGCAATGCCAAGTACTAAGTCTACTTGGCTCACTATTATTTGAGAAGAAAAACTGTGGAGTGGAGCTCAAAAGTATGGGTTTTGGAGCCAGACTGCCTGGGCTCTGATCTCCTTACTTGATAGCACCTATCTTATGTTATTGAACTTCTTGCTATTTCAATTATCTTTCTGTAAAATGGAGATAGCAATAGTATCCACTTGGTGAAGTTATTGAAAAAGAAATGCGTAAAAGAACAATAGAGTATTTAAGATACTTTTTAGTATCAGAAGGATTTAATGAGGATTTGCTATTATTACTTTTGTCTATGTCAGGACCTATCATAGTGCTGGTTGGATAGCAGGCACTCTATCCAACCAGCACTATGCATGCATGAATGAAAAGAATTAATGAATACTAAATCTTCTGAAGTTGTTCTAATAAAGGCAAAAGATTAGTACTCCTTTAGTCTTGCATCAAGGAATAGATATTATCTTTCTGAATACTGTTGAAAAACTTTTGGGTTTATAGTCCAGAGTCCAGGGGCCTGCTCTCACAACTAAGTGAAGGCCATCAGTTAATTATGTAACACTGCATCACTTCTCTAGCTCTCTGTTTTGATACTAGCATTTTCAAAAAATAATTTTTTTTCCTAAGAAAATGAGAAAGAATATGGAAATAGAATCGACTAAATTTGGATTCAGAATCCTCATGTGTATGGGTATATTTCTAGTAATGAAACAACAGAATACCCTTCTCTTTTTATGTGTTAGAAATGGGGTCTCAAATGGGTGTCCTGGCTCACGCCTGTAATCCTAGTATTCTAGGGAGGCTAAGGTGGTGGATTGCTTGAGCTTGGGAGTTCAAGACCAGCCTGAGCAAGAGTGGGACTCTAAAAATAGCCAGGCATCATGACGGGCTCCTGTAGTCCCAGCTATTTGGGAGGCTGAGGCAAGAGGACCCCTTGAACCTAGGCGTTTGAGGTTGCTGTGAGCTGTGACACCACAGCATTCAACCTCAGGGTGACTGAGTGAGAGTCTGTCTCAAAATAAATAATAGATAAATAAAAAATAAAATACGGTCTCACTCTGCTATCTAGACTAGAGTATAGTGGCGAAATCATAGATCACCGTAACCTTGAACTCCTGGGCTCCTGCTTTAGGCTTTTGAGTAGCTGGGACTACAGGCACATTCCACCCACACCTAGCTAATTTTTTAATGTTTTGTAGATCCGGGTATCCCCTTCTTACAACCACACCGTACATGAAGCTTTCGTATCATTAGTAAGGTACTGCTACATACCCACCATGTTTTAAGAACATAACATACATAATTCTCAATCTGCATAAAAATGCAAGGGAAATATTTTTATCATTTCACTTTTATAAGAAAGAAAACTGAACTTTATAGAGGTTAAGGGACTTGAACAAACTCAGTAAGATAAGGAAGGAGTCCCAAGTGAATACCACCTCGCCTCATTTTATTCTTGTACGTTTTACTTCTTTTTCTAGTTAAATTAGCACAAAAGACCTTATAAAGGAAAGATGATTGTTAAAAGAGCTACATTTTTAACATACTGAAGGCAATTAGTAAAGATGTTAAATAAAATTTCACCAGTTAAGTGTGGTTTGCTTTCAAATGTCAGAGACAAAAATAATACTAAAATATTTTTGGCATCTTTATTGGGCATCTCATCTGTGGGAACAGGCGAAGGGAAGGGCTTTAGTCATGCTCCCTCAGGAACACTGCGAAGAATTAGGGGCTAGATTAAATTTAGTGTGGAGCTACTGTATGCAGCTGTCTTATAAAGCAGATGTTATATCCTGTCATTGCCATCATTCTTGCAGAAAAGGACATTTTCATTGGCTTTAATGTATGAAAAAGTAAAATCTTTTCTACAAAGGAATGCTGGAAGCCATCTGTCAAAGGGGAGAGACTATTCTCAATATGACTATGTAGCAGCACTGAAAGTATTTATTTATTCAGACTGAATCTCAAAGTCCTATGGCCAGGCTTTAAATGGCCTTATACTCTCTATCCAGATTCTATCCTTCTAAACAGGAATAAACTATCCTAGCAAAGAGAAGCAGTGGAGAGAGACTCCAGGTAAATGAGTTTACCTTATGTTCCTCTAGTCTGGAGTCAAATTAAGTAGGGAAGTCTACAGAGCCACTGACAAAGGTGGCCTTATGGTTCTCCAGAGCTTGTCTGAAACTTAGAAGTCTTCCTGACAATAAGCCCCTGACCTCCCTTTTCTTAGAGCATTTACTTTAGAAAACTTGCAATTGTAGATTCTCTTCCCCTTTGAGATGTAAATCTCTTATACTCCTGCCAGTTTTATACCCCAGAAATGTCTTTCTCAAAGACCTAAGAGGCATCCCTGTGAAATGCAGTGACCAAGAAAGGTAAGGCCCCTCTCTCCCAGTCTCTGTGGCAGGGTAGGAGCCTAATGTCGTTAAGCACAACTGGCAAACCCAGATGTCCTAATTACATTGACCAACTCCCCCCTCAACAGCCTCTAATAGCTTTCCACTAGTTCTTGCCGGAGCTTAAAACTTTTCTGCATTCTTATTCCAGTGGAAGCTGGGTTCAATCTCTCCTATTGCAATAGATTTGTTTGGTTTTAGTTTTTTTGTTTGTTTTTATTTTAGTTTTCAATTGATGCAAATTAGTTTACATATTTACAGCATACATGTATTTGTTCCATGCATAGAATGTGTAATGAAGGTATGTGGGGTATCCATCTCCTTGAGCATTTATCATTTCTGTGTATTGATAACATTTCATGTTCTCTCTTCTAAACACTTTGACATATACAGTACCATTTTACTAGCTATAGACATCCTATTCTGCTATCAAATATTGGGGCTTTTTTTTTTCTATACATCTATGTGTTTGTACCCACTAACAAACTTCTCTATCATCCTGTACCACCAACATACTCTTCCCAGCCTCTGGTACCTATTATTATATTCTCTAGTTCCATTAGACCAATTTTTTTAGCTCCCACACATAAGTGAAAATATTTGTCTTTGTGTGCCTGGCTTAACAAGTGTTGCTTAGTCCATCCATGTTGCTGCAAATGACATGATTTCATTTTTTTATGGCCGAGTAGTAATTCCATGATATATATATTCATTCCACATTTTTTTTTAATGATTTGATTCAAATCAAATTTTGAATTATTGATTTCATCCACTCATTTATCGATGGGTACTTAGGTTGACTCCATACCTTTGCTACTGTGAATAGCATCATGATAAACATGTGAGTGCCGGTATCCTTTTGATACACCTACTCCTTCTTCCCCATACCCAGCAGTGGGATTGGAGGATGACGTGGCAGCTGTATTTTTTCTTTTTCAACAAATCACCATATTGTTTCTCATAATGCTTATACTAATTTACATTCCCAGCCACAGCGTATAAGAGTTCCCATTTTGCCACATCCTCATTGGTATCTGTCATTATTTGTCTTTTTAATAATAGCCATTCTCAATAGTGTACAATGATATGATATTCCATTTTGATTTCAATGTGCATTTCTCTGATAATTAGTGATATTAAGAATTTTTATGTCTGTTATTCATCGGTATGTCTTCCTTGAAAAAAGTTCATTGTGTCCTCTGTCCCCTTTTTATTTGCATTATTTTTGTTGGTGAGTTGTGTGAGTTCCTTGTAAATTCTGGATATTAATCCTCTGTCAGATATATAGTTTGCAAATATTTTCTCCTTCTCTGTTCACATTCATGATTATTTCTGTTGTGAAGAATCTTTTCAGTTGAACTGAGTCCCATTTGTCTACTTTTGTTTTTGTTGCCTATGCTTTTAAGGTCTTAGTTATGAATCTTTACCTACAGCAATGTCCAGAAGAGATTTACCTAGGTTTTCCTTCAGTATGTTTATAGTTCTAGGTCTTACATTTATCTTTAATCCATCTTAAGTTGATTTCTGAATATTGTGAGAGATAGAATAGGGACCTAGTTCACTCTTCTGCCTATGGCAATCTAATTTTCCCAGAACCATTTATTGAATAGAGTATTTATTTGTGAGGTGTGTTCTTATTTTATCAAAAATAACTTGGCTATACATACATGGCTTTATTTCTTGGTTCTCAGTTCTGTTACATTGATCTATGTGTCTATTTTTATACCAATACCATGCTTTTTTAAAATATCAGTATCATACAATAAGCTTATAGTATAATTTGAAGACAGGTAATGTAATGTCTCCAGCTTTTTGTTGTTTTGTTTTGCTTAGGATTGCTTTGGCTATCTCTTTGTATATGAATTTCAGGATTGCTTTTTCTAATTCTGTGAAAAATGACGTTGGTATTTCTATGGATTTGCATCATCCTGTAGGTTGCTTTGGGAAGTACAGTCATTTTTAACAATATTATAATAATTATTCTGCTACATTAGCATGGGATATCTTTCTATTTGTTTGCGTCCCACTGAATTTCTTTCACTTGATCTTGGCCAAAAGGCAGAGAAGTGATACCACTCAGTTTCTTTCACCAGGTTTTGTAATTTTTCTTGTAGTGATCTTATACCTTCTTGGTTAAGTTTATTCCTAGGTATTTTAACTTTTTGTAGCTATTGTATATGGAATTATCTTCTTGATTTCTTTCTCATCTTCTTCATTATTGATGTGTAGAAATGCTACTGATTTTTGTACGTTGATATTGTATTTTGTAACTTATTTATCAAATAGGAATTTTTTATCAAATTTATTTATCAAAAAGGAATTTTTAATGGATTATTTAGATTTTTCTATATATAAGATTGTATCTTCACCAAAGAGGGACCATTAACTTCCTACTTCCAATTTTGTGGCCTTTATTTCTTTCTCTTGCCTGATTTCTCTAAGACTTCCAGTACTAGCATGAATAAGAATGGTGAAAGTGGACATCTTTATCATGTTCCAAATCTTAGAGGCAACTGAATCTAACAGCACATCAAAAAGATAATGAACCATGGCTAGGTGGGATTTATCCCTGAGATGCAATGATGATTTGACATGTGCAAATAATAAATATGATACATGGGACTGTATGAACAAAAACATACCATCATCTCAATAATAGATGTAGAAAATGCATTTATAATATTCAAAATCCCCTCAATATCAAAACTTTATAAAAATACAAGTTAAAAAAAGAACTTACATCAAAATAATAAAAGCCACATATGGCAAACCCAGAGTCTTGTTTAATTCTCTCTAGCCAATTTCTCTTTGATATCACAGAACAACTTTATTCAGAAATACATTGGTGGTAGGTTGACTTTCTAAAAGCTCTACATTCCTCTGTATAATCAAATTATGAAAATATCTGCAAAGCCAATTCTAGATATTATGCCTCATTCTTTCTCATCAGCTTCATGTACCTCTCTAACATAGAACCCATAACTTTAAGTAGTGAATATGTGTTGTTCCATTAGACTGTGAGATACTGAAATCAGAGACAATTTTTATTCACTTTTCTATTCCCAGTGCCTAAGCCACTGCCTTGAAAAATATCACCTCACATCACACTAGACTCTAGTGACTAGAGGAAGCACCCAGGCAGCCTCTACTACCTTATGCATGGGGTGACCATATCAGGATAGTTTTGTGATCAAAAGAAGTCATTAAAAATACATTTATGTGATTTTTAAAATATTTAATATCAATAAGTTTTATGATATATGGATAAGAAAAACTCACCAGTATATTTTTCACTGTTTCACCAAATTTAGATGTTAAAAAATCATAGGCCATCTAAGTTTGAATCTACTACAGAACAAAATATCACTTTATGCAGCTACAAGTAGAATTTCATAACATATTCTTCTTGTAAGTGGAGCTATCCCAATGCACAGTTAGAGAACTTCAAAATTGGACCTATACATTATTTGAATTCTCATCATTTGATTTCTTTAGTTTGTGCTTGCTTCTTTAGGGATAAATCTCAATGTCTCTCTCTTTGCAAGCTTTGTTTTCCTTTGGTCAATTTTATAAAACTTGAGGTTTTTTTTTCTGCTGCATTTGTTGAATACTTTTATTAAAGATTTTTAACTGATTAAAAAATTGAACACAAACTATTAATATTTCCCAGTAATGGTCTATCCTATTAGAGAACATTTAGGTTGAAATAGTTCTTCAAAGGTTCAGCATTTCTAAAGTCTGTCTGATGATAGGTAATAAAAGAGAAAAACAAATTGTCACACTAACAATTTTCTTTTTTTTATCAAATTGGGAAGTGTGTGTGTCTGTGTATGTGTGTGCACATGTGTGCAGGTAGTCCCTGGGTTATAGATGAGTTATATTCCTGAGAATGTCTTTAAGTCCACTTATAGGTAACTTGAATCCTTGATAAACAGCACATACGTGTGCTGTTATTATCAACAACAATAACATAGTGTCTCATATTAATATAGTGTTAATAATACAGTATAATACTGCAATTGTGCTTTTTCTTTTCATTCAAACAAACAATATAAAATCAAACTCATACAAAAAGTTTAGATAGGAGGCAGGAGAAGTTTTCAAAAAGAATATTAAAGATTAACACTCACCAAAATTGCATCAATGTCTTGCTTACTGGAAGAGGCATTTTCGTAGGCCAACATTAATCAGAAAATCATAAAGATGGTGCCAGAAAGGATGGAGTGGGTCCTAGGGAATCAGGATTTGGTTCTGTTACCAGAGGAGGGGAGTTTAGACTGGAGTTGGTTTCTTGTAAAAATTATCTGGGGTTGTTTGCACAACCTCTTTTTAACAATTCATCACAAATAGCCTGGTAGCAGCTGCTGTTCTCACTAACTACATGGTAAACCCATGTAAACCACTCAATATTAGGATCTTGCTGGTCAAGCTTAGCAAATCCTGCTTTGCTGAGATGAAGGACGTCAGCTACTCCTTTGTTGTAAACCTTGGCTCTGGATCATCCGATTCTTTGTGTTGCGTTTCTATCAGCTGCTTCTCCATCTATCTCTGAGAGTAATTGCTAGTGTAAAGACGCTGCACCAGTGAACCCCTTATGCCCCGAGGGTTTGTTCATGTGCGTGGAAGAAACCAGTGCCCAAACCATTGATTTAATTATAAATTATCCTTATTGAGTGCCCCTTTTTAAGTATGGATTGCCATAAGTTGGGTCATTTGTGACCTAGGGATTGCTACACACACACGTATATAGGGATGTGTATTGTTCTATATATTAACTATATAAACAGGAAGTACCGTATAGAGTTACCTGAATGTTTTATTTAGTTATATATTTATTTTTGCTTTCATGTACATTGGTAGAGCATTTGGACTTTCACAAAGTACAGTGTGAATTTTAAGTGTACTACAATGACTTTTACATACATTTTATTCCATAGATGGTTTTATTTATTAAAACATCAGTTTTTACTCTGATGTTCTAGGCCATCAAAAGCTTTATGTGTATTATGGGTGCAAAAGAAATTATTTAACTTCATTTTACTTTTGAATAAGTTGATAATATCTCTTTCAAAAATGTCACTTTTGGCAGAATTAACTTCTGGGAGCTTTATTTTTTTTCCATGAATTGAATGAAAAAAATTAAATCATTATTAGAATTAACTAATTTCTATTTCAGCAGCTGATGCAATTGAGATAAAACTGGCATAATCAAGCAATTCCTCTGTTGCTAATTCATTAATAGCCATCACTTCACTCTTTGTACATACACAAGAAATCTGAAATAATGATTGTCAAAAATTAATACAGATGAAGAACAATTATTAAATCTAAATGAAAAGTCATGGATTTGGAGTGATATGTAAATTTACTTTTGTAAATTTACTACACGTGTTAAGTTTAATACACTTTTGTAAATTTAACACGTGTTAAATCATTGTTTTTGATCACAGTTCTAAAAGAACTGATAAATTTTAAAATGGCCAAGCTTCTTAAGCGAATTCATGTTTTCTGGTTTTTATATTGTTGGTGTTATTGCAATTGTGTCCTTGACAGGTGGGAAATGTCCGCAAACATTTTAAGTTAAAACATACAGTATAAACCTTAAAAAACAAAAATGGTGCATTCCTTTTATCGTGAAATATGTGCTCTGAAATACAGATGTATGGAATAGAATAGAGAGCTTAGAGATAAACACAGCACTCACTGCCATCTGATCTTTGTTAAGCCAAACAAAAGCATACACTGGGAAAAAGAATCCCTATTTAATAAATGGTTCTAGAGAACTCGTTAGCCGCATATACAAGACTATTTGGACCAGCATCTCTTACCACTGACAAAAATTGAGTCTCACTGGATAAAAGATTTGAATTTAAGATGTGAAACAACAAAAAATCCTAGAAGAAAATGTGGGGGAAACTCTTGACAAAATTGGCCTTCTTCTTTATGAAGAAGAGCCCCTTAACAATTGCAGCAACATTAAAAATAAGTAAATAGGACATGATCAAGCTAAAAATCTACACAGCTAAGGGTCCAACAACTAAAGTAAACAGACAGCCTGGGAGAAGAAAGAAGCCTGTGTTTATGGGGAGCCCTGCATCTTAAAGACCATTAGCTTCAGAGTAAAACAGCCTCTGGATGTAGCCAAAAAAGGCTGGGGACTGGAGTGTGCGCCAAGTCAAGGTAACAGCAAGTACAAATACTTAGAGGACTGACATTGTAACATGATGAGGTGGCTGAGGAGAGCAGGAATCAGATCATGTAAAATTCTATTTCATGGTAAAGAATTTGAATCCAAAGAATGAATGAGTAAGTGAATGAAGGGGAAGATGAATTGTGCTTTCAAGAACTCAGGAGTAGGGAAAAAGGAAAACGTCTCTCTTTCACTCAAAGGTAGCCATCTAATGAGGCCATTACTGTTCCCTCTGAGCAGGGTGGCCTGTTGTCGTACACGTATACAGAAATCCAAGCTGTGGGATGGGTAAGGGTCCTACGCTGCCATGACGATCCGACTTTCTGTTTTCTCATTTGTGAAATGTGAGACTGAGACTGTGATTGTTTATATCTCTAAAATTGATCTCAAGATTCGTTGAGAGCATTCTCTTTTCCTATATTTACTTAAACATCAGTGAAAGGTTTCCATAGCTCCCTAACTCTGAGGTAAATTTTAGCTTCTTTTATTAAATTATATTTTCTAATATTAGAGTGGAATGTTATTCAAACATTTGTCTGTATGACTCATTTTTTTAGTGACATGGTAGTACAGGACTTACTCATCTTTGAACCTCCCAAAGTACCTTGCAAAGTTCCTGCTGTTACATGTCCATTGTATTATAGAGATTTTGCTTCCTGACAAACCACTGCAAAATTTAGTGGTTAAAGCAAAAAACATTTATTATTTCTCATAATTCTGTGGGTCAAGTTGGCATTTCTTCCACTGTGAGCTGGCTCGGTCTAGAGTCCTCACTCACGTGTCTTGTAGTTGACAAGTTGCTTGGTCCACAGGATCTCAGCTGAAAGGGCTAGAATAGCCTCTCTTCCTGTGATCTCTCAACCTCCAGGGAGCTGGTCCTCTTCCGAGGACCAATGTCCTATTGTTCACACCAAGGTACAGGCTCAACCCCAGATTCAGAGGGAGGAGAAAGAGTCTCTACCTCTTGATATAAGATGAATTTCTTTCCGTGTGTCCCATCCGTTCAGCAACTGGCGATTTCTGTAAGAATATTTCTAGTTCTCCTGGAAGGCAAAAATGAAGCAGAAAAGCAAGCAGTTTCCACCGTTCTCTCCAGCCCTGACCTGGCTCCGACTTCAGGTCTGGGGAAAAACAAAAGGGCAAAACTCTGAAGAATGTTGCTGTTAGCAGGTTAACTGGACTATAGAAACGAGAGCTTTCCTCTCTGTGAATATCCTGGTTATTGTAGAAATACTGAAATGAAATAGGAACTGAACAAGGAACCCTGTGTTTTATCTAACTGGTGTTCAATAAATACTATTTTAAAATATTCCCTTTTATATGACCAAGGTTGGTTAATGTGATAAAATAAATTTTATTGTCTTTCATATCATGACTTGAATTCTGTCTAGGCCACTTACTAGCATACAGCCTTAGAAAAAGTACTTAAACACTCACCCTCAGTTTTCTAATTTTTAAATGAGATAATCATACCTAAAAGACAGCTCTAAAGATTAAACAATATAACATGTGTGCTTGCACTTGTCAAACTATCACAAGTTGATCCCTTTATTTATTTTCATATATATACTTATTATATATCGTATTTGTACACCTATTTGTGTATACATGTGTATAGTAATATTGTTACATTTCTCAGTAGGTACAAAATGATGTGCTAAATATTCTATTAGAAATATGTCACTTAAACTTTGCAAGAGATTCATGAGGTTGGTACTCTTTTTTTTTTTTTTTCTGAGGTCGATACTCTTACCATTGTAATCCAGTGTTCTAATTTGGACAGATGAGAGAGAAACTCAGACATGGAGGGCAAGGGCAACATCTTTCATTCAGCTCAGGGTGGCTGGTGAGCTACATGGGAGGTCTGCCCTTGGGCGGCTCCTGGTGGCCAGGGAGCTGAGGTACATAGATCATCCACAATGTATGATCTGCCATCCACACAAGGGCAAGGTCCTGTACACTTTATATCCAGGAGAACAAAAGTGGCAGCATGCCAAGCAGCGGCCACGTGAGCATGACATCACTGTGCACAGTTATGGCTACCTAGGAACCCATGGGGCTTTCTGGCAAGGCCATGCATGAGAAATCCCAGGCAGCTTTATCCATCCCTGCACTCAAGGCCATGGGTGGGAAAGCCCAGACATTTTTGTCTGTCCCTACACCATGATTTAACAGCAAAAGAAACTGTAAGCAGTGGTGTTGAATAACTTACCAAAGGAGAAGACTGGAAATAGCGACGTTGAGTAAGGCACACACCTGCTAAGAAACGAAGCTGACATTCTAACCCACAGCAGTGCCTCTCCACATATGTCCTCTTACATACAATGCCTAGCTACTATTTTTTAACAAATATTCATGTTAGGCATAATTTATAAAACAACTTTTAAAAATGTATTCATTATATTAAACTGAAATGTGGTTAGATGTTTTTTCATATGCCTGCAGTTATTTCTTGCATTGCCTTAGACCATTCAGCCTGCTCTGAAAGAATGCTAGAGACTTGGTAGCTTATGAACAACAGAAATTATTTCTCACTGGCCAAGTGTGGTGGTGCAGGCCAGCCCCTCAGGGCACTGAAGCAGATGGATAGCCTGAGCCCAGAAGTTTGAGGCTTCAGTGAACTATGATCATATCACAGCACTCCAACCTGGGCAGCAAAGCAGGACCTTGTTTCTATTAAAAAAAAAAAAAAGCAAAGAAATGTATTTCTTCCTGGCCATAGAAGCTCATCTTCTCCATGTAACCACACATGACAGATGGGATAAATAAGTCCTTTGGGATTTCTTTTATAGGTTATTAGTCCCATGTACCATGGCTCTACACGCATGATATAATCAATTCCTAAAATCCCACCTCCAAATACCGTCATATTTGGGACTAGGTTTCAAGATAGGAATTGAGAGGGTGACATAAATATTGAGTCTATAGCAGCAGCTAACAAAGTACCTTTGTTTTAGAAGAAAAATCTAAAAAACAACATACCATACACATTAAATTGCTTGTTTTCCTAAAATTATTTTGGGAGATGGCCTCAGTTTGGGATAAATGCTTATGGTATTTTCAATTTAGTTTTTCATTATCATGCCTTGTAGTACAAACCACAGAATGGCCTAAGTTTGTCCTAATAACGGTGGAGTGTATTACACAAGAGCGTAGCTCTGCCCCAGCAAACTTTTAAAAATGGGTTGTCATTTTGAAAAGGACAAGGACACAGTAAAATATTCAAAAGGTCAAAGGAAACATTTGTTGTATCAAGATAGCCTTGCTTTTTCACAAAGTTCTGAATATCACCTAGGCCCGAAAACTATACAGACCTTTAACTCCATATTCATTTGTTAAAAGCTAAAAATGTCCTTCACAGGAATTTTCATAGAAATATGCAAAATATTCTTTAAGAAGAAAAATTCCTTCTTATAGAGGAGTCAATTCCAAAGTGACTCATGAAACTGTCAACTAGATATGCTAACATAGTCTAATAATGAAAATATAAGATAGTAGGTGAAATGATTCATTCGGTTATTGATGTGCTCTCTGTCTGTTTTTTGGATGTAGGCATCTAATGCAATAAATTTCCATCTTGGGACTGCTTCTGTAGTGTCCCACAGGTTTTGGTAGCTTGTGTCTTCATTGTTATACTTAAGGAAGTTAATGATTTACTTTTTAATCTCTTCCTTGACCCCCCTGTCATTCAGCATAAAGTTTTATAATTTCCATGCCTTTGTGTGGGAATGAAATTTTTGTTCAAGTTGAGTTCCACCTTTATTGCCTTGTAGTCTGAGAAGATACAAAGTAAAATTTTAATTCTTTTGATTTTGTTGAGGTTTGATTTGTGTCCGAGGATATGATCTGTTTTGGAGAATGTTCCATGGACTGATGAGAAAAATATATACTCTTTAGCTTTGTGATGGATGGAGTGTTCTATATATGTCAATGAAGCACAGTTGTTCTAGATCAGGGGTCCTCAAACTTTTTAAACAGGGGGCCAGTTCACTGTCCCTCAGACCATTGGAGGGCCGGACTGTTGGCCTCGGGACTAGTTGGCTGCTAAGCAGGACAGGCAGCAGGGACAAAAACACCTGGTGGGCCAGATAAATGTCCTAGGTGGGCCGCATGTGGCCTGTGGGCCATAGTTTGAGGACACCTGTTCTAGGTTCACATGTAAACCCCTTGTATTTTTGTTTAGTTTCTGTTTAGAGGATCTGTCCAGCTATGTAAGAAGAGTGTTAGAGACCCCTGCTATTGTGGTGTTATGGGATATCATATTGCTCAGACTAATTAAGGCCTATTTCAAAAATCTGACTACTACCCAAAACTTTATGCCCAGAAATTTGATAACAGGGAGGAAATGGATGAATACCTGGAATCACATCATCTTCCTAGACTTACCCAGGAAGAACCAGATCTCTTGAACAGACCAATATCAAGCACTGAGATCGCAGAAACAATAGAAAAGCTTCCAAAAAAAGAAAGCTTCCAACAAAAAGAAAGCCCAGGATCAGATGGTGTCATATCAGAGATTCTATCACACCTTCAAATATGAGCTTGTACCTATACTTTAGAATCTATTCCAAAACATTTAGAAGGAAGGAACCATCCCCAACACATTCTATGAAGCAAACATTACCTTGATTCCCAAACCAGGAAAGAACCCAACTAAAAACAAGAACTACAGACCAATTTCACTACTGAATATTGATGAAAAATACTCAAAAAAAATTTTAGCCAGTAGACTACAGTTTCTCATCAAAAAAGTCATACATCAGTTTTTGCTTTTCGTTTGTCTGCCTCTTTGAGTGTTGGGAACACTGAAGCTTTGTCCTCAGTTTCAGAGATCCTTTCTTCTGCCTGGTCTACTCTATTACTGAGGGATTCTACTGTATTTTGGAGCTCCTCAACTAACTTTTTTGTTTCCTTGAGCTCTGCGATCTCTTTTCTCATTATGTCCATATCTTTGGTGACTCGGGCTTTGAATTCATTAATTTCTTGTGACAACTTTAGAACTACTCTTTGGAGTTCAATTTCTATCTTTTCTTCCATTCTATTTAATCTTATTTGCAATCCATATTCTGAATTCAATTTCTTGTCTATGCATGGCATCTTCAGTTGTATCTCCTTTGTCATTTCTTCAGTGGGGTGGGGGTTGATCTACTCTGGTTATTCATGTTGCCAGAGTTATTCTGTTGGGTCTGCACCATGTTTATTTTCCACCGTTTGGTTCTTAGAACTGGTAGGGTGACTGAATTGGGGTTCCCAGGTAGTAGAGATAGCCCCTTACCAAAGCTCTAGGCTTTGTAATTGTGGCTTATCTCCTACAACCTTACAAAGGCACCTTTCAGAGTTTTGGCCAGAGACTCTGAGGACCTACTTGGTGAGATAGCACAGGCTAGTTCTAGGGTAGGACACAGGGGGTCATATCTCCCACAATTAGGAATATATCTAATAATTATTAGGTGCTTAACTAAATATGTATTAAATAAACAGATGCATTTAATTACATCTATTGGGAATATTAAATTCCAGGATCTCATTCTTTTATCATTTCCTATCTTTCCACCCCTCTTGTGACTCAAATTCCACTCTACATTTTATATTACACAGATTGCTGTCCTCATTCTTTCTCTATTTACTTCTAATCTCACAGCCATTCTCTCTGTTTCACATATTTCATTTACTGGTACCATATGATGAAGCTGTCCTCACTGACACTCTATGCTATTACTGCCCATTCCTACACACTACGTAGTTATGAAGAAGAACTCAGACCTAGTCCCCACAAGCTGCCCTCTCCAGTCTTTTGCCCAAGCACAGCCAAAGAAAATCACATCACTGTGCATGCAAATGAAAGAAAAATAGTAGTCAGTCATAAGTGGATTTTTGATTTTATTAAACAACCTTTTTATTGTTTCTAAATCTCTTCCTCATCAAGAATGGGCTAAAACTAGGCTATTCTCACCAATGCTCCTCCCCTCAGCATACAAGTAACAGCTGAGGGTAGACCCATCGGGTGTGACTTACAGTTGCATGATTCCTGCATCTTCAAATTATTCTGTGTTTGCTTCTGTTCTATTAACTTTCCCTGCAGATGCAGGTGAGACGATCCAACTTTAGACTCTATTGCAAGAACCAGTGAATAATTTTGAGTCCTTAACTCACAGAGTTTCTTCTGGAATCTCCACTGTTCTGGCTTTATTGGCACTGTCTCCTAAATTTCCTTCTAATTCTGGCCACTCTTTCTCAGGAAGTCTAATATAAATCTGTATCTACATCTTCCTTGAGAACAACAGAAAGAACACAAGACACTTTTTCTATTTACTTTCCTCCTCAAAGGTTAATGTTACATAGAAATTTAGTTTTACCTTGATTTTATGGGGGGAAAAAGCTTTATTTTATGGGTTTTAGTATATAGTGGAAATTTGGCTTTGCCTTATAAAACTATGATGATCCCTAGATTATGACATCATTTTCACCTGCAAATTTTTGAAGACTTTGTTTACATATGACAGCAGCTGGATAAAGCTGCTCTGAATATAATTAACTGTTTCTAGAGATGTTTCTCCTATAATTTTTTAGCTTTGGTGTGGCATGATGAGTGAGGAAGATTGGAACACATGGAGAGTGGCCATTCATATTACTACAATGGTGTGCTTTGGAAATGGCATAGCCTGTTGATTCAGACAGACCTAGAGTGTCTGGTCTGGGCTGGACCATCCCTTTTACCATAGGGTGGACTTTGGTAATTTAGTTCTGAGTCTCCATTTCCTTATATTTAAAATGGACATAATAATGAATTCCTTGAATAACTAATTAGCAATTATTTGAAGAAAAATGTTTGGATATGTTGAAGATTCAGAATTATTACCTTTTTACCCTCATATTTTCATAATATTGCAAATTAGATCATAACGGAACACTTTCACTTTTATTCACTTTTTTATTGGCATATGGTAAAATTTCCTCTTTTTGGTGCATAGTTATTTATGTTTAGGCAAATGAAATAGTCATGACAACACCACCACTTAAGACAGATTTTTTTTTTTTGAAACAGAGTCTCACTATGTTGCCCTCGGTAGAGTACTGTGGCATCACAGCAACCTCTAACTCTTGGGCTTAAGCAATTCTCTTGCCTCAGCCTCCTGAGTTTCTGGGACTACAGGCACCTGGATATTTTTTGGTTGCAATTGTCATTGTTGTTTAGGAGGCCTGGGCTGGGCTCGAATCCTCCACCTTCGGTGTATGTGGCTGGCGCCCTACTCACTGAGCTATGGGCACTGAGGCAAGACACATATTTTTTTAGCTTGATGATATTATTAATTTGAGTTTAAAGATGCAAGTGGAATTTTAAATGTTGATTTTTCACCTTGCAAAAATTTTAACAAAACTGAACCCAGAATATAGTCACATTCAGATGAATTATTTTCATTCTTTAAGATGGAATTGAACAAATTCCCATTCCCTGGCTTTAGTAGTTTGGGGACTCAGCACACTGTCTTGTTCCTGTGTAAATCGATATTGAGACCAAGCAAAAGTAACACAGCTACTTGCTCTGGCACATACTTGCTCCTCCAAGTGCAATGACCTTATCAAAACCATGTGCTTGATGATGAAAAGGCATTTCACACACTCAGAATGACCTCCCCCCGCAGTTCAAATCTATTATGCTATTGTCATAATCTCAGCCCATTCCCAACCTAAGAAGAAAAACTTTCCTCATTTCCTCAAGACTGTTTAAGTTTTAGCACCTCAAGTTCCTCATCCTGGGAAAACCTTCAGTCTTAAGCAAATCAAAACAGTCAATTACTCTACTTTTCATAACCTTCCTTAAAATCACCCAGTCAAGTTTCTAAAACCCTATAATTTCCCCTTCTTATTTGTTCTTTTTAGTACCCCATTGAAATTCTCTCAAAACAGCATTAGTTTTCATTATTACAGAAGGTCTAATAAACTTACTCCCCCTTGATCAATAGGATTTTCCGGTCTCTTTTGGAGAATCAACAATCAACGGTCCTGAAAATGTTCACTGACTTTATTAAGCAATTCGAGAAAGGAATAAAGATAATTAATAAAGTAAGTTAAATGGTATTATACCCACAACTACAAACCAGTGAAATTATTTCTGGGTCACATGTAGAATGAATAAAGTAGCAAAGATGTATCAGTGATTTGAGGTAGAAGATATTGCCGCCCTGCTCATCCTCTGGGGTTGTACTAAAAGAAAAGGTATCAAACCAGCTGCAATAATATTCCACTAGTCAAGAAACATCTTTTGCTTAAATTAGAAAATGTAGTTAGCCTGGCACAGTGGCTCATGCCTGTAATCCTAGCATTCTGGGAGGCTGATGCAAGTGGATCTCCTGAGCTCGGGAGTTGCAGACTAGCCTAGCAAGAGCAAGACCCTGTTTCTAAAAATAGCCTGGCATTGTGATGGGTGCCTGTAGTCCCAGCTACTTGGGAGACTGAGGCAAAGGATGGCTTAAGCCCAAGAGTTTGAGGTTGCAGTGAGATATGATGATGTCAGGGCACTTTTCCAGTAGCCGCAAAGTAAGACACTGTTTCAAAAAACAAAAAAAGAAAGAAAAAAAAAAGAAAATGTAGTTATGTTGATGTTAATTGCTAATCTTTGGTAACTAGTGAGAAGTCTGCACAAGCAGCAGCTGACACAGTTGCTCTAACAAGGGCATCAACATGAGGCCCCTGTTTCAGGCCAAGATGGTACCTTGGCTTTCATTTTCACAGGTAGTTGCTGGCTGGACAGAAACTATTAGAGTTTAGGTTTCTGCATATTTGTTTCATCTGCTCTCTCCCTCTTGGTTTTTGTCACCTTTCTTCTTATTGATTCACTTGCCAACAAATACACAGCTTTGCCATTTTCCTAGTTAAAGACTCATTTCCATTCTGGTATTAATGCTACTATTTCTCCCACTACTGCTGTAAAAGAGCAAGCACATTTTAAGATGCAGTCCTAGCAATTAAGAGTTGGCAATTGGGGCCAGGCACCGTGACTCATGCCTGCAATCCTAGCACTCTGCGAAGCTGAGGCGGGTGGATTGTTTGAGCTCAGGAGTTTGACACTAGCCTGAGCAAGAGCAAGATCCCCATCTCTACTAAAAACAGAAAAAAAAAACCAAAACAAAAACAGACAAACAAACAAAAAAACCTAGCTGGGCGTTGTGGTGCACGCCTGTAGTCCCAGCAACTCAGGAGGCTGAAGCAAGAGGATCGCTCAAGCCCAAGAGTTCGAGGTTGCTGTGAGCTATAATGACACCGCAACACTCTACCCAGGGCAACAGAGTGAGACCCTATCACAAGAAAATAAAAAGAGTTGAATGTTGTGAAAGAATTAAAAATCCATAAAAATGGGCACTTCTGGTCATTTGCATTTATAACATACAACGGAAATAGAAATGATTTGTTTTGCATTCATTAATAGAACTTCATGAGAACCTTCTCTGTGCTAGGAATTCAATCAGGGTCTGAAGACACAAGGAAGAACAAATGTGCCCGTCCGCTTTAGAGTGTCTCCAAGTCTATTTAGGAGATAGACGTTCACACTTGCTATCTTTCCCTCTCACGGTCCTGTCATACAACATGTTGTGAAGATGGAATGCTGTGAGATGGAAATTTTGACAAGAGTATAAATATAGTGTAACTTATAGTACATCCAATCAAGATCAGGACACAAGTTATATTTTGTGTAAATAAATGTGTGCTAAGTAGTAAGCCTTGGCAAGATGACATAATAAACTGCCAATGTGTATTTTTTGTTGTTGTTGTTAAGAAGAGATAATTATATATTTAAAAATAAATAACATGCCACATCAGTATCAAGTTAAATTTAATAAATGTGAGTTCATTCTTTATCAAATTTGAGTGCTGAAGCCTGTATTTACCTTGCAAAGGCCATTCTGAAACTCTGTGCCGGGAGTACAGCCTAGAGCAAGCTAGGAACTCAATAAATGTTTGTTTCTTGTCACATTTCCTATTGCTTCTTCAGTGCAGTCACAGAGTGCTTAGGGCAATGAAATTTGGTTTAGAAAGAAAAGCAATTACCCGAGGGACTTTGAAATTCACAGAAATTTTGAGTAGTGAAAAGTTGAGAAGTTAAGGCTGTAAGTTAGGGACCTCACCGGGATTAGTGGGAGTTCCTGAATCAATAGATGATTATCTCTAGGAGGCGTTAAGCCTTCAGTCCTTTCTCACCAGACCAAGCAGGTCCACTGTGTTATTTAAATGTAACCTGCTACTGTACCAGTGCATCACAGTCACAGAAATGCTCTTATCCTTTGACTTTTTTTTTTTTTTTTTGAGATGGAGCCTCAAGCTGTCCCCCCTGGGTAGAGTGCCATGGCATCACAGCTCACAGCAACCTCCAACTCCTGGGCTCAAGCGAGTCTCCTGCCTCAGCCTCCCAAGTAGCTGGGACTACAGGCGCCCGCCACAACGCCTGGCCATTTTTTGGTTGCAGCCATCATTGTTGTTTGGCGGGCCCAGGCTGGGGATTCGAACCCGCCACCTTAGGTGTATGTGGCTGGCGCCTTAGCTGCTTGAGCCACAGGCACCGAGCCAATCCTTTGACTTTTTGAGCCAGCGATTTAGGAAACCACTGACTAAATTTCACAGTACCAAACTTTTCCCCCCAGAAACTTGAGCAACCCCCTTCTGTTTTAATATAGTAACATCAAAAGTAGATTATTGACACTCACATCCAATCTGTCATCAATTAGTGAGTTTAAATGTCCCCGACGTGTGTAATATGTTTTATCAGGAAGTCAGAAAAAGCAAGGTTATTATCAGGAAGAAACTTAAACAAGAAAACATTGACCCGCTTCAGTAGAATTCATTAATGTAAGACCCAGTTCTCAAAGGGGAAGTTGCCTGAGAAAGAAATAAGCATCTCAGATGAATCAGTCTTGGAAATACCTTCTACATACAGTATTCATATATATATGAAAGCTGAAATAGCTATAATAATTTAATTTTTATTTTACAATATTTGGAGGGTGCAAATGTTTTTGTTACGTGCATATACATGGGGTAGTGCTTCAGTCGGGGCTTTTGGTGTGCCCCTCACCACAGCAGTGTTCGTTGTGCCCAACAGGTAAGTTTTTATCTCTCACCCCCTAGTCCACTCTCCCTTCATCTTAGTTTTCCTTTATTTCTCTTTGTGCCTGTGTGTACCCACCATTTAGCTCCCATTTATTAGTGAGAACATACAGAGTTTGGTTTTCTATTCTTGAGAAACTTCACTTAGGAGATGGGTCTCTAGATTCATTCAAGTTTCTGTGAAAACATTAATTAATTCCTTATAATGGCAGAATAGTACTCCATGGGATGTGTGTGTGTCACATTTTCTTTATCCACTTATGAGTTGATGGGTATTTAGGTTGATTCCACATCTTTCCGATTGTAAATCGTGCTGTGCTAAACATTCGAGTGCAAGTGTCTTTTTTATAAAATGACTTCTCTTCTCTTCAGTAGATGCCTCCTAGCAGTGGCATTGCTAGATCAAATGGTAGATAGATCTACCGTTACTTCTTTGAGGAATCTCCATACTATTTTCAAGAGGTTATACTAATTTATAGTCTCACCAACAATGTATAAGCCTTCCTTTCTCTCTGCATCTATATCAGAATTTATTGTCAAATGACCAATAAACATATAAAAAATGCTCAATATACTGATCATCAGGGAAATGCAAACTAAAACTACAATGAGAATCAGAATGGTCATTATAAAAAAGAAATGTCTTCCTTATTGTTAAACTCACCCCGGAAACTCATTAGCTTAAGAATTTGGCTACACACAGATTTTGTTTTATGAGTTGTCTTTGGTTTTACACCAGATGGAAACAAAAGCCCACAAGGATGCTTGTGGGATTTAGGTCCACCCTTGAAACCATGTATTGAATCTAACAGATAGGTCCAGCCAACCACCACAGAATTTAAAACAAAGTTTACAACAACTCATAGATTTAGGAGACTTAATCTGAGTTACAAAACCCATTTTATGTAAGGAAAGCTATATAGAGTTTGTAATATATACTAAGATACTCAGGCTCTGCAAGATACCCAGTGGACTCTAATATGAGTATCTGAGCATTTTACATCAAAGTATTAATATTAATGATGATTTTTAATTGAAATGGCTAAATGAAGACTCTCTGGATTCCTCTCTGGGGAGAAGTAAGCCTCTTCATTGTTCACAGCTGTTATTAACTACATCAGATAGTTCTTATGGGTTGCTTAGGGACAGGTTTATAAAACTAAAGATTTACTTGTCACATCAGAAATGACTATACCATATTTCAGCTCTGACTCTGTGGCCCAATGTTTTATGATGAGCAAAGTTTGCCATAATTAATGTGCTTTCTTTGTGCAGTTATAATGGAATAAGGTATGCTTTTAGAGAGAGTCATTTCTTGTCAGTTCTTACGTGTAAGAACTGAGGAAGGTACCTCATTTATACAGTATCATAGCATTTCCTATGCAATATTATTAAGCATCCTTCAGGAATGCCCCCAAACAGATTTATTATTCCATTATCACTTACAATCATAACATACATAGAAGGCACTTAGCAAAACATTTCTGGGTACGTGCATGCAGCATGTCCTGGAAGACTCCAGGTGAGGAACAAATCTGGAGATGATAAGCAAGCTCTTTCATTTTTAAATTATTGTATTTTTAATCGAATATTTTTGCATTATGTTAAGCCTGAATTTATATGAAACCAGAACTTCCATCCTTTGTTTTTGGTCTTATAACTGACAGACCAGCATGTTTGACTCAGACTCCACTGACCAATAAATACACTAGTCTTTGTGTCCTAATTCCAAAGGGGACTTATAATGATCTTAGACTATGGATTGACACCTCCCAACTCAGTCAATTAGCTAAAGTCCCATTGCATGAACTTGACAAGTAGGAGTCACCTCTTGTTTGAAAGTGGGAGTGTTTTTAACAAAAGGAGAGTATAAACTAAAAAGGTTTAGCCATTACTTTTCCTCTTACAATACTATAAACTCTAAAGCCAAAATATAATATTTTAGATGTGATCAGAATAAAGCAGAATGTGTTGACCAGGGCTCTTGTTTCTGTGCACCACACAGATAGTTCCCTTAAAGAAGCACTAGATTACATTATGATAATATTTTTAGAATTTTAATATTGTAACTTCCAAGGAGACCAATGATTATGAAGCTTCTCCAGGCTTTCTTATTGATCTTTGTTTTATAAATTGATTAAACAATGGTATTGATCTATATGTGAACAGTGGCCATTAAATGTTTAAACAATGTTACACATCAAAATGCACAATTAAAAAAGATTCATCATTAATTACATGTGTAATCACTGAGACCAGTTCGTAGTATCTCTTTAGTAATGCTACTAGAATTGTGGGTTGAAATCTTACAGCCTATTAATGTATTTTACCCAACTCTATGAGCCTTATTTTAGTGATAGCTTTATTTTTAGTAGACAAATTTTTCATGAAAAGACCAGGTAAATGAGATATAATAGCAAAGCATTTAACTAATAAATTGTTATTAGTCTGTCTTATAAAATATTCTTTAGGTGATCCTTTGAATGATATATAATTGAAAAATGCATTTGACTTCCAAAATTTTTTAGTAATTTTTTCCCAGTTTATTAGAAAATTTATAAGAGAATTGAGGAAACAAACTTACCCATGAAAGTATTTTGTGTAGGTTTTCTTGAAATATATAGTGTAAAAAAATAGATATGTACTTTTTATGATACAGCATGCTTTTCTATTTAATTTTTTTTCATTTCTTCTCCAGATAGATGTATTTACTATTTTATTCGCATCACAGGCCTAGAAGCAAGTGAATGTGAGAACAATATAATTATTCACTTTCTTAGATCTTACTATGTAATAAGCACTCTGATAGTTGGGAAGTGTTAAACCTAGAACACTGAGAGTTTCTGAGTTATCTGTAGACTCAACAAAAGTGTGACAAAAACCTAAGAAGTTAACAATAGCAAAAAACAGTTGCATAATTCAAATTTTAGTTCTTCCTTGCTTTTGTAAAATATTTTAACTTGCAATAATCTTCTATGTGTCTTGTTCCCCTTTTCTGAGAGAAATATGGTAGTGAATACACCAAAGGATACTCCCAGTATTAGTGAGGCTCTTTGAACATTCAAGGTGTCATATTTAAAATGTTTTTAGGTTGGAATTAGTGATTAAGACTCAAGTGCGATAAAGAAAATAGCACTTCACAGGGGAGAAAACTGGCAGACGGCACCTTCACCGAGTGAGCAGAGTAACATCGTCACAGCTTCGGCGAGCCCACATGTGACACGTCTCCTAATCGGATGTGAAAAGACCCCTCACCTCCGTGATATTCCTCCTCAGACTCTATCAGCCCCTCTAATGATGAGAATGACACTAAACAATCCCAAATTGAGGCACACTCAAAGCCGACTCTTCAAAATGTCAAGGTCAAGGAAACCTGCTAGACTCTTCAGAACCACGAGGGCCTGTCAAACAGGGACGTGTGAGGAACTGTCAGTGATCAGAGAAGAAGCAATGCGGCCCTGGGATTGGATACTGGGATAGAGACAATATATCACTATGAGAACTGTGGAAACCCAAATCATGCCTGTTGTTAATAGCCATGTGCCAATATAAAGTTCTTAAATTGGATAAATGTAGCATGTCTGTGTAAGATGTTACCATGATGGAAACTGGCTAACGACTATGCAGGATTTCTCTGCATTATCTTTCCAACTTTTCTGTTAAATCTAAAATTATTCCACAATAAAGAGTTTATTTTAAAATATGTGTTTTAAATAAAGATAGTCTTACACGCAAGGAACTACCTAAGTCTCCATTTTTCAATTTTATCACTTTATACTTCTTTATCATTTCCCTATTTTCTTTTGAGGGAGATAAACGCATGGATGTTTGATAATGCCAGAAAGTACTTTAGCTGTCAATTAGTATATGGATACCAGAATAAAGGACTGAATAGCTGTATAAAAGGTCTGTTGTGCAATTTTTCACAAGCTTGGAACAATAAGTGATAATAATATTTTAGGGTAGTTTAAAGTGTATTTGATAATATACATTCTAAAAAAGTTATAATTGTTCAGTGTTCTTGAAAGCCTTTTATACACAGTACAAAGCCTCTTTGAACATCCTGTTATTATTTTTTCACTAAGTTCATTTCAAATGTCACACTTAGTTTTGTATGCTGGAGGCAGAGTATTGACAGTTCCTATTTGTGGAGGGCTTGCCCTTGCCAGTGCACTGACAGACTGTTTCCCCCACAGAATGCATTTCAATGCTATTTCGGATATAAACATTTGGGGGTAATATTCCAATTGTTCCTTCTTTGTACAAAAGGTTAAGATAAGTGGCTAAATCTCCCTTCCTTGAACAGAAATGAATGAACAGGGTTGTTACCTTTGGTGTTTACTCATTTCAAATGTAAATTGTTAGGCTTTGATATTAAGAAGTTTTAACTACATTTTCCAAGGTCTCTGTTTAGGCTTTGTGACTAGCATAGGAAGTGAGTGTAAGCAATAAACAGGTTTGGTGGGCACACAGAATGTGGTAGACACTTCTGTTAAGAACGGCCTATATCAGGCTGGGTGCAGTGGCTCACGCCTGTAATCCTAGGACCCTGGGAGGCAGAGGCAGGTGGATCCCTTGAGCTCAGGATTTCAAGACCAGCTTAAGCAAGAGTGAGACTCATCTCTACTAAAAATAGAAAAACTAGTCAGGTGTTGTGGTGGGTGCCTATAGTCCCAGCTACTTGGGAGGCTGAGGCAAGAGGCTAGCTTGAGCCTAGAAGTTTGAGGTTGCTATGGGCTATGATGCCATGACATTCTACCCAGCTGGAGAGACTGAAACATTGTCTCAAAAAAAAAAAAAAAAAAAAAGAACAGCCTACATCAAAGCAGATCCAAAACTGGGTCTATGCCTGAACAGATAATCCAGTATACCGAGATGTATGTGTATGTGTATTTGGGTGCATGCGTGTGCATTCTTAATCAGCAATCACACTCACTAAGCCCACTTTCCTTTCCCAGCTGGAGGTAATCTCTGCAAAGTAGTCTTAAAACATTTTGTGTTGGCTTCTACATTTTCAGTATTCGTTTCTGTATTTTCATAAATGTATACATATTAGGCAGGATGTATATCCATTTAATTTTGTATCTTCCATGGACCTATCTAGTTATTTTCATGTAGAAAATAAGAAATATTAGTTAAATGAAGGAATCAATGTACTTTAAAGGCTTCCCTTTATATTCTCTGAATCAGCTCCCCCACTGGCAGTGTTACCTACTGAGGTTATATAGAACAAAACAAAACAAAATATGACATTAAGAATCAGGAAACTATGGTGTCACGCTTGGGTAATCATTAACTCTTAGTAGACATTGAGAAACTCACAACATTGAACCATAATGTAATGAAACTCAAACCCGAAAGCCACGTAGGACATGTGCCTCTATTCTTATCTTCTTTATGAATGTTTATTCACCTGTGGAATTGACATAAAAATATCAGTTCTGCTAAAAACTATTGTTCTTCATCCTTTCATCACTTGCTTGTTACACAGTAAATTACTTAAAAATAATGAGATATGCAAACAGAAATATAAACCTTAATATTGAATGTTACTATTAACAATAAAATATAATCACATAAAATAATTCACTTCTCTCATTTTATTAGGCTTTCCAAACTTTGGATAAGTTCTACAGCATTGAGAACTCAGACCTGTCCTACAGCATTGAAACAAATACAGGCTGACAATAAAATAAAATTAAAGAGTGATGGTAGGAAGAAGTAGGGAATTTTGTGTCCCCAATTCCATACTTTCATTTTCACATTGGAGATACAAGATTCTAATGAAGAATATATCTAGATGACTCATGTTATACAACTTAAAGGAAAATATTCAAGCCCAATAACTACAAGTGACCATCATCATCAGTATTAAATGGGATTACTTGAACCAAGAGGTCTCTTGAAATAAGAAAGCATGAACATCCCCAAATATTAACATGTAATATATGTTTCCTTCAATTGGAATCAAAGCCAAAAATATCTTCAGACCAGAGGATTTAGATAATATATTCAATAAAGTGTAAACAATTCCTTTTCCTTTGAGTCTGGTGTCAAAAAACAAGGTAATTCAACTTAAATATTAGCTGTAAACACTCTTTGATTGTCTGAACCATCAAATGTTTTCTGAGCACAGAGTCAGTCAGTGGTTTTCTGCAGTCACTCAAAGAGTTCCATTACCAAAGGTGATAAAATATATAGTTATAAAGGGTTTTCTATAATACTTACATTAAAGCTACTTCTGAAACCTATCTAATGGTTTAATTAAGTAATTCATCTTATCTGAAACAATAGATCATGTTTATGTATCAAATTTTCATTCTAATAGCTATGTGCAAGATATTCTTATATAGCTTATAGTAAAAATGGTAATTCTAAGTATTTTGTCATTTCCAGAAAGGTTGCCTATTAAAATTTGTAACTACATGCTATGTTAAAAAAAATAGTAGTGTGGCCTACAAGTTTTTCATTCAGAAGTCCACATGTGGGTGTATCTAAAAACCTAAGTCCATATTTTGTTTCAACATTTGCAATGTAAACTATAGCAGATACCCATATAGTTTTAGAAGGCAGAAGTGGTGTTTTTAAACATTTGTATTATTTTATGATAATTTCATTTAATATCAATAAAGTCATGGACTTTAACAATGATAAAAGTCTATCTTATAGTCAAAATATATTGTTTGACACCATCATAAGAGACAAAGTATAAACTGTCACTTAAATGGCACCATTTAACATTTATTGTGGTAGTGTAGGGTTCACAAAATTTTTAAATTCATTTTGTCCAGTGGTTAGAGAAACCTACATAAGAACACTTTCAAGATTTTTTCTCCTCTTTTTTTTTTCTCATTGCCAATGATCTTTATTTTTATTTTCTTTTTTTGAGACAGAGTCTAACCATGTGGCCCTTGGTAGAGTGCCATGGGTCATAGCTCACAGCAACCTCAAACTCTTGGGCTTGAGCAATTCTCATGCCTCAGTCTCCCTGTAGCTGGAACTCTAGGCACTTACCACAACACCAGGGTGGGGTTTTTTTTGTTGTTGTTATTGTTGTCACCCTTGTTTAGCAGGCCCTGGCCGGGTTCTATCCTCTTTTATTTTAATAACGAGTCTACAAATAGAGTGATCTATAACTCTTGATTCATAATAGGACCAACTATAGAAGTATTATGTTCACCTATTAAAGGCTAAATATTGTTAAGGTGTCTGTTTCTCCCCAGAGTGATCTTCAGATGCAGTGCAATCACCCCAATATCCCAGTAAGATATTTTCAGTAGAAATTAACATGTTGATAATAAAACTTATATGAAAAAAATAAGTGATCTAAAATAGCCAAAATTATTTTGAAAAAGAATAAATGTGGAAGTAAAATATCATTAGTTAATTATTAACCTAACACTGTAATAATCAAGATGGTGTGATATTGGCTAATGGATGGACACACAGATAATATAACAGAAAAATAGTCCAGAAACAAACCTCACACATTTATGGAAAATTAATTTTGACAAAGGGCAAAATCAGTTCAATGCATAAAAATATCTTTTAACAGATTATTCTAGACACTTTTATATATAACAATAATGAATCTCTATTATATGGGTCATATGTCTTTATTTATATTTCAAAATATTAAGGGGAGGCTAAGCAATGTTTTTGTTACATAGATATGCTGTATAATGCCTAAATAAGGGCTTTCCATGTGTCTGCCACCATGACAGTGTCCACGGTACGTAGTACTGTGTTTCCCCGAAAATAAGACCTACCCCAAAAATAAACCCTAGCAGGATTTCTATGCATTTATTAAATATAAGCCCTACCCTGATAATAAGACCTAGTGATGCAGATACACTGCATAGCCATGCCATGCATTCAGTGCAGAGAGGTAAGGAAGACTGGAATGCCTTTTATCTACCATAGCTCCTTTCTCCAAGCTATTAGCACTTGCGTGGGTGCACGTGTGGTAACCATGGTCACAGGCATCCTATTGTGCACATGCAAATGGCTAGGGGAAAGGAGTTCACTGTCACTAGCACCAGCTCCACCAATAAGGTCGGCTCCCCCCATAAGGTTCCAGAAGAAAATGACTTAACTGTATTTGAATAAATGTTGATTGTTATATTATACATAATAAAAATAAGACATCCCCTGAAAATAAGCCCTAGTGTGTCTTCTTGAGAAAACATAAATATAAGACAGTGTCTTATTTTGGGGGAAACACGGTAGGTGTTTTAATCAATGCCCTCCCTCCTCCCCCTTCTTAATTTCCAATGTTCTTTACATCTTTTTGTGTCCATGTATCCCCATTGTTTAGATCCCTCTTATTAGGGAGAGTGTATGGTATTTGAGTTTTCATAACTAACATGGAATAATGGAATAAGAATAATGGTGTCCAGTTCCATCCAAGTTACTATGAATCACATTATTTCATTCCTTTCATTGATGAGTAGTACCCCATAGGGTGTCAGTGTGTGTGTGTGTGTGTGTGATCACATTTTCTTTATCCACTTATGAATTGATGGACACTTAGGTTGATTCCTTATCTTTCCATTAGGGATTGTGCTATAAGACATTTCAATGCAAGTGGTTTTTCTGATACAATGATTTATTTTCTTTTGTGTAGATGCTCAGTAGTGGGATTGCTGGATCAAATAGTAGGTCTACTTTTACCTCTTTTAGGAATCTTCACACTGCATGTGGCTATCCAATTTTCCAAGCTCCATTTCTTGAATAGGGAATCATTTTCCTAGTGTATATTTTTGTCTGCTTTGTTGAAGATCAGTTTTTTATTGGTATGTGGTTTTATTTCTGGCTTCTTTATTTTGTCCTGGTGTTCTATGTCTCTACATTTATACCACGACCATACTGTTTTGGTTACCTAGCCTTATAGTATGATTTGCAGTCAGGTGATATGATGCCTCCAGATTGGTTCTTTCTGCTGCAGATTGCTTTGCCTATTTGGGCTTTTTTTGTTTCCAGCTGAAGTTTAGGATCATTTTTTCTTGATCCATGAAATAAGAGATTGTCACTTCGATGGGAATTGTGTTGACTCTATAAATCACTTTGGACAGAATGGACGTTTTAATGATGTTGATTATACCAATCCATGAGCATAAGATATTTTTCTATTTGTTTGTGTCATTTATAATTTTCTAATCAGTATTTTTAGTTCTCTGCAGAGATACATTTAATATCCTTGGTTAGGTGTATTTTTCTTTATAGCCATTGTAGATAATATTGAGCCCTTGATTTGATGCTCAGCTTGAATCTTAGTATATAGAAATGCTACTGGTTTGTGTACATAGATTTTGTAAACTGAGACATTACTGCATTTTGTAAATCAATTCTAAGAGTTATTTGCTAGAGTCTTTAGGGTTTTTTAGATACAAGTTCATATCATTGGCAAACACCACTACATACATATTAGAATGACTGTAGTGACATTATTAAATTAAATATCAAATATTAGTGAGGCTGTCCTATGCAACTAGAATTCTCAAACTGAATAGTTAGTACTCTCCAACATTGCTGATGGGGAGGCAAGTGGAAAACAGCTTGACAGTTTCTTGTGAAATCAAGTATACACTTATATACCCCACCAATCCCTTTCCTGGGCATTTATCTAAGTGAACCTCTTCAGGCATCCTCAAACTATGGCCTGTGGGCCACATGCAGCCCACCTAGAACATTTATCCTGGCCACTGGGTGTTTTTGCCACCACTTCCTGTTCTGCTTAGCAGCCGACTCATCCCGGGGCCCGCAGCCCGGCCCTCCAACGGTCTGAGGGACAGTGAACTGGCCCCCCTATTTAAAAAGTTTGAGGACCCCTGCATCTATATTCACAGAAAAATCCATGAGGGATGTTTATAACAGTTTCATTAATAATCACCAAAACCTGAAAATAAACCAGAACCACTGTGGTGTATTGGTACAATGTAATGTTTCAACAATAAAGGAGCACAAACTACTAATATAAGAAACAAAATGGATGAATTTCAAGAACACTGTGCTAAAAAAGAAGCCAGATTCAAAAGTCTCCATTCCCTGTGGTTTCATTTACATGCCATTCTGGAATAGGCAAAGCTATAGGAAGAGAAATCTGATCAATAGTTGCCAGGGTGTGTGGATTAGAGGAGAGTTTGGCTCCAAAAAGGCTCCAACATTTTAATTTAATGGGCATCAGCACAGGCACAGATGGCATAGTTTAGATGTGATAGCATTTTAAGCAATAAGTGTCACTGGTTAAATGTTCATCATTTGGCTCTATAATAGAATTATTAAATTGAAATTATCCAGGCTATGTAACCAATATGCTGTAGGCTGATCACTTTATATCTAAAGTAATGTTTTCTGTTTCTGTGTCATATTGGAAAGGAGACATTAAAAATACATAAAAGCAGTTATCCAGAATTGTTAAGTGTTTGATAACTATTTCATGTTAAGAATATTTGAAATAGGTAAGAAATATTTAGACTTTTTAAAAAAGTACAATTGCCATGAAAAAATACCAGTCTGTATATGTGCTTGTTTTGTTTCTTCAGATAGAAGAACTCAGACACATTGTAGATACACAGATGCATGCCTCAGCCCTTCTATAAAGACAGCATTCCAAGGATTTAAGGACTATCACAGGAATATACCTGAATACTTATGAGCAAAATTTGAATAACTGACTAACCATATGTTAGAATGCTTTAAAAAATGTTTCTTTCTCTTTTTTTCAAATTGATGAGCAATTTAACTAGATTACTCCATGGGCTATCCTAGTGCCCAGTCAGTATTAATCTATCAAACAACAATATTAAGGCAGAAATTGTGCAGTATGTTGGGGACAGGAACACATGTTGAATACATATGTTTTCACCAGCCCCCACAGAAGTATTCTGAATCTAGTAGAGGAGAGGGGAATGCATGCAAATGATTATAATATAGCAATAGTAAACACACACGGATTTACATGCAGAGAGTATTGAGAATATAGAGAAAGGTGAAATTAACTAATAACCCCCCACCCCTCTTGTCCCAGGGGACAGACTGTTTTACAACAGAAAATATGTGGGCTAAGTATATGGAGGGAGAAGGAAAAGTTGCTGCACAAAGTGGAGGTAAAAGGTGAATTGATTGGTTTTTAAAGCAGAGAGCAATTTTCCACAGAGAGCATTTTCTACGATGGACAGAGATGGGCATGTTTATAAACCACAGGAAGTGTACTGTAGGAACAAGAGTGGTCTGAAGATCACACTTCTGGAAAAATTACTTAGACTTAGAGTATGTATGTGCATATGGTAAACATTGAGAGATCTATTTCGAGATTCTCACTTCTCTAAATTTGTTTTTATAAAACTAATATGTCTGGAAAAGCACCTTCCTCTAAGGGGCCATGGTGGATGGAGAATCAAGGTATCATAGCCTGTGTTGAGAATTGTAATCTAATATATTGCATAGAGAGGCAGAGGGAATGATGACAATTTTCATATAAAGAACTTGCTACTTCTCTTTTTAGATTTTCTATAAATGTATCACTTCTGAGGAAGATAATTGGTAAGAAATACTAAAGACAACAGGGTCTTATTTTCTCCTGGTGACAAACTCAAGGCAAAGTTCTATGCCCTGCCTATCCATCTTTGAATCTGACAGATCAATGGTACATTTTCAAATAAAAGAAAACTTATAAAAGGCTAGTTAATTCTTAAAATATTCTCGAAAATGTACTCAAACTCATTGAAGAAAAAGTTTCATTAAAGTTTGCCAAGAGATTTAATGAAAGCTATAAATCCATTCTCATTTTTCATTCAAATGAAAGTTTCCTGCTAATTGTCACTTACCAAACTCTTCCTGCATGTTTACTCATTCAAGTAAAATGCAAATGACATGTAGATTAGCTTTATCTGAATGTCATGGATTTTACTTAATATCACATATATATTCAGTCATTATTAGGGTCTTGAAGCCCTCACATACAAGTGGATCAATACCTTCCCTTCTTTGGCTGCTAATCTCAACAAAGTAGTGTAAATTTTCTTTTGAAAAATAGAAACATTATTTGCACATACACTTGTAGGACAAAATGTTTTCAAAATTCAACTGAAGATATAATATTCTTAAAGTTAGAAAATATGCTTTATTTAATTATAATTAATTCTTCCTTCTTGTACAATGATATGTTTGAATCCCCTCAAAATATGTTTATAAACTTAATGGTTTACAGCAATGAAAAAGTATTTAAAATCTAGCTGTAGGTAATAATACGTAAGTGTTCATATCACGGGCCCATGTGTCATGCCTTTCTAAGGCCCTGTGGGACAACCTAGAGTATGAAATATCATTCTGAATAAATTGTTCTTTGTTCACAGGGAAAGAAAAAAGTACCATAAAACACATAAAATGTTTTTCCCTATTTCACTCCATAAGCAATGTTCTAATTACATTCCATAAACAATGTGCCTCCAAATGAAAGCATAATAAATGAAATTAATTTTTATTAATGTCTTGGTAAACCTTTTGTGGATAAATTCTATGAAACTGAAAAATAACTCCAATGACAAAATAATATCTATTTTGCAGGTCAGGTGGTTATGATTCTTTATATTCAACAAATTGAACAAAATGAATTCAATAGCACAATAAAAAGATCCTTGACCAAAATTAAGTGGGATTCATACTATGGATTTAAGTTGGGTTCTAGGGATCTATGTATGCAAGTCAATAAACACATTACTTTAATTGTATCAAGGACAAAAAACCATATCATCATTTCATAGTTGCTAGAAAGGTATTTGATAAAATTCAATATCACTTCATGATAAAAATTCTCAACAAACCAGGTATAGAAGAAAAATACTTCAAAATAAATAACCTCAAAATAATAAAATTCTTGTAGGATCAACCCACAGCTACCATCATACTGAATGTGAAAAAACTAAAATCCTTCTCACTAAGTTCTTTAATAAGAAGGCCCATTTTCACCAATTTTAATCAACATGTACTAGAAATCCTAGCCAGAGAAATTAGGGAACAGAAACAAATAAAAGGTATCAAATTGGAAAAGAATAAGTCAAATTACCCTCATTTGCTGACAACATGATTTTATATTTAGGAAAACCTAAAGATGCCACCATCTCTAATCATCAGGGTAATATAAATCAACACCACAGTGAGTTATCACTTATCCCCAGTGAGAATGGCTTTTATCAAAAAGTACCAAAACAACAAATGCCAGCATGGATGTGATGAGATAAGAACACTCACACACTGTTGGTGGCGCTCATACAACCTCTATAGAAAGTACATGTAGTGTGTAGATACCTCAGAGAACTAAAAGTAGACAATGACTTGATCCAGCAATCCCACTACTAGGTATTTCCCCAAATTAAAAAAGATAAAAGGCATTTTATAAAATAGACACCTGCCCTTGAATGTTTATAGCAGCACAATTCACAATTTCAAAAATATGGAAATAACCCAGGTGCCCATCTATACGTGAATGGATTAATAAAATGTCACATATGTATGTGTATCCCATGGAGTACTACTCAGCCATAAAAAAAAACCCTGTAAATTGATACTACATGTATCAACCTGGATGGAACTGGAAACAATTCTGAAGTGTCACAAGAATGGAAAAACATATATCACATATACTCAGGATTAAATTGGAACTAATCAATCAACATTATGTGCACATATAGAAATAACACTCCTCAAAAATCAAGTTAAGTGGGAGGGCACAGGAAGAAATGACTAAATTCACACCTAGTAGGTACAATGCACACTGTCTGGGTAATGGGCACACTTACAACTTTGATACAAATATTACAAAAGCAATGTATGTTACCCGAATGTTTGTACACCTGTGATGTTCTGAAATAAAAGAGACCATCCAAAAAAGAAAACCTGTTAAAACTGATAAACAAATTCAATAAAGTTGCAGAACATAAAATCAACACACAAAAGTTAGTAGCATTTCTATAGGTAAACAGTGAATAATCTGAAAGAGAAATTAGGAAAGCAATCTTATTTATAACTTCTACCAAAAAAAAAAAAAAGAACCTGTGAGTAAACTTAACCATAGAAATGAAACATCTCTACAGAAACAAATTATAAAACACTTATGAAATAAATTGAAGAGGACACATGAAAAATAGAAATCAATCACATGCTCATGGATTGAAAGAATTGATATTGTTAAAATGTCCATAGTACTTCAAGCAAAGTACAGATTCAATATCATTCCTATCAACCAATGAAATTCTTCACAGAAATAGAATAAACAATTTTAAAATTTATATGGAACCAGAAAATATCAAAATAGCTAAAGCAATGTTGAGCAAAAAGAACAAAACTAGAGGCACACTACCTGACTTCTAAATATACTGCAAAGCTATAGTAAACAAAACAGCATGGTGATGGCACAAAAACAGACACAGAGACTAGTGGAACAGAAGAGAGATCCCAAAGGTAAATCCACACATTGATAGCCAACCTATTATCCAGAAAGGTACCAAGAACATACATTGGGTAAAAGACAGTCTCTTTAATAAATGGTGCTGGGAAACTTGTGTATCCATCCATAGATAGAGGAATGAAACTAGATTTATTTCATCATGTATAAAAATCAACTCAAAAGGATTAAACACTTAAACATAAGGCCCAGAACTTTAAAAGTACAGGAAGAAAATACAGGGTAAATACTTAAGTGTATTTGTCTAGGCAGGGATTTTCTTTCTAAGACTTAAAAGCACAGAAAACAAAAACAAAAATAGACAAATGGAATGATATAAATCTAAAAGCTCCTGCAGAGCAAAGGAAAGAATCAATTAAGAAGCAACCTATAGAATTTAAAGACATATTTGCAAATCATTTATTCCATAAGGGACAAATATCCAAAATAATAGGTAACTCAAAGTAAGAAAACATGAAAATGTGGGTAAAGGGTCTAAATAGACATTTCTCAAAAGAAAACATAAAAATGGCCAACATACAAAGATCAGTGATGTTGACATTTTTTCGTATATTATTTGTATATTGCTCAACATCACTGATCTTTGGGGAAATTAAAATCAAAACCACAGTGAGATATTATCTCACCCCAGTTTAAATGGCTATTATCAAAAAGACAACAGAAACTGGCAAAAGTGCAGAGAAAGAAGGCTTGTCCACTGCTGGTCGGAATGTAAATTAGTGCAGACACAATGGAAGACACTATGGAGGTTTTGCAAAAATTAAAAGTAGAACAACCATATAATTCAGCAATCTCTCTACTGGAGAGAAAGGAAATCTGTGTATCTAACAGACATCTGCACTGCCATGTTTACTGAGGCACTATTCACAATAGCCAAGATACGGAAGCAACCTAAATATCCATCGGTGGATGAAAGAAAATGTGGTATAGATACACAATGAAATATTATTCAATCTTAAAAATAACAAAATCCTGTCATTTGTAACATTATGGATGGACCTGGGAGACATTTTTAAAAGTCAAACAAGCCAAGCACAGAAAGATAAATATTGCATGTTCTCATTCAGATGCAAGAGCTAGTAAAGTAGATTTCATAGAGGTAGAGAGTAGAATAGTCATTATGAGAGGTTGGGAAGGAGAGGGAGGAGCAGGGGGATGAGGAAAGTTGGTTAATAGGTAGAAAAATGCTGTTGGATAGAAGGAAAAAGTCTAGTGCGTGATAATGTAGCAGTGTGACTTTAGTTAACACTAATGTATTGTACATTTCTAAATAGCTAGAAGCGAAGATTGGGGATGTTTGCAATACAAAGAAATGGTAAATCCTTGAGGTGATAGGACATTCCAATTTTCTGATTTGATGATTACATAATTTCATGCATAAATCAAAATATCACATGTATCCCCCAAATAGGCAAAATCATTAAGTATGTGTATCAATAAAAAATATTTACAACAGAAACTAGAGCGGTAAAAGGCAAATTATAAGTCAGAGCTATGGATTTGGTTATTTTGAGAGGAATAGTGAACAATACCGTCAAATACTATTGTAAGCAAAGTAAGAAAACCACAGAACTCTATGTGTTGATAACAAGGTCATGGGTGATTTTTTGGTGCATTATATGGCTATCTTAAATTACGAAGAAATTTACAAATTGTTATCTTGAGGTTAAGAAAAAAAAATGTTACTTTAGCTTTAGTGTTCCCAAACACCAAGAATTTAGTCCAATATAAGCATTAACTGGGATTTCTTTTTGTGGGAGACTTACATCGTTATTCCTGTGTATCCTCTGCAGCTCCTATAATGGAAAACAGTGCTTTAGCCCAAAGGAATCTAGCCAGTGAGTTTTCTTCTTCTGTGAATATTTTTGTAGTAAGCCATGGTTGGCAGCCTTAATTCTAGTCTCTTCTAATAAAGGTTAATGTTAAACTCACTCATTATTCTTGACTAATTTTAACAGCATTTCCGTGAGAGAAAACCAATAGGTATGTGCTTGGTTATTAAATAAATAGTGAAATTCTCTGTTATTTTTAAGACTGTCTGGAAAAAAGGAACTCTTTGTGAAGTGTATTATTTAAAAATCTAGTCTCGAAAGAGCTCGGAACTAAATAAACCAAAAAAACTACTGATTTTCCTGACACAAAAAACTGACAATACCCTGAATTTTATTGTCCAACTTAAAAATATGTATATACCTTGGAGATACAGTTTGACAAAGATACCAGAAAGTGGCCTATTTCCTTGTCACTGGTTAATAAGTGTACAAACATTCATTACTTATCTGCATGTCGAACAAGCCTTGTTTTTAAATTGGAGGAGTTCATTAATATTTATTAAAATTTCTCATGATCTGTATTTCTAGATGGAGTCTGAACAGAATAAAACAGCACAATTTCACTTAAGGCTGTCAAAGGAATTCTTTAGAATTTAATTGATCTTTCAGAGGAGAGATTTCTGGTAAACAGAAGCCAGTTTTGGTTAGCCTATAAAGGCATCTTAACTAGTATTTGATGTGAATGCTTTGAGGTGGGGCAGGTGCTGATGTTTTATTAAGAGCTCAGTCGTGCCTGTTGTCCTTGCAAGACTCAGGCAGTCCAGTCCACCCTGGTACCCCCGGGCCTACTGTCTTTCTCTCAGGCAAGCTGCTCATTTGTCTGCCTAACACTGAAGATGTTGAGTTTTCCACCCCTCGGACAGTTTAGAATGGTATTCATGCTTTGCAAGGTAAATGTAGGTCACAGGCAAGGAAATGTTACTTGAATTTGATGAATAAAAAGTAGATGAATTAAAAAAATCTGTTTCCTATTTGCTATTGTAGGCTTACGATATTCCAGATTAATAGTAATTTGACAAGAATGCAAGCTATATGATGTGACTGTATAATTTTTTCAGTAGAAGTTATTAACAATTATTTCTTAGTTCATCAAGGTGCTTCCCACACCTGACCCCAGCATGAGATACTCAGGGTGCAGGACAATGGCCAGTACCTACCAACAAAATGGCCTGAAGTCCAGCCGGAGTTGTCAAGCTTCACTGGCTGGGTAGAAACTGATCAGTTCTGTGTTAGTCAATTTTTTTTTTTTTTTTTTGAGACAGAGTCTCACTATGTCACCTGGGTAATACACTGTGGCATCATAGCTCACAGCATCCTCAAACTCTAGGGCTCAAGTGATCCTCTTGTGTCAGCCTCTTGAGTGGCTGGGCCTACAGGCACCCACTGCAATGCCCAGCTAGTTTTAGAAATGGGTCTTGCTCTTGCTCTTGCTTAGGCTGGTCTTGAACTCCTGAGCTCAAGCAATGTTCCTTCTTGACCTCCCAGAGTGCTGGGATTATAGGCATGAGCTACTGCACCCTGCTTTGTTAGTCAATTTTTTAAAATAAACTATTTTAGAATAATTTCAGATTTACAGAAAAATTGTGAAGATAGTACTGAGAGTTCCCATCATTAGTTTTTGCTATTATAACCTTTTACATTAGTTTGGTGTATTTGTCATAATTAATAAGTCAGTATCAATACATTATTATTGTTATTATTATTATTATTAATTTTTGAAACAGCAATTCCTCACTTTGTTGCCCAGGCTAGAGTGCTGTGGTGTCAGCCTCGCTCCCAGCAACCTCAACCTCCTTGGTTCCAGTAATCCTCCTGCCTCAGCTTCCCAAGTACCTGGTACTACAAGCTCCCACGACAATAGCCAGCTAATTTTTCTATTTTTAGTAGAGACATGGTTTTGCTTTTGTTCTGGCTGGTGTCAAACTCCTGAGCTCCTGGATTTCCTTAGTTTTTAACTCATATCCTTTTCCTGGTCCAGGATTCCCATCCATCATATTACTTTACATTTAGTTGTAAGGACCATTTCGGCTTTCTTGATTGTGACAGACATTCCTTGTTTTTGGCGACCTTAACAGTAATGAGGAGTACTGGTTAGGTATTCTGTAGAACAGGGGTCCTCAAACTTTTTAAACAGGGGGCCAGTTCACTGTCCCTCAGACTGTTGGAGGGCCGGACTGTGGGCCCTGGAATGAGTTGGCTGCTAAGCAGGACAGGCAGCAGAGGCAAAAACACCTGGCGGGCCAGATAAATGTCCTAGGTGGGCCGCATGTGGCCCGTGGGCTTTAGTTTGAGGACACCTACTGTAGAATGTCCCTCAACTGGGATTTGTATGAGCTTTTCTCATAATTAGTCTGAGCTCACTGGATTATCGGCCCTTGAAGTAAAGGGCCATTTCATCATGTGGTATCACAGCATACATACCATCAACATGGTTTACTACTTTTTCTCTCAGATTAATATGAGGATACAGATGATTAGGATACCTTGTTTGCATTTGTAAGGTAGAGTCCAAGTTGTAGTTGTGCCCTTCAACATGCAGTTCTCCATATACCCTTACACTGTGCCTGTTAGGTGAGAGCACATCAGTCCCCTTCCCCCACTCCTCTGCCGCTCCCCTCCACTTGTGTTTAATTGTATTTTTCTCTTGAGTGGGTATATATTTGTTCATCTACTGGTTTTACATTAGAATTGAGTACATTGGATACTTGCTTTTCCATTCTTGTGATACTTTACTAAGTAGAATGTTCTACAACTCCAAGTTAATACAAGAAATGTAAAGTCGCCATCTTTTTATGACTGAAGAATATTCCATGGTATACATATGCCAAAGTTTCTTGATGCATTCATGTGTAGATAGGCACTTGGGTTGTTTCCACATCTTGGCAATTGTGAATTGAGCTGTAATAAACATTCTAGTGCCTATGTCCTTATGGTAAAATGATGTTTTTCCTTCTGCATAGATGCCTGGTAATGGGATTACAAGATCAAATGGAAGGTCTACTTTTAGTTCTTCGAGAATTCTTCATACTTCTTTCCAAAAAGGCTGTCTTGGTTTGCAATCCCACCAACAGTGTAAAAGTGTTCCCTCCTCTCCACAACCATGCCAGCATCTGCAGCTTTGAGTCTTTGCAATATAGGCTATGTTCCTTGCGGTTAGGTGATACCTCAGGATGGTTTTTATTTGTATTTCTCTGGTAATTAGGGACAATAAGCATTGTTTCATGTATTTGATTGCCATTCGTCTGTCTTCTTTGGAGACAGTACTGTTCGTACCTTATGCCCAGTGATAAATGGGATTGTTTGCTCTTTTTTTGTTGTTGATTAATTTGAGTTCTCTGTAGATTTTGGTTTTCAACCCTTTGTCAGATTCGGGACCTGCAAATATCCTTTCCTATTCTGAAGGCTGTCTGTTTGCTTTAATTGTTGTGTCCTTTGCTGTGAAGAAGCTTTTTAGCTCAATTAAGTCCCATTTATTTGTTTTGTTGTTGCTGCAATTGCCCCTGGAGTCTTCATAAAATCTTTCCCCAGGCCAATATCATCAGGAGTTTTCTCCACACTTTCTTCCAGGATATTGTTTTATTGTTTTATTGTGTCTTAGATTTAACTCTTTTATCCATTGTGAGTCAATTTTTGTGAGTAGTGAGAGGTACAGGTCCAGTTTCAGTCTTTTACATGTGGGTATCCAGTTTTCCTGGCACCATTTGTTGAATAGAGATTCTTTCCCCCAGTGTATGCTCTTGTTTGGTTTATCAAAATTCAGATGGAGGTATGAGGCTGGTTTCATCTCTAGGTTTTGTATGTTGTTCCATAGATCGATGTCAAAGCTATCTACAGATTTAAAGCATTCCTCATTAAAATACCAGTGTCATACTTTGAAGAACTTAAAAAAATTGTTCTTCATTTAGTATGGAACAAGAAAAAAATCCCATATAGCCAAGACATTTCTTAGCAATAAAAGCAAATCTGGAGGCATCACTGTAGCAAACTGCAGGTTATGCTACAAGTTCACACTGATCCCAACAGCATGGTGTTGGCAAAAATAGAGACATAAATCAATGAGGCTGACCCCTATCACCTGGTTAAGGTAGTGCTTGCCAGCTTTCTCTACTTTAAAATGACTCTTTTTCTCTCCTTCTTATACTACATTCTCTGGAAGGGTGTCAGTGCAGCCCATAGTTTAAAAGTTAGGAATTCTATTTCACCTCCTTTAAGGTAGATTGACTACTTAAGTTATTTGGAATTCTTCTGCAGGCGAGATTTTTCTATTCTGTTTAATTGTTCAATCATTTGTTTGTATCAGTATGACACATTGTGCCTAATAAAAATAATACTACTTTTATCTTGTTGCTCATTGTTTCAGCTTTGGGCATTGGGAGTTCTTTGAGTTGATGTCTGTGTTACTTTGATATGACCTCATCATCGGGCCAGGGAAGTTCCTCCCTCTGTGGCCCAGGCTGGAGTGTATTGGTGTGATTATGCCTCACAGCAACCTCAGACTCTGGGCTCAGGTGAACTTCCCTCCTCAGCCTTCTGAGCAGCTGTGACTACAGGTGCCTGCATCTTGTACTTGGCCAATTTCTCTCTCTCTCTCTCTCTCTCTCTCTTTGTAAAGATAGGGTCTTACTACATTTATTGCTCAGGGTTTGTTTTAAGCTCCTGGCCTCAAGTGATACTCTTGCCTTGGCCTCCCAAAGTGCTGAGATTACAGGCACGAGCCACCTCTGTTTTACTTTTCTTTTTTTCCAGCACTTTAATTACTGGCACTACACGTACTCCAGGGTCATTTTACATATTTCCTGTCCCAAGCAGATTTTGACAAATTACTCTCCAGGGGAAAGTAGCCACAATTTGTGGATTTGTTGATTTCTGTTCTGTAAATACTCCACCATTGTCAGTTTTGAGGTATCAGTACGATGTCACTGAAAGCAAAGTTGGGAAGACATGTGCGGGTGTTCACCATGCGCGACGGTGGATGAAAATAACCCTATGGGCATGAAGCATAGAAATGGTGCTAAACTAATCAGAAAGACATTAAGCTTTAAAGTTTATGCCATTTATATTTTATAAATGCTTTCAATTGTACGTTTAAAACTTTTAGCCTTTAATAATGTCTACATTTAACAACAGGCTTGTGAAATTCCTGAAAATGTAACATTTGGCTTTGTAGGTTAGCTGTGGCATATTACTGAACTGGATCTTGGGCAAATGGGCAGGATGTAATTGTGATGCTGGTTATGACAAAAGAAGAAAAAGGAGGAGGAGGAGACTCCAGTTGGAGACAAATTTGGGTTACCAGATATGTGCAAGCGTTCTAGATGCATTGTTTTATTTAATTTCAAAAATAGCCTCCTGGGCCAAGTAGAAGTCAGGAGAAGTTGAGGAACTACAAAGCCAAGGAATAAGTGCCATGAAGCTTAAAAAAGGATCATTCTTACAAAGAAGATGTGATTTTTTTTTCCTTTAAAAATTATTCCCTTTTATATTTTCTACTTACGTATCAAATTTATAATACATGAAAGCCGGGAAAATTTCATCTGCAGTTTAATATTTTGAAATTTTATTAGCTCCATCCACATGCTTTTGAAATTTAAGCCATAGAAAGACAAGTTATTTGTTACTGAGTTTTACAGATAACTCATGGGAAAGATGGAGCATACAGAGAACATGCAAGCTAGCAGGAAAAAATAATCACAGCAATTATATTCAATGTAATTCAGTTTTAATTAGTTACAGCCGATAACATAGATAATAAGGCCATTTAGGGAAATTAAAGCACTTTTTCACAAAATATAGTTATATTTAAAAATAGAAAATTTCATAAAATATTTCACTTTTAAAGCTTTGAGGCTTACGGGAGCTGGCATTTCGGATAGGATTAATAAGTGCCACGTAACAGAAAGATAAACTAAAGATGGTAAAATCATCTGTAGTTTCTGTGCTTTTAAAAAAAAGCAAAAGAGTTTTTCAAGGCCTACTAGCATATGAGTTATTGAGGTACTGTTCTTCACATAAAACATATACTGCAAACAAACTCCCTCCGTAACACCCTCACACCTAACAGTGCTGTGCTAATTACACGAAAAGTCATTTCTAAAGAGAACCAAACAAGAAAGCTTTGAGCTGTAAATGTTGAAAAGCCAGTGGTATATAAATCTGATTATAGCTTCCAGTGAAAATAACACCATATATTCCAGGCTCCAGGGAGGCTTAACCTAAAATGGCAAGAACATGGTGAGTTTTCAGAGCTTCCTGTTCCAAGATGTCACTTCATCTTCATGAATGGGTTTTTAGTAAAAAACTCATTGATATTTTTTCTGGAGGTTAATGGACTATTTGCGATTTTAAATGTTGTGGTAATTCAAACTTTTTAATCTCTGTGATAAAACAATATTTGTTTGCATATCAACAACTGCTTGGATAACCTAGTTTGAAGAAGACAAGCTGGCACTGTCCAACAGGTGGCTATTAGTGCGTGAAATGTAGCCAGAGACACTTCCTGAAATGATTTTGAATATATTGGGTTAATTAAAATATATTAGTAAAATTACTGTTGCCTCTTTCTTATTTTTTTAAAATGTGTGCTAAGCTATTTACAACTGCATGTGTGTCATATTTGTATTTCTGCTGGACGGTGCTGATGAGCCATGCCCACTCAGACTCAGCCCAGAAAGAAGAGAGAATGTACCTCTCTGAGGCGGCCATGCCCATGGAGAGTGGGATGCTTTCCAAAAAAAATAAAAATGGACTTTGGAGTTAAAGGTGCTGGGATTTGAAATTTGTGTCTTTCCTTTAAGAGTTTTGTGGTCCTGGACAATTTATTTAGCTTCTCTACTTCCTCAGCCTTCTCTTTGTAAATGAAGGGGATTATAATTTTTTTTTATTCTTTTTGTTTGTTTGTTTTGGCCAGGGCTGTCCTTGAACCCACCACCTCTGGCATATGGGGCCGGTGCCCTACTCCTTTGAACTACAGGCACTGCCCAGGATTATAATTTTTTTTAATACTAGGAATGTTCTGCAGGATAAATGAAATAATACCTATGTAAAAGCACTTAGGCTGTTGCCTCGGTACACAGTGTGTGCACAGTAAATGCTACCTATATTGTTGGTACTCTGATGGTCGTAATCACTAGCAAGCATAACTAGACAGCTAGATGGTTATGAGGATAAACATCTGCAATGATGGAGAATGGAAAACGTACAGCAAACACTTTTTTTTTTTTGAACAGCAGGCACTCTTCTGGGTACCTTAAGAAATGGCAGGTATGATCTCTGAGAGAAGTCCAGGGTAGAATAAAGTCTTGGGATACCTACTCATGAAGATATGAGAAGGGAACTCGTATCTTTTAAAGCATGATTTAAAACCACTTTGAAAGTTCTTTAAAAGTACAAAGTCTACAGAAGTTTAAATCTTGTAGACTGTGAACAACACGAAACTAAAGATCCTCCCCCCCAAAGTTATAAGAATTTGTTTTGACTTTAAGCAACTTTTTAAAGTTAGCAAAGATTTATTAAACCAAACATTGCTGGGTGGCACCTGTGGCTCAAAGGAGTAGGGCACCGCCCTATATACTGGAAGTGGTGGGTTCAAACCTGGCCCTGGCCAAAAACTGCAAAAAAAAAAAAAAGTTCCTTATTTTTATAATTACAATGAGCAAGGTAACTGGATATTCACTTTTCTGCTTTTAATAGAAGATATAAAGAGAGTCTTATTTTTAAAAATCTTTGTAAGTTAACTTAATAGATGGGAAGAAATGTAGCTTTCTATCTGTTTTATTCAGCGTTCTTATAAAATTAGTGCATAAAACTTTATTTTTGTATTAACAATCACATTCCAATGAACTAAAATTATTAATCAAAGTTAATCAAACAGAAAAAAGCCTTCTAAACTCTTTGCAAAGAGAAAAAAGTACAGTCTTATTATTAATTTTTTTTGCTTAGTTAATATTCTCATCACCTCACCCCCAAATGTAACTACGAGAGGTGGTAGATATTTTAATTAGTTTTATTTAATCATTTTATAATGCATACATGTATCAAAACATCATGTTGTGCACTGATAATATATATAGTTTTGTCAACATAAAACTGGAAAAATTTTTAAAATTAATTTGAAAAATACCAGTTTCCTTTTAATAGTCAAAAAGGTTTTATTCTTTGAGGAGAGAATACAATTTTCTTATAAATGGAAAAAGGCATTGCAGATTTGGGGGCAGTCCACAAACATCATGTTACTGGGCAATTTTGCCTTCACTGTGGCAGAGAGGTGAACAGAGAAAGCAACTCTCTTCAGCTTCTAACAATGTGAGCAGGTAGCAATCAATTCTGCCCTAATGGAATGAAGATTAAAGGCTTCTAAGAAAGCTTTTATTTTTCTTTCCTTTTTTTTTTTTTTATGCTATTAAACACGTACTATCAACACAGTTTTAAAGACTTCAGGAAGATCTGAGTGCTCCAAAAAATTGAAGATGATTTAATTCAAACAAATATGGAGTAGATGGAGGAAGAGGGTTTTCCTAAACCTAAAAATTATTGAAAAGTATACTTGATCAGATTCTGTCTTTATTATTTGTCTAATTCAGATACAACTATTTAAAAGAACTGTTACATAACATTGAATGTTTATAGTTCCTACTTTTTCAAAGAATTTTCAAAGGTTGTTGTCAAAGAACTTTTAAAGTTCTTTAAGGTTAATACCAGCACCTGGACAAGGCCAGCACTATAAGCACTTTACATATGTTATTCCATGAAATGCTCCTACGCCTTAGGAAGTAGGGGCTGCTGTTCTATCTAATTCTCAAAAACCTTTCTGTAAGTTAGCATCACCTGGAGAATATGTTATACCTGCTGATTTCCAGAGTCCTGCCCAAGAAAGTCAATCTAGGAGATTTCCTTTTTAACAAGTATAGCAGTGTTTTGTTTAGTTCATTTGTGTTGACTTGGCCCAGTGTTGAGGGCTCAACTAGACTTGGGCCAGTCCCCCATTTGAGCAGCTGATTAAGTCCGTATTCCACCCTGTGTCACTAAGGGCTTTCACACTCTGGGCCACTGTCCACTTACCCTCATGGCCTCCGCTCCAGGTACCCAACAACTAGAGGCAGGCTCTATGCCCTGGAGCCTGTGGAATCATTGAAATTAGCCATTCCACGGGGATCCTGTAAAACCTAACTAACCCTACCCCACCTACCATATCCCTTGCTGTTACTGTGTTCCTCGGCGCAACCCTCTGTGGGGCCTGCCCAGCCGCCTTTTTCAGTTTGGAATATCAGTGTTTGTCCTGCCATCAAAAAAAATCCTTAAATTAGGAGCCAATCATAATCCCCAAAGGCATTCCCAATAGCCATAATCCTGAATATCAAATATTGAAATCCTGAAAGATTAAAATCCCAAAAATATAATTCTGAAAAATAACTTTAAAATGATTTAAAAGACATTTATTTACATTTTTAAAGGGGATATATTTAAAAACAGAGAAAAACATGACAAAACTTCATACAGCACCTTATTCAATAATATAAGTAATCATAACTACATATTTTTGCAAACATAAACACTCAGGTATACTAACCAGAGTAGCATAGGTGTTAAGAGCAGATGAAATAAGTCACAACGCAAAAACACATTACCACAATGGTCAGTAATTCTGTACACCCAGCGTTATAACTATAGTCATCTAAAATACTGTGGCAGACAATCTAGTCTTTTGACAAGATAGACAGAGTACCACAGTGGGTCACCCACACATATCTGTCTGCACAAAGGGCCAAGAATTTGTGCCTGTCCCATGTGCAAATGTATAAAAAGGACATCTTCATTTATTGAGGACATTTCAACATTTTTACATACACTCGCTCCTTGTACCCAAACTCATTGTTGTAATAATGTACTTTTGTGAGTCAAATTTCTGATTTCCAAGGCAGGAGGAGAAAAGTATGCCCCAGTATTTTTCGTCTCCTAGATGGGCAGAGCACCACCACCGCGTCCACTCAGCCCCACACTCCAGTCACTTCTGGAAACCCCCTCACAGACACACTCAGAATAACATTTGACCTGGTTTCTCGGTCTCTCTAATCTCTGGCACCTAAAAGGAAGTCCACAAATTCACCCCTTGCCATCTTGGCACCCATATGCATTTCCTCAAACCGTGCCTAATTTCCCCATAAAGCCAATAACGAGGTAGTGGTTCTACCTAACGTGATGCAACTATCCTGCACACAACCCACGACACACCAACGCCTTCCCCCTGAGCTCAGCTTTTAGGATTTCAACACTTGGGATTTTAGTTTTTTAGAATTGTAGTTTTTGTGATTTTAGACATTAAGGATTCTGATCTTTAGGTAATTTCAACATGTGGAGTGATGGCTTTTGGGACTGTGTCTTTTAGCATTATGATCTAAACCCCTTTACGTCTTACAGAACAATTGGCTTTGTGTGAGGATGCCATGGCCTTGACTGCTGACTCCTGGATGGCTTTTTAGGGGCCTGTTCCTGTGTTACTCAGTGGTCCCAAACCACCCCTAGCGTGGCTTAGGCTATAACTGAGCTTTGCTTTAAAAGCCTTGTTGCCTATTGCTGTGTCTAGCAGGACAGCTTGGGTTTGGCAGAGGCCTGTTCCAGGGACTGCCGCTTCTCTGGGGTTGGTGTTTATTATCGTTCTGTGTTTCATGTGACCCCACAGTAGAGAAATGGCACCGAGGCCCCTTTCTGCTCAGGGGAAGAAAGCTGCCTGCCTGTCTGTTTTCTTTGCTGCTACATGTTTTGCTGCTATCATTAGCAAACTTGAGGCTCCCCAGACCTTCAGGGTATCATAGCTGTACCTATGGAGAGCAACAGGCCAATGTTTAACCCAGAGGGAGCCTCTGAAGTGAGGGGATGAACACTTCATCTGTGCACACACCCCCTACCTTGTACCCCTTCTGGAACATCCAGTTGCTAAATAATACAAGACCACTGGCCGGTGTGCTTGGGACTTAAGGCCAACTGCATCTCAACATGCAAAGGAACTGATACTTCAGACAAGAGGGCCAACTGTGCTATCTCAAGGAGAGGCTGCTATGGCTCTCTTAAATGCGAACCTCCTTTTTGCAATGTGAACTTGGATGCCTTGGGATGAGAGGGCTACCTACAAGGTCCTCTCTCTTCCTTTATCTACTACCTTTTCCTGTATCACCAAGAAGATCTCTACTATGAGTTATTAGAAAGATATAGAAACTAAAAATTACACACACACAAGAATTAGCCCACCTTAAATGGATCTTTCTCCAACAAATTTTCTTGAATCTGTCCAAAAATCTGGTTAAGATGCTGTTGCTATAGGCACTGAACAGAACATATTAACTAAATCTGTCCATATGTCTATATTTATATCTCTAGCTATTTAAATTAAATTAAAACAAAGGTTCATAATGTGATCTAAAACCCCAAATTTTCCAAAAATATCTTTACATAACAAAAAAAGGACGTTGATGGCTTCTGTCCCCCTACAACATAGGTTCTTAAGTAACTTTGATATTTTCTAAAAAGTACCAAATTAGAGAAAAATTAGGTGTGTCTCACTTTAACCACAGCCTGGCCTAAATTTCCTGTAGTCATGGTAGTCATTGCCCTGGAATATTCAGCGGTGAGCACAGATACTCTACCATCAGTTACACAGTTAACATGGCCTACTGTAAATTAACATAGCCTTAAAGGATTAAAAGTTATTATATAAGGCCTAATTTGTGAATGAATGATTATCTCCAATGGTTTTCCATTTTATAATCTGATTTCATGTGTTTTTAAATCTAAAAAATAAGTGGCACCTCATGGTAGATTACCAGAACCTGAGTCCTGTGGCAAGAATTCATTAAGGCCCCAAACCCAATACCCAATATTAAAATTACTAACTTCATCTAATCAGCAATGAGCAAATATTCTGCTGTTATAGGGTTGGCTATGATCTGTGCAGTTCCTATTGCAACAGTCTCTTAGCCACAGTGTGACTTCCTCTCTGAGGGACTGAATAGACATTTATGACGCCAGCAAAGGGCACCTCAACAGCATTGCCATCACCCGCAGTTTACACTGGCAAGATCTTCACTGTTTTCACCTTCTGTGGGAGCACAAGTGTGACACTGCATTAATGACATCCTCCTCCAGGGAGTTTCATTTGATACATGAGTTTCATTTGAGTTTCATTAAGGATATATAAGTTCAACATGTTTTAGTGTTTTTTTATTTCATTTCTGAAGACACTATATTCTCCATTTACAACTTTTACTTAATCTCACTGATGCTGCTACTTGAGAATCAGCCCATCTTGAAATGGAGCCCCCTCCAACAGAAGGCTCTAGAATTTGTTAAAATTGAAATCAACAGGCACTCCCTTTAGTGCTCTCATTGACTTCCTCACTGAAGAGGCCTCTGCAACCTTTTTTTATGCCACTTTTATGCCACTCCCAGAGGTTTGATGTGCCATGGCTTCTGCTGCCCTTTAGAAATAAGCTATAACCCAATTTTAGCCCAGGAATATGGGGAGACAGAAGAGAGGGGTAGGGAGGGTAGGTGGAGGGAGAGTGATTAGTGGGATCATGCCTATGGTTCATCCTATAAGGGTACATGTGAATCTCTCTAAATGTAGAATATAAATGTCTTAACACAATAACTGAGAAAAAGACATGAAGGCTATGTTAACCAGCTGGATGAAAGTATTTCAAATTGTATATAGAAACAGTACACTGTACCCCATGATAGTATTAATGTACACTGCTATGATTTAAAAAAAAAAAAAAGAAAGAAATAAGATTCCTGACCCTAACATAAATTTTAGAGCAAAGAAAAGTCATAACAGAGCATTGGAAGTCTGAAGCATGAGGCAAGAAGTGAAGGAACAAGCCTCTTTACTTTGTTAATCACGTAACTTTTGGCAGAAAAGGATAGATTCCAACTATCTATAACTCTGTGTGAAGAGAGGAAGGTCAGAGATGACAAATCACAATATACTACTAGAGGGACTTTGAAATACTTTTAGCAAGAGACGATAAGGTCCTAAATTAAGAAAACAGTGGGGACAGAAAGTTCAGCAGTGAGTTTTGTGGTACTCATCAATTAAATATAAAAATTGGGGAAAAATCACCTGTGAATTATTTATTATGAAGAAGTGTGCAGGTTGTGACAGACCCAGTAAAAGAGTAAAGATCCTTTTTCTAAGTATTTATTATGAAGAACTGTGCAGGTCTGTCAGTCCCAGTAAAAGAGCAATCCTTTCCTAAGTATTGTGAATGTTTAAGCTCCAAGTTTCTGCACTGTCCAAAAAGAAAGGGTGCAGTTCCTTAAATTTTACTAAGTTTGGTGATTCTGCAAAACTTGGCATGTGGAGCTCAAATAAATTTAATTTTATTTAGAAAAGAAAAAAGCGTGGTGATTTAGACACCTTATTATATCACTTATTTAAGCAGAAGTTGCAGGAAGCCACAGGATTCATTAATTAGGAGGTTCTTGCTAACTTTGCAAATTGCTTCAATATAATTTAATTTTCCAATGGTGGGTGGTGGATGATTATACTTGACATTTCATAATAATGAGTAATATTTGAAAAAGTAAATACCAGGAATTAACAGGAGACTGTATTTTTGTAAGATTTGATGATGCAGAGAAGGTGAGAGGCTGAAGTATATTAGAGAAGAGGCTGTGCACGGTGACTCATACCTGTAATCCCAGCATTCTGGGAAGCTGAAGCAGGAGGACCGCTTGAAGTCAGGAGTTTGAGACCAGCCTGAGCAAGAGGGAGATACCATCTCTACTAAAAATAAAAAAAAATTAACCAGGTGTTGTTGCAGGCACCTATAATTCCAGCTACATGGGAGGCTGAGGCAAGAAGATCAATTGAACTCAGGAGTTTGAAGTTGCTGTGAGTCAGGCTCACACCAGGGCACTCTAGCCTGGGCAACAGAGTGAGATTCTGTCTCAAAAAGAAGAGAGAGAGAGAGAGAAAGAAAACAAAAGTGTGGAACAAGAGAAATGTATTAGTTCTGTTTGTTTGCTGAGGACTTATTTGCAAATAGAATGAAGCCTTAAGAGAGTTAGGCACATTAAATGTGAAGAAAAATTCATAGATCCAAGGAGAAAAGATCTGGTATGTAGAATTTTTAATCTGTTTGTCAGATTTTAATATTGAGCATGGAATCCTATTGAAACTATATGAACTAATTTTAGAGCAAAAACCAGTTATGCCTGACCTTTTGTCAAATTAAAAAAAAAAACTGTAATGCAGTGCAAATAGTATAATACATATACTCAGACAAAAATATTCTGCGGAATAATTCTGATGAAGTATTTCAGGTAACCAATAAAAGATTTCACTGGCAAAAAAAATTATGGAGCATTTAAAAAAGGAAACATATAAAAGCAGCAACTGAGTCACTGACCTGAATTATTATCTGAAGAGACAGACTGATTGAAGTTAGTGAAGCAAAGTGAACTATTTTAAAATACCTTAATCTATTGCTGCTGTGAAAAAAACTGTATTGGTAAGTAAGGGCCATGAAATTTTTAAAAAGTTATTGCTGCTATTTAATCAGAAGAAAATAAAAGGTGAATTACATTTATGCATATGCAGAAGAAAGAGAAGAGAATTTCCAAAATGGAGAAAGGGACTATTTGAACCAAACTTGGAATGACAAGGGTATATTAAACAAAGAGGTCAACAAAGGACATATTGGGATTAATCAGTATGATAGGGCTAGATCAGTGGTCCTCAACCACGGAAAAGTTTGCTCCCCAATCCACATTTCGTATTATCTGGAGACATTTTTGGTCGTTGTGATTGGAGGTACTACTGGAATTGAGTGGGTGAAGATCAGGGGTGCTGCTAGTCATCCGACAAAGCACAGGACAGCCTCTTGCAACAAAGAATCATTCAGTCCAAATTGTCCATAGTGCCAAGATTGAGAAACCCTGGACTAAATAAATCAGAGAAGTTTGATTGTGTAGTAGAAGAAAAAGAACCATGGAAGGTGTCTGATTAGTTGGTAACACAATGCAATCTTGCTAATAATGCCCAGACTAGAGGAGGGATATAGTCTGGAATAGCACCATAGTTAAATGACAAGGAAAGGCTCTCAAGGAAAAAACAACAACAACAAAACCTCTGCTTATAGGACTTGAAACTAACTGGCTCTATTTTAGAAGAGAAAAGGCAGGTCTTTTAGTCCAGACAATGTTTCTGAAACCTGAATCTGTGTGTGGTTTATGTAAATCCCATGTTAGCCTGTATCAAATGGTCAGAATCTAAATTCCTCAATATTCCTAATCTAGTTAATTTGATATAACATTTTAGAAGCTTAGACAGAGGCATTTTAAACGTTTGCATTCCTCACTTACTTTTCCTTTTTGCTTTTGAACATGTTATACTTTCACATGGTTCTTAAAACCAAAAATACACATAAAAGTATACGGCAAAAAAGGTCCTTCTCAGCTTTGTTCTCCATCTGCTGGCTTTTACACTTCTTCCCTACACCCACTGTCTTATGTTTAGTACATATCCTTGTAGGGTTTTTTCCTTCTAATTAATTCAAATTAGAGGTCCCTGTATTTTTAATCAGTAATAGTATATCAATTCTAAGATAGTGCTTATAAAAATAAATGAAAAAAGCATTTACAAATAAATGATCATATTTCAGCTGTCTGGATATAAGTAAAGAAAATAATTTTGAGATATATTCTTTCTGTGCCTGGTGTTTTGAAGATTCTTATTGTAAAAGGATACTAATTTTGTCAAATGTCTTTTCTGCATATATTGAGATGATCGTGAGTTTTGCTTCTATTTATGCGTTGAATCACATTTATCAGTTTGTGTGTGTTGAACCATCCTTGTATCCCTGCAAGTATGAAGCCTACACAGTCCTGGTGGATTATTTTTTTATGTGTTGTTAAGTTCAGTTTGCTAGTATTTTATTGAGGATTATTGTATGGATGAGGGATATAGGTCTGTAGTTTTCTTTTTGTGTTGTGTTCTTTCCTGGTTTTGGTATCAGTTATAAAGGCCATATATGACAAACCCACAACCAAGAATGCCCATCGTCACTATTTCCTTTCAACATAGCACTAGAAGTCCTTGCAGGAGTAATCAGGCAAGAGAAAGAAGTTAAGAGTATCCAAAAGAAATGAAGAAGTCAAACTATCACTTTTGCTGATGATATGATCTTATACCCAGAAAACCCTAAAGAGTCCACCAAGAGACTCCTGAAATTGATAAACAAATTCAGCAAAGTATCATAGTCAAAATCAATGTATGCAAATCAGCACTGTTCCTATACACCAAAAATATTCAAGCTGAATCAAATCAAAGACTCAATATCATTCACAATATCTACAAAGAAAATGAAATACATAGGGATATACTTAACCAAGGAGATGAATGATCTTTACAAAGAGAGCTATGAAACATTGAGAAAGGAATTTGTAGATGATACAAATGAATGGAAAAACATATTTAAACATTATTTAGATGTCCATAGTGCCCCAAATGATTTACATATTGAATGCAATCCCCATCAAAATACCAAAATCGTATTTCACATATCTAAAAAAAATAATTGTATGCTTTGTTTGGAACCAGAAAAGAGCCCAAATAGCCAAGCAATCTTAAACAAAAGGAACAAATCTAGAGACATTCAATTACCAGATTTAAAACTATCTGCCAACACTATCATATCCCAAACAGCATGGTATTAGCACAAAAACTGAGACATAGACCAATGGAAAAAACAGAGAACACAGATATAAACCATCCATATACAGCCAATTGCTGTATGACAAAGCAGAATAAAATTACATGGGGGAAAAGAATTCCTGTTGAATAAATGGTACTGGGGAAATTGGGTAACAACACACAGAAAAATGAAACAGAATCCCTGTTTCTCATCACTCACAAAATTAATTCAAGATGGATAAAAACTTAAATATAAGGCATGAAACAATAAGAATTTTGGAAGAAAATAAACATAAAACTCTTCCAGATATTGGCCTAGGCAAAAGGTTTATGAAGACCCTGATGGCAATCATAGCAGCAATGAAAGCAAATAAATGGGACTTGATTAAATTTAAAACATTTTGCACAGTTAAGAAAATAATCCACAAAGCAAATAGATAACATCCACAATGAGAGAAAACAATCATAAGCTATATATCTGATCAAGAGCTAATAACCAGAATCTACAGAGAACTCAAGCAAATCAGCAAGACAAAAATCAAGCTATATCATCAAAAGGTGGACAAAGGATATGAACCAAAGCTTTTTGAAAGAAAATAGACAAATGTCAAATAGACTCATGAAAAAAATGCTCAGCATCATTAATCATTAGGGAAATCCAAATTAGAATCACAATGAGATATTACCTTACCTCTATCAGAATGGCTTTTATTAAAAAGTTCAAAATAGATGCTGGTCTGGATGAAGAGAGAAAAGAATGTTTACACACTGTTGGTGGGACAGCAAATTAGTATAACCTCTGTGGAAAACAATATAGATATACCTCAAATAACTGAAAGTAGACCTATCATTTGATCTAGTAATTTGATACTGGGTATTTAACCAAAGGAAAAAAGTCATTTTATCAAAAAGACACCTGCACTCAAATGTTTATTGCAGTACAATTCACAATTGCAAAGATATGGAATCAACCTATTCATGACCATGAATCCATGAATGGATTCACAAAATATGGTATTATAGACCATGGACTACTACTCAGTCATGAAGAAGAATGATTTAATGCCTTCTGTAACAATTTGAATGGAACCATTATCCTCAGTGAAGTATCTAAAGAATGGAGAAACAAACACCACAGGAACTCACTATTAAATTAGAACTAACAATCAGCACTTAGATGCATAGAGGAAAGTAAAACTCAACAGAAATCCAGCAGGGGTGGGGTGGGGATGGGTGAAAACCTACCTAATGGGTACAGTGAATACTATTTGGATTGCAGGCACACTTGTAACCATGACTCAAGCATTATCAAAATGATCCTTGCAGACAAAATATTTGACTCCCTTAATGCCTTATAATAAAAAATTCAAAATAAAAAAAGGAAAGAAAATTATAAAACAAGAATGGGACTTAGATAAACATTACTTTTTACTCCTGCTTCTGTGTGTAAAGAAATTAACAAAAGAGAGAAATATTATTGGGTTTGTACAGTGTCATTGAAATTTTCTTTTGATAAGAAATCTAAATCACTGAAAAATTTCCAACATAACTGGATTTAGAACACCTGCCTTGCATAAATTTGTCAAAGCTGTGACAAGACATGCATTCTGAATGAATTAATATGTGAGTTAGAAGTCAAAATGACAATCCTTAGAGAACTTGGACAAAAACCTTCAACATATGAAGCTACTAAGATAGATTGAAAGTAAATCCCTCTAGAGAAAAGCACCCCCATACTGGAGACAGCTTTATGTCAAAAACAGGAGACAGGGGACTTTTGACACAAAGGCAAATCTTTACATTTCAGGATTTTTCTGTTACTCCCTATAAATGGAGCAATCCTACTCACAGCCATTCTACCTTCAAAATGCCAAGATCAATCTTATGTAGCCAATCTTTCTTTTCTTTCTTTCTTTTTTTTTTTATTAAATCATAGCTGTGTACATTAATGCAATCATGGGATACAGTGTGGTGTTTTCATACACATTTTGAAATACTCTAATCAAACTGGTCAATGTAGCCTTCATGTCATTTTCTCAATTATTGAGTTAATTCATACTCTGCTTTTAGAAAGATTCACTTGAACCCTTCTAGGATAAACCATAGAAGTGACCCCTCCAATCACCCTCCCATCAATCTTTATTTTCAAAAATTGTTTGTTTTTGCTAGTTAAGGACACTTTATGCCACTTACCAGTTTTTTAAAATCAGAATTTCAAAAACCTAATAATCTGGCAAAAATAACCTCAACGTAAAGAGTTTTACTTTAAATTGAGTAAGTTTGCCTTTATCCAAAACTTACATTGTCTTTATTGTTGCGTTCTTTGAAAAACTTTATAATGAGACAACATTGGGAATCCATGATGTAGAATAAACTAATCTCCTTAAATGCAGGAATTAATAATGCCAAAAAAAATGCAGTAGAACCTCCATAGTTGACCACCACCCTTCATCGACCACCTCCTTAAGTTGACCTAATTTTTATAGACCAGATATGTAGTCAATGGAAGTTCCTTATGTCGACCACCTCCATATGTTGACCAGTTTGTTACAGTCCCTTAGGTGGTCAACACGCAGAAGTTCTGCTGTACTATGAGTAACACAGGTTCCCAGACAAAAAATTATTTTTAGTATCTATCTCATGGTATAGTCACACAGAAAAGCATAAGACTTTGAATGAACACAGGTACAAACCTCAGAGATGTGTGTGTGTGAGCATGAATGTGTGTGAGTATGTGTCATAATTTTGGTTAATAAGGTGCAGAGTTCTGTGATTGTGAGGTGTGGAAAGATATGAATGGAAATAACTGGTTACCATTAGATTCTGAGGACTCTGTCTACCAAGCCATGATGGTGGGAAAAAAAAATAAAGCTGATGCTATCTGCTGAGTTCTAGGGATGCATTTCTTCCACCTTTTGTATACTCATAAGTGTCTAACTTGCTACTAAATACATTGGTCAGCACAATAATTGCTTAAGTGAATCCAACTCTTACAATAGTGATTTCTCCTTACGTAGAGGCTCTTCTAAGAAAGTTGTCAATATCTGTATTATTTAAATAGCCTGTCATGATCAATTTTTATTCTTTAGTGAAATTGAATAGATCAATAGAATACTATAGAATAGAACTACAAGGATACACAGCCTTCGGGAAGATTTTGTTTCAGTTACACACAGGTATGCATATTGAGTCATGATGCAAAATATATTTATTATAGATAATGAACAAAAACTCTGAAAGTGGCTGACAGATATTGAAAACCCAAACACCACTTTCATGTGAAATTTTAGAAAACTGAAATGAAAGTGTTTTATTATTCTATTAGAACTGGCTAAATATTTTTCATTGTGAAAAATATTTTTTGCAATGGTGCTTAAGTATGTTACAAAGCTTTCTTGAAATATTAATATAATCAAATTAACTAAGAACAAGCTATTGCTTATTTACTGGTCAAAAGCTGTTGTTCTCGTGAGTTAATTTTTAGGATCACATGTACATAATTATTAAAATCAAAATATGTTAACTAAGACAGAGAAGACTGAAATATAAGGGTTATGATGTGGAACTATTATAAACAGCAGTACAAAGTTCTAAGATTTCTTCTCAACAAAGAGGAAACAAGAGATTTTATGCCACATTTCTCATACACACACACACACACACACACACACACACACACACATAGGTAAAATAAATTTCCAAAAGGGTAACAATAAGGTTACTAAAAGCAGTTTATTTCTTCAACCAATTTTGTAATTGAGTTCCTACTTGTGGCTGGGACGGATCCAAGTGCTGAGAACACAGAAAGAGATGAAGCAAATTTCCTGCACTCATGCTTTTGGGAAGTGGGGATGAGGGGAGAAGAGTAGTGAGCAACATGGATTATAAACTAATACTGTCTAAGATAATTTCCTACCTTAAAATTTCAGTATTGAACGAGGAGGTGTATAACTCGGTTTCTATTTTGTTTCTTTTTTTAAACAAAGACAATAATGTCAGAGATTCACAACACAATGATGAGAAAATTATAGCTCAAAAGACACACAGTCACAGATTAAGAGTGAACTTCCCCCCAAATCATATTTCAGAGTAGTGGAAAAACTTGCAGATGTAATCCCTAATCATTAGGGAATTTGTGAATTTTTATAAAGGTAAAGGAAGTTCCATACATCTGCTCAAGAGTTTCTAAGTAGGTTAAAAAGGAGTTTCATAAAACATTTGGTCGATGTGTTAATTGTAGATCCTTGCTACAACTCTGGAACTAACTATTAAACAGACTGGTGCTAAAACATTTTTAGGCCAGGTGTGGTGGCTAACATCTATAATCCTGCCACCCCTAGAGGTTGAGATGGGAGGACCACTTGATACCAGGCAACACAGACCCTGTTTCTACAAAAAAAATTAAAAAGTAAACAAAATAGCCAGGCACGTAGCATGTACCTGTGATCTAAGCTATTTGGGAACCCAAGGCAGGAGGATCACTTGAGCCCTGGAGTTTGAGGTTACAATGAACTGTGATCGTGCCACTGCTCTCCAGCCCAGGTGACAGAGTGGGATTCTGTGTCTAATATATAAATAATTAAATAACACATTTTAAAAGAATGCATTGATCATTGAACACCACCCTGGATTCACTATGGCTATGGTATCTGAATCAGGAGGAAATTTTTGAAATACGTGGTGCTTTTCATTGATTTCTCAAAGCATTTCTGTAAACTTTTCCTGAGATTTGGGGACAAAATAGACTTATTGCTATGTCCAAAGGTTCAACTGACTAAAGTCACAAACTCAAACTTGAAAATAAAATTTAGAAGTTCATATAACATTTGGCACTAAAGCAAAGCTATTGGATACATACAAAACCAAGGAAATAAAACATAACTCAAATCCAACAATTTTTTTGCCTGCCTTATGACAAAATAAATGACCAAATAGCATGCTCTTACGGAAAGAAGTCATGACACAACATATAAACTAACCTTGTAAAAAGGAAAACAAAAACTTAACCAGATCTAGTTCTCTAGTTTTTCTTAAAAACCTCTCACAAAAATTTTTAATTATTGTGTTTCAGTTAGTTTTTACGAAAACTAGTATTTACAACTAGTCAGCAGAGAATGGATGAGGCGGCTGAAGGGACAGACATTTAGGAAATTGCTTCTGGGAACATGCCCATTAGCCATCTGGAAAGCCTCAGAAACAGCTGGTGAGACAATTCGAAAGGAGTTAACTTCTGGAAATAAAACTGGTGGGAATGTGTTTCAATAATATTTGGTTTGCAATAGTGATTGTGATAAGAATTGTCTTCCTTCACAGTTTCACCTCAGCTCATATTTTCTCTTGAAATTCTGTGGCAACTGCTCGACACCACCTCACCAACCACCTGTAATGGTCGGTTCTCTTGTGCTTATCTTACTTGGCCTATGTAAGCTCAGTAAAGGGAGCCCGTTTCATTACCCCAATTTCTGAAACACTTTGCTTGGCACTTGGATGTCTCTTTCCCTTGTGCTCTTTCGCTCGCTCACACTCTCATCCTCTTATTCTCTTTTACTCTCTCTCTCCGTTTTTTTTTTTTTTTCTATTTTTAGGCTACTACACAATATCCTTTATGAAGTCCTCTTTTACTTCTAAGTATTAGAATATTCTACAGCTCATCTTTTTCTCTCCCTTACTCTTCCTTCCATCACCAAATCGTAAAGACCCCTGTCCCAATCTGGATCCAAAATCTGATGGCTGTCAACACCATCGACTACCACATGGGCCCATGTTACCATTGCTCTCTCCCCTTCACTACTGTAAATGGGGGTTTTGACTTTCTCTATTGTTCTACCACAGTCACTTCTCAATGTGGCATCTGAAATGTATTATGTCATGTGGCTCAGATGCTCAAAAGCCTTTTACTAAATTCCCATCTGGGATAAAATGCGTGACCTAGCCGCCTAGGCTGGATCACGTCTCTGCCCTCCTTTCATTTCACTGCTCATTCATGTCCTTTGGCCGCACTTGCCTTCTTGCTATACCCCATCCTCCCTGTACACACTCTCGCCTCCAAGCCCTGTTACTTGCTCTCTCAAAGAGAATCCTTTCTCAAAAAGCTCTCACCATCATTGCCTTTCAATTGCCCTGCTCTATTTGTTTTCTTAGTACTTAGAAACAGTTGAAATCTAACAAAATTCTATATGCCTACTGCTTCCCTACCCCAATTAGAATATAAACTCAATAAAGGTAGTGACTTTGTCTCTTATCTGCTTTAGAGTATCCCTGGCACAACCAGGATGCCAAGCTTGGAATAAAAGCTCAATAAATATTTGTTGGATAAATGAAATAATGCAGTGAGTAACAGAAGAAAGTTATAATTCCACTATGCTGTTTTGATCAAACTCAATTTAAAGTATTTTGTTTAATATTTGACACCACAGTTTAAAGAAGGAAGGAAGGTTAGGAAGAACCATAGGAGGCTGACAATGATGGTATTATGGGTTGACCTGTGTCCCACACCTCAATGAAAAGATTAAGGGTTATGACGAAATTCTGACCCCTAATAACCCAGAATGTGACCTTGTTTGGAAATAGGATTGTGGGAGGTGTAACATGAATGAAGTAGGTTATACTGTAATAGATGGGGCCCCTAATTCTGTATGATTAGTGTCCTTATATGAACACATACTCACACACACAAGAAGGATGTCATATGAGTAAAAGCAGAGATTGGAACTATGCAGGTGCAGGGCAAGGCATGTCAAAGGTTTTCAACAAACCCCCAGAAGCTAGGAAGAGACAAGGAAGGATTTGCCTACAGGTTTCAGAGGGAGTATGCCCTGCCAACACCTTGATTTTGGACTTCCAGCCTCTAGAACTGAGGCATAAGTTGCTGTTATTTTAAGCTACTCAGTTTTCAGTACTTTGTTATAGCAGACCTCAAGAAAGAAATACATGTGGTAAGTCTAGAATATTGTATATTTTGAGGAATAGATTACTTTATCCAGAAAAGAAGAAAGCATGCATGACAAGAACAATTATAAGTAAATACCAAAAACAACTTACAATAACTTCTATGGACTGTCCCTCTTTGGTGGCCAGTCCATAGAAGATAATGTATATATGTATCTGAGTAACTTTGGAAGCCACATCCTGTGTTATACACTAACTTGGTTTGTACTTCAAAGAGTCATAAAATGTTAGGTAGTCTGGCATTATAAGTTGAGAAAGGAAAAGTTGGATATGTCTGGTCACATCTGGTGAGCAGTCAGGGAGCATCTGCTAGATGCTTATGCAAATGAAATTGAGAATTCTGCTGGCGAAGTAGTCAAGTGGTATCTGCTGCTGAAGTTCAAACACTTTACAGCATTTCTGGAAAGCTAGAAGGATGGCATTGCTCAAAGAGTACTGAAGATCCTCCAAAAAAGGAAATATAACGAACAAGCAACCAGGCATTCTGAGGGGGCGTTGGCTAGGGTTCAAACAGCTAAGTAGAACCTCTGTGAAGATATAGACTACAGGCTTTGCTCTGCTGATCAGACCTTACACAACTGTGGAATCTGGTGAAGAAGTCTGTGAGAATCTGTTGCCTCTGTGTCTGGTTGTGGGCCTGAAGTTGCTGTAGGACAGGAGAGCCACAAGTCAGAATGAAAGAAACAATGGGAAGCCCAGGGAGAGAATGAGAACAAACTAGCCTAAAACCCCTCACAGCATACTGGCACTGCAAGGTCAAAATTTAACTTACGTCTACTTCTCATCACCTCCAATCTCAACCGTGTGGGGGTACTTTCAGAAGAAACTGGTGCCCTCCTTCACAGAGCCACACGTGTCTCAGAGATGCCGGGGAAGAGCTGGCAGGAGCTGTGTACAGGGTTTGGATACAAGGCTAGTAATTGAGGAACTGAGTGAGACTTTGGTACTTGTGACTGGTGCAAACCTTTTGGGGTGCAAAAAATTTATTAATCAAGATAAATGACATTTTAATGTAATATGTTAAAAGTAAAAATCCAAAACCTGTAATAAAAAAAATCCAAATTTTAAATAAAGATAGTATCCAACAAAGAAAAATTAGAGCAAATCTAGTAAATAGGAATCATTCATGCACAGCAAGATCTTTTCTTTAAGAGTATAAATGTAGAGTATGAGTCTCTGAGTATTTAGGTGAATTGGCCTGAATGTGGGATTGGCCGGAGGGATTCAAATCATACTTCTGTTTTCTAAGTTATAAATTGTTTATTACTCAAATCCTCTAATGTGTTGCCCCATGTATTTCAGTTGTAGAGACACTGGATCACTTAGCCAACACTAATGTTCTCTGTGGGTTAAACCATCCCACTTCTCTGCCGCCTGTTACAGTAACAATACTCAGCTTGTCTTTGGCAATTTTGTGCCATCACTTAGTCTCTGGCACACTGGGATTTTAACACCTCCTTGAAATCAGGGCTCACAGTCCATAGCAGAAGATCCACTGTCATTTGCTGTGAACGAACCCCTGGAGGAATCTGACACTCATTTCTCACACCCTGGGGGAAGGAACTGCTCTCTGGACCCTTCTGGAGCACATAGTTAGGAGATGGGTAAATGATTTACATGAAAAATTCATTTTAGAATTCTGATATCCTTAAACCTCAAGACATCTTCTTCTATGGCATACCAAGAAAGTTTTGGCAACTCAAAGTTTCCCAGTGAGGGTCAACCATGGGTCCCATGTTTCAATAAACAAATTGAGGAAGTTGTTGGAGAAACTCTGAGCTGCCCTCTGTGTGTTCCTCTGAGTTTCCACTTGCATTCTTCTAAGGACACTAGTCACTGAATTTAGGACTCTATTCTGGTATGATTTCATCTTAACCAGGTGTGCAAAGACGCTGTTTCAAAAAAAAAAAAGGTCATATTTTGAGATTTTAAATTGAAATGTATTTTGGGAAGATACTGTTTAACCCAGTACAGAAAATTGAACTATTCAAAAGTTTATTATTCCTTTCAAAAAGTACATATTGATCTCTTAGTTATGACAACTGCTGGACTGAGCACAGTGAAATGAAAAATCTGAAACAACCCTACCTTAATGAGGGTCATAGTCAATTCGAATTATTTCTTAAATGCAGTCACAAGATGGTATAATGGAAAAAATTACTGCTTGGCAATTGGAATGCCTAAATTTTAGGTTACACCCAACATTGATAAGTTTTGTGATAATGAATAAGCCAAATAACCTCTCTGTAACTTATAAAATGTGATGCACAAAAAATTGGCCCCAACTACAATTATTCCAACTACAACTTCAGGAGTCTGCAGTAGGTATGCATGAGAACCTATAGGCATTTGTACCCAAATTTTGCTGTTTTTGTTACCTACTTGCAGTCAAAGATCCCAAGAGTCTGTGAGGCCCAAGTATGTTTGGAGCTCTCAAGGCAATGTCTCAATTTCCCCTCATGCCCAGTTTCATGAAACTGCCTGTTGAGTCCTGTCTTCCCTCTCATTACTCCAGTGGGGCCAGTGGGACTCAGCTAAGAGTCTGCAGCTCTTTACAGACTGTCATTTCCATTCTGCCGCTCTGCACAGCTCATGTTCCGTGTGGCTCTACTCATGGTTTGCTTTACTGGTGACCTCTCTTAGCAATACAGAAGCCTGGAATAGCTTTCTCCCCTTAGAAGGTGAGAGATTTAGTTGTCTACCCTTTTGCCCAGAGCTGATATTTTGTCAACATACACTTACACATCATATTTACTTTTATTTAGTCTAACATGTTAGATCTTTCTTCTGATTGATCTAAAGTCCATTCTGATTGCTTAGCGTTGGCCTCACGTGAATTATTAATATTTAATCCAGGCCTGGACCTATATACATCTTAATTATTATAATTTAATAAGGTTGTTATAATTTATAGGGCAAGTTTCTCACATTACTCTCTTCCTTTAGAAAGTTTTAGTGGCTCATCCCTATAATCCTAGCACTCTGGCAGGCCTAGGCCAGAGGATCCTTGAGCTCAGGAGCTTAAGGTTGCGGTGAGCTAGGCTGACACCATGGCACTCTAGTCTGGACAATAAAGTGAGACTCTGTCTCAAAACACAAAACAAAACCAAACAACAACAACAATAACAAAATAAAACAAAAAAACTGGGCTTCATGCTTCCATATAAATTTTAAAAGAGATTTCCAAAATGCATGTAAAACCACCTGGAATTCTGATAGAATAAGTTTTCAATTAGAAATTTGATGGGATAACTTAAAAATTTATGATTTTATGTCTTTACATAAATTTGGAATACTTACATACTTCTTTAATACCTTTCCAGTCTTATCTAAGCACCCAATAATTTTGTTTCATTATTATTGCTTATTGTACATGATGTTTTTTCTAATTATAGTTCCACATTCTAATTAATTTATCGTCTTCCTTTCATCTGACTTATTTATGATCTGTTCATTTTTACTATGGTTGTTAATCCATTCATATTTACTTGTACCATATTTTTTGTGTTTGGTTTTGTTTTTCTATATCATTGGTTGTGTTTTTTTCTCCTGATTATCTTAGAAATGTAAATTCTATGTTTCTTTTAGCTTTTGTTTTGACTTTTATGAAAAAATTACAATACTGAATAATTTATTAAACCCTCTCTAGAAAATGGAAGACTCTGAAGATATTTTAATGCTAATCATGCCATCTAGCTTACATGCTGCTACTATTCTGTAATTTAGTTATTTTGTCTATATTTATGCAATGTCCACTCAAGTTTCCATACATTTTCCATTTTATTTCTCACTAGTTCCTTTACATTAAAGACTTCTCTTTTCCTTAAAAATACATTTTGTTGCGGGAGCTTCCTCGGGCAACCGAGTCTGCCATTCTGTCAGAAGCAGAAGATCATGTGATTAATCTTTTTTAATTGCACAATGAAATAAAGCTCATATATTTTCTTTACTCAGGAGGAACACTAGATTCATATAATTGAGTTTTTCTTTCTCAAAGTTAGAACTATTTTTGAGCAAATTCCAAAGTTGGCAGAAATATTCTCCCAGCTGGTATTGGTGGCAGTACTATCAGCAGTTCTAATTGTATATGTTTTATTTCATAAAAAATATATATTTGTGTCTTTATTTTACATATTTTTCAAAAATTTCTTATGTTCTCACAAACAGCACTATATTCTATAATAAGGTAATGGATGCTTATTGTCTACTTCACTGTAGGATACTACTTATTTCATTTTTCAGAGATATCTTGTGGACTGTGATCACTGTCTGAAATAAAATGAAAATCTAACCTTGACATTGTAACTTTCTTTTTAATAAGAAAGAAATGTGCCTGTTAAATTGTGAGGCTGATTATCTAGAACCAAGGATAGTGTGCAAAAAATTATACCTAGCTAGATGTCTTGTAGATATTAAAATGACATCGGTTTCAGATAGGTTGAAAGCTTTATTAGTGTGGTCCTTCCTGACATTCAGTTTGCTTATTTACTTATCAAAGAAAATCTCAAGGTCAGTTTCTGTGCTCTACATTACCTACACAGACACACAAACTTTCACAGGTATCCACCTAGCAAATAATGAGATCCACAGCTACAAGGACTTTCAGCATTTTTATTTATGTATATTTATACATGTGTGAGATGCATATGCAGATTTATTATATGATTGTATTGTTTGGGAAGTCTGGGCTTTTTGTGTTACCCTTATGCAATTTATGTACATAGGAAATACTAGGTAATTTCTCATCCCATAGCCCCCTCCCACCCTCCCAAGGTCTATTATTCCATGTGTACTACATTATGTCCATGTGTAGTCATTATTTAGCTCCCTCTTTTCAGTTAGAATATATGGTGCTTGACTTTCTGTGTCTCAATTATTTAACTTAAGATAATGGCCTCCAATTCATCCATGTTGCTGCAAAGGACATTTTTTCCTCCCTTTTTATGGTTGGGGGTGTGTGAGATATATATATATATACATACACACACACACACATATATATATATCTCACATTTTCTTTGTCCAGTTGAAAATATATATCCTTAATATATTAATATCCACCATAGATAACCCATCATCTCTGAAACTGTGGAGAGTGCTGTGATAAACACAAAAATATAGGTATTCTTTCTATATAATTATTTCTTTTCCTTTGTTTAGATACCCAGAAGTTGAATTGCTGGATCAAATGATAGAGCTGTTTTTAGTTCATTAAAACATCTCCATACCTTTTCCACAAAAATTGTAGTAATTAACACATAACACTTACTCCCTTTTCTCCACACTCTTGCCAATATCTTTCTTTAATCTTTTTTTCATTTGTTTTTTTTGTTTTGGCTCTTTAAAATGTCCATTATGATTGGTGTAATGGTATCTCATTATGGTTTTAATTTGGATTTCTCTGGTGATTAGTGATGTTGAATATTTTTTTCTTATGTTTGCTGGCCATTTGTACGTCTGTTCATGCCCTTTCCCTACTTTTCAATGGTTTTTGTTTGGTTATTTCTCTTTTTCTTATTGAGTCATTTGAGTTCCATGTAGAGTTTAGATTTTAGTCATTTGTCAGATGGGTCGTTTTCGAGTATTTTCTCCCATCCTGTTATGTTGTCTATTGATTATTTCTTTTGTTCAGCAGAAGTTTTATTGTTTAATTAAGTCGTATTCATTTATTTTTGTTTTGATTGCATTTGCTTTGGCGGGGGAGGGGGGATGTCTTAGACATAAATTCTTTGCCTAGACCAACATTCAGAAGAATTTTTCCTAGGTTTTTTGTAATTTCAGCTATTACTTGTAAATCTTTACTCTATCTGGTGTTAGTTTTTGTATATGGTGAGAGATAGGGATCCAGTTTCATTCTTCTGCATGTAGCTATCCTTGTTCAATGTATGTTGTCGTCAACTCTGTCGGAAATCAGTTGGTTGTAGGTATTTGACTGTATTCCTGGTTTTGCTATTCTGTTCTTTTACTTTTTTTTTTTTGAGACAGAGCCTCAAGCTGTCACCCTGGATAGAGTGCTGTGGCATCACAGCTTACAGCAACCTCCAACTCCTGGGCTCAAGCGATTCTCCTGCCTCTGCCTCCCAAGAAGCTGGTACCACAGGCGCCCACCACAATGCCTGGCTATCTTTTGGTTGCAGCCATCATTGTTGTTTTTGGAGGGTCCTGGCTGGATTTGAACCTGCCAGTTTAGGTGTATGTGGCTGACACCTTAGCCACTCGAGCCACAGGCACCAAGCCTATTCTGCTCTTTTAATTTATGTGTCTATATTTATAGCAGTATTGGGCTGTTCTGATTACTGTAGCTTTGTAGTAAGATTTGAAGCCCGGTAATGTTATGCCTTCAGATTGCTCTATTGGCTTAAGATTACTTTGGCTATTTGGGCTTCTTTTTTGTTGTTGTTACATGTGAATTTTAGGATTGTTTTTCATCTAATTCTATGAAAAATGATGTTTGTATTTTGATAGAAATTGCATTGATCTATAGATTGCTTTGGGCAGTGTGGTCATTTTAACAATATTGATTCTTCCAATCCACAAGCATGCTATGTTTTCCATTTGTTTGTATCATCTATGATTTTTTGTCAGTATTTTGTAGTTTTCCTTTCAGAGATCTTTTACCTCCTTGGTTACATAAAGGATTTGAAACCTATTTTTATTTGCCATGTACTGCTAACCAAAAGTGTATTTTCACACTTGTCTGCAGAATCACATTTTAAATAAAATTACCTCTAAAAATCTTACAGATACCCTATCAGTGCATTTGTGCCAATGAAAATATTTTCTAAAGGTTGGGTAAGCAAATAACATTAAGATTTATTATGACAAAGTCTGATTTTAAATAAAACCCTAAATAAGTTACTAAACTGCTATACATAATGCTGTGCAAAACAGAGTCTAAAATACCTGGAAATTCTTTTTTTTTTTTTTTTTTTTTGCCATTTTTGGCCAGGGCTGGGTTTGAACCTGCCACCTCTGGCATATGGGACTGGCGCCCTACCCTTTTGAGCCACAGGGACTGCCCCCCCCCCCCACTTTAGCAGTTTTTGGCCAGGGCCAGGTTTGAACCCGCCACCTCTGGTATATGGAGCCAGCGCCCTACTCCTTGAGCCGCAGGTGCCATCCCAGTTGGAAATTCTTATATGAAATTTTTAATAGGTCTCCTGCAACAACCTCCTTTTTCTCTCTCAGTGAGAAAAACTGCACCCTGCTATTTTCAGACAAATACTCACTACATAGCAAGGTATGGAACTTTGTATCTTGAATGGTTATTAAAGGCCAAATGATACAATGTGGAATCCTTTGCCTTCCTTGGAGTAAATCATGATCACATTATACATTTCTTCTTTTTCTCTTTCCTATGGATTACTCCAAGTTAAATTCCTTTTGTATTTCTTCTAACTTAATTCTATGGAAGAAGTCATAAATGTTTGTGGAAATTATTGGAAATAAGTTTAATAATTTTCTTTGAAAGTAGGTTCCGGCTATTTCTTGAGTGTGGAATGCCTTGCCAATGTAGGTTTTCACTTTTTTTCTAACCTGTCATTAGATGGCAATAGGTGGTTCCGAAAAATTCAATCTCATTTAAAGTAATGTCTATGTTGAGATGTCAAGATGCAATTTTGCAGAAGTGATTCTCAATACATTGTCAAAGTTTAGGGATAAGCCAGTTGTTTGTGAAAATGCAATGCTCAGTCACCTAACTACTGAGCAGCAGTGAAAAAATTAGCTGACAGCTTGCTAGAAATGCAGAAATAAACTCCCTACTCCAGATTTACTATAGCAGATGGCATTTTAACCAGGGTCCCCAAGTTAGAGAAATAAGTCATTAATAGGCTATGAAGAAATATTGGACCCAAGTAAAATTAAGAGAATAAACATGAAACTAATCTTAAGCCTAATTTAGTTTTTGCTAAAAGCAAAGGGATAAGAAAACTGGTTTAAAGTGTTATTAGAGTTTTCCAGAGAAACAGAATCAATAGTGTGTTATGAAGGCCAACAAGTCCCAAGATCTAAAGCAAGCTTGAAATTCAAGGGAGCTGGTGATATAGTTTCAGTCCAAAGCTAACAGGCATGAGACCTAGGAAAAGCAGATATTTATGTTTAAGTCCAAGGCAAAGAAGAAACTCATATCACAGCCCAGGGAAGTAAAGCGGGAGAAAATCCCATTTTATTCAGTATGTAGGTCTTCGAGGGATCAAATGGATTGGATGCAACCTATTCACATTAGGGAGGGTAATCTGCTTCACTCAGTCTACCAATTCAAATATTAATTTCACCTAGAAACACTTACACACATAGAATAATGTTTAAACAAATATCTGGTCACCCTGTAGCCCAGTCATATTACACATAAAATTAAACATCACCTCTGGTAAGAATTAGAACTAAATGAAGGTAGCTCCATCACAAAATCTAACTGTAAGTCACTAAATAAAAAGCCTCAACGGAGCCCTGCGATTAAGACAGCAATGTTCATAGAATCGAGGCAGAATTATTTCACAGTTATACATGAAATATTTTACTGTCTTTAAGATAAAATAACTCCTTTAGATCTAAAACAAAGATATAAATTAAAATGTCTGTAGAGAGATAATTCAAATGCAAAAATCAGTGCATATATTTAAAAAATCCAACTATTAGAAATATGATTTAAGTGTAAGCATTTAGCAAAACAAACATAGGTAATGTGGAGATTATAATTTTAAGTATAATGATACTTAAGTTTCTAAGTTTTTCTTTATTGGCATGTTACTACTTTAATTTGCAGTCTAACATATTTCTATGCAACCAAATATAAAAAATCTTATATCAGTTTTCAATCCTTTAACTTGAAACAGTATTTATTTTAAGTAGTTTCTTAGCTGAAGACAGTAGTACACAAATATAGGTACTCATGAACATGGATAAAATCTTGCAGTATGACTTGTATTTTGGGGGAAATGACTCCTAAAATATTCATAAAATTCTGGTGTGTAACTTTATGAATATTCTGGTGTCCTATTTAGTTTTAGTACTATGTAGTTCTATAATTCAATAGCATACATTGGTAGTTTTTTTATGCACACTGTCAGTTTTTTAAGAGAAAATCAACTGGGAAATTATAATTTATTTTCAGAAAATTTGAAGTCAAATAAACTTTTTAAATGAGAACTGGTGTTGAAGCCCAAATTTTTACAATTTGGTTCAGGCCCTTGCTTTCATTCTGGAAACTAACTTCTGCTAAGGAAAGCAGACTAGCTTGTGCGTTGCCAAATACATTTTCTCAGGGTCACAATCTCGCTAGGAATGTGCAAATCAGAGTATATATTGGTGTGAATTCTCTTTGAAGACCTTGCCAAGAAATATTTAAAGGACTTCATTGGGTTATAACAATGTTCATTCCTAAGTTTTTGACCCAGTCTTTATAAATTAGCTGATTTTCACTGTTCACAGATGGCTATAAAAAGACTCAGCACCATTGCATAACAAAGCCACCAAACCTCAGTTTAGTAGTGCCAACCACCGTGCTGTGCTAGCAGATCATCAATCAAGATGGAACTGTCCCCATTTCAAGCCAAGAGAACACATCTAAGATAACAGTGTCTGTTCTTACCGGGTATCTGTTTACCTTTTTTTCTATCGCAATAGAGCTCTCTCTCTCTCTCCCTCTATTTTTTTTTTCCCTAGAAAATCTCCTCCTCTAAGTATTCATTTATCTCCAAGAATGGTGACCCAACTTCCTGCTTCCAGGGCAAGTTTCACTGGTTTAAGCCTAATTCCACTTTCCAGTAATTGGTTTCAGGAACGGTTTCTCATCTACCTCTGGATATTAAAGTGTTTTCAAAAATGTGTTCAGCACCTCATCAATCAGGCGTCTTGTGAAAGCCTGAGTAGGAAATTGCCAGTGAGAATCCCTAAGGTATTTAATGGGACGCTGAGATCTTGACTCCACCAACCTTAAGTCTTACCTTTCTCTGGACTTTCTGCGTGTAACATTATTTTTTTACTGTTTTTAAGCCGATTTAAATAGCATTCTTTTATTCTTTGCAGTTGAGAGAATCCTATATGAAAAGCTGCTTTTTGAACTTTTGAACATAGTTTCATTCTATGGAATGATACAATTGCAAAATGTTTTCTCCTTATGTTTTAATTTTACAACAGATCCAGGGCTAGAAGCACCATTTCTTAGCCCTATCATCTTAGGCACTCTAACCAACTTTGACTAGTTTTTGTTAAAATTTATAAGATGTTTATTAAAACAAAGCAACCTCAAACTTCTAGGTTCAAATGATGCTCTTGCCTCAGCCTCCAAAGTAGCTGAGACTATAGGTGCCTGCCACAATGCCCAGCTAGTTTTTCAATTTTTAGTAGAGAGGGGTCTCACTTTTGCTCAGGATGGTCTCTACTGCTAAACTCAGATAATCCACCTGCCTCGGCCTCCCAGAGTGCCAGGATTACAAGGTGTGAGCCACCATGCTGGGCTAAAACAAAGATTTAATCCCTTCCAATTGTGTTTGTCATAATCACCATGTTGAAACATTTTTGATCACGCAAGAAATGTTTTCAGAATAAATACTGTTATCTAGATGGAATTACTTCTGCCTAGATTCTCAACACTCCCCATTCAAAAGGGCACAAATGATTTAACTTTCTCATGCAACTTATTCTGGAAATTCTCAGCTAAATCTTCAACATGTTGGTGACTAGTATTTCTGGAAAGAATTAAATTGTAAAGAGTTTGTGATTTCAGATTTATCATTTCTGCTGTATCAAATAAACACTCTTATCTGTCAAAGTTTTTACACACTTAGAGAATATTTTACTTAAAGATATAACTGCATTTCAAAGTACTACTTTTTTTTTTTTGAGACAGAATCTCACTATATTGCCCTCAGTAGACTACGGTGGCATCACAGCCCACAGCACCCTCAAACTCCTGAGCTCAAGCGATCTCTTGCCTCAGTCTTCCAAGTAGCTGGGACTACAGGCACCCGCCACATAGGCCAGCTATTTTTTTGGTTGCAGTTGTCATTGCTGTTGAGCAGGCCGGCTCGGGCTCGAACCTGCCACCCTTGGTGTATGTGGCTGGCATCCTACTCACTGGGCCACAGGGGCCAAGCCAGAGTACTGCTTTTTTCACATATGGAAAAACAAAAAATTAAAATTATAATCCTTTTAACCCTGGGCATTAAGTTTTTAATTTTAGGAGTTTCAGATCAGTCCTCTTTAATGTACTCAAATTATCACAGACTTGGTGGCCTTTAACCTTGAGGACTCTGAAGTTAGATGGTCATGATGATGATGATGGCGCTGATGCTGGGTCGTTGATGACGTATTCTGTGTAAGACTCTGATAAATACAGGGAAAAATATCTTCAATAGTTAAAAATAGTACACAGTGGTATTAACATACTTTCATATTTTAGCTTGAGGACATATGTATCAGATAATAACTTTAAAAACTTTCATCAGTGAAGTATTTTCTTTTTACTAGTTTTACCCCGTATTTTCTCTTGTTGTGTTGCAGTGGCTCCAATGCAGTAGTCATGCTCACTGCTGGAGCATAGCTTGTTTTTCCTCTAGTTATAATATTTGTCATAGGTTTCTGGCAGAACGCCATTTATAAAGGAAATTTCCTTGTACTTTTAGTTTGCTAAATGTTTTGTTTATGCATTTGTCAAACTGGAACTTAACTGTATTTTGATCAGTGTTTATTAATCTTTCTATGTAATCACAATTTTACGTTGATAATATAGTCAATTATATTAACACAATTTCCTAATCACGAGCCATCTTTTTGGATTTCCTCAGTTAAACTCATTTGCTCCTAATATGCTATGGATTTTACTTGCATGAATTTAGAATAGTTACATTTCTATAGATGAATTTAAAAGGCCATTTGCAGTATGTGCGATATCCTCACTTGATTTTGCTCTACCTTATAAATCATTTGGAAAAAATTCAATGTATATATATTTTTAATCAGAGCACTTTGAGTCATACATTATCTGTTTTTTAAAATTGAGTAGAACTCACCCCTCTGGGACCAGTTAAGATTTGGGAGCTAGATCTCTCACTCACATACCAAATTTTCCCATAGTTTGTATCATTTCAAAAAATCTAGAATTTTTTTTTTTTTTGTAGCTAGGGCTGGGTTTGAACCCACCACCTCCAGTATATAGGGCTGGCACCCTACTCCTTTGAGCCAGAGGGGCCGCCCAAAAAATCTAGAATTTTTTTTTATTTTGATTTTTATAGAATATAATCTATGTCTTCTGTTTAGTATTAATTGGCACAAAGAATTAAAAATAGAACAGTGAAGAGGTTTAAATAATAGCTTACAAAGCACTTAGAACAGTTATTTCGTGGAGTAATTGCTCAATAAAATAGTAGTATAATTATTAAGTTGTGTGCTATAAATTTAGTTTTATAATTCCTTAATCTAGTCAAAATAATTATGTATGTATACACACAAAGGTGTGTACACACACACATATACACACACATTGTTAATCAAGTCATTTTAAAGTCATACAGATCACGATATTTTTTGCCTCTCTAAAACAAATTTGATTCTTTGTTAACTAAAAGCTGAACTCTCAAAAGAAAATATTAGTTCTTCCTTCTAAAATCAAGCCTATAAGCCCTCCATAATGACAAATATAAAAAGCCAATGTAGTTTTTTCTCCAATTAAAAGTGGATAACTAATTTAAGATGATTTAAAAAATAGATCTGGCAGGGAAAACTTATAATTACTTGTTTCCTTGTTTCTAGAAATATGTTTAAATTACAATTTATCCTGTAAATCCTACACACCATGTACCATCCTAGAAGCTGTGAAATGCAAACATGAATAAGACATGATTCCTTTGTCTCAAAATTTAGTGATGAAGTGATTGAAGACAAACTCTCAATAAATAACTGTAATCCAATATAGAACAATATGTAGAATGACACAAAAGAGATATTTAGAAATGTTAAATTGCAAATATAGAACAATTAAATTATCTCCTAAGATGTATATGGTGTGGGGATATTGAAGAAAGTTACAAAGACTGATATCCCCAGCCTGATATTAAGTGAAAGATTTAATAGGATAAGGCCCCTGTATTTTCCTGAGATCCATCAGCCACAGGCAATTAATCCGTCTGATATTTGGCTCCAAGTCCTACCGAATTTCGTTTGTAAAATTAGTCTTCCCTCTGCTCACGGATGTAGGTGAGTAAAGGAATGTGTCTTTACTGGGAGAGTTAGGAAGGAGAAACCCTTGACTGCCTCTTCTGGGGCCCTCATGCTGAAGTTGCCTGTAATAAAACAATCACCACAAGTTTCATCTCTGCAGTTCTGATTTTCAGCCCTAGAACCAGGACTTTAGCTCCTGCCCTCACTTTCCATTTTTGCTTATGTGTTCTATCCAAAAGCAACTGGCCACATTTATTTCCACTAAAGACACTGTTTTTTCTCCTGTCTTTTGTATATGTTTCCACCCAATATGACAGCTTTCAGGCAACTTTAGAGTATTTGTTCATGGTCTTGCATATTTGAGCTCCCCTGTCATCTTTTACAGTCTAAGTCAGCTCTCATCACTGCTCTGCTCACCATCTTCAAAGCCACCCATCTCAATGAGCTGAAGCCAGCAGCACTGTCTTACAGTGCCCTATCTGGTAGGCTCCTCTGTCCCTCCAAGGCCTGGTCTCCCCCACCCATCACCTCCTGCTGCTTTACACCCACAGGTGCCTCGCTGGTTCTCCAAACTCAAGCACACTCCCCCCACCGTGAGAGGTTATACTTCCTATAGTCTTTGCTAAAGCCACTCCTACCCTGTAGCTCCACACAAATGAATCCATACTTTACTTAACTCTGCTCCACTGTCACCCTGTTAGAAAGGGTTCCCTGGCTGCCATGAATAAGAGAGCAGCCTCTGCTCACTCTGGTATTACCTGTCATCCTTACTCTCCTGTACTTTTCTTCATAGCACAAACTACTCACACAATCTGACAAATTTTATATTTGCGCGTCTTGCTTGTTTTCTGTTTCCTCCACTGGAATGAGGGCCTGGTACTTCATTGCGGTCGCTGCTTTATCCTCAGCACCTGGAATAGACCCTGACACTTAGTAGGTCCTCCTTAAATATTTGCTGAAAGATTGAATTCCCAAAGTACTTGGTACTATTCCTGTGGGCCTCATTATACTCAGGCTTGCACTGAAGTTCACATTCATTTATTTTATATATTACATTGCCTGATCATGAGATTATGCAAAAACCAGTAGGAGCCGCTAAGTGTCAAATAATGAATAAATGCATATTGTTCCATAGAAACAAGGTACATTTTTAGATAACAAAGAATATGCTTAGAGGACTAAGGAGAACCATTTTATGGAGAAATCAAACACCTTCTGTCCACTTGGTAATCTCGAATGTCGAGTGTAATCAATAACTTCCTACATATACTGGAATTTGGGGGACTTGAATAAACTCTTCTTTCTTTTAAATGCTTTACACCAGTAGCTGGGGTACTCCATTTTGATAATCGAGGCCTGTTTGAATTAGTGTAGGATATTGTGAAACCTGGTTTATAATGAATGAAATAATTTAGAAGCAAAATAGAAGGAAATAATAATTTTTCTAAAGATCATTCCCAAGAAAAACGTCAGCTTGTTAGCACTAGTCTGAGTTGATCTGAAAGCTTATTAAGTGAAAACGGAAGATTTGTAAATGGTCTTGCTTGCTTTAAATAATAGCAGGAATGCATTATTTTTATTCCCTGGGGAGAAAATATGCAGCAACTCGATTCTCCTCTTTCCACTGTAGAAGCCAGAAGCAATTTCCTCATAAGCATTTCCATTCTTTTTCTCCAAGTCCTCTATTAAGTATTTTAACAGCAAAATGATTGCTAAAAGAAAAAAAGGGAGTTACACAAATGTGAAATAACGGCGAATATTGAGGATATCTAAGTTAGAAAGCAAATCGATAGGATCTACATGATTTCTACTTTTTTGACTTTCATGAGGTTTTCTTGTTGGCCTAATAAATAATCAGTTGTTGTAAGAGTTTCTTGGGAACATATACAGAAAAGGTGTTGTCAGGGTATTGTGTTTGAGATGTATTGATTAGGTCAGCCATATGATTTATTATATTACATGTGCTCTCACACATTTTGGTCTACCCCATCAATCACGAACTGAATGGTATTTATTTAAATTCACCTCCAACTGCTATATCTCTCTATGAGCACTTTTGCTTTATGTAGTTTTGAGGTGTGATAGTGAATGAATATCTTGAAAATCATATCTTCTTTGAGATTATGTGCCTCATCATTACAAGTGCCCTCTTTTTCTTGTTTAACATTTTTGCCTTGACTAACTCAACTTTGCTGTCTAGCTAGCTGTATTTCTGTTTCTCATCCCATTAGCAACTACATCTGTATCTAAGTATTGTTTATTCTTTCATATTCGGTCCTAGTTCTAATCTGAAATACCGAAAATGCAGGACTAAATTATAAATTTAGCCACTACCAACGCATTTTGAATGAATGGAAAGAGGAAAATTGACACATAAACATACAAAACCCAAACTACATAGATAAAATAAATGCAAATGATTGTTAGGGTTGTTTCTTGTGTTGGTCTTGAGGCCATAGTTGGTATTTATAATTTCCATGTTCCTCAGCTGGTCAGACTGAGTGATACAAACATTTCTTCTAGTGGGAGCTGAGGCTTGGTAGCATTTTTTTTAAATTGAAACTTCCATGAACATTTTCAGCTAGACCTGGAAATGGTAGGAGGTATCCAAGAGAAATTCCTGGGTTCTGGACACAGTTCTTGTTCCCCCACAGTTCTTTTGTGTGGTAACAGCAGTTATGTCCACTCTGAGGTTACTTACCACAGAGAGTCTACCAATCCCTTTTGCTTGTTGATTCAGGGAGCGCTGGGGGCCGACCGGCAGCCTCAACATCAGGTCAAGTGAATTATTTTTTCGTGACCTTGTTAAAGCATTCCTCCTTTGGAAATTAAAAATTCAAAATCAGCTAGAAGCACAGCTAGAAAGAATGAAAGAAAAATTTGTACCAGATGATTTTTTTCATCTAATGGGCACAATGTAAGCATATAGAGCACAGCCCCAGGTGAAGGTTCAACTACAACTTGAACTTTACCTTAGAAATGAAAACAATGTAACCTAAACATTTGTACCCTCCTATCAATCTGAAATTCACACACACTCACACAAAGAATGAAAAGTACCATGCCACGAGTTTCTTTATTTTGGCTGTGGAAAAATGAAAATCAGATACAATCAGATACAAAATGAAAATCAGATTTGGAGCTTAGAGAGCATCTTACAGGATAACATTCAAGTTTTCAAGTTGTCATTCAGCAGGCCTCCTTCCTAAGTCTTTGGTTGACCATAGCACCATTTTGTGATGAATTCCTAAGTACATCTGTTTTCTCTGTTGTTCACCATAAAGTTCTGTTGTCAAAGACAATGTATAAAGGATACAGTGATGGGAAATAAGGCATTCAGGACCGTCTGAGATGGTCAGAAAAACAAATCCATATCTAGTACTGACAATTATTCTGTCAGGGCAAATGTTTGCCCTATCCATGATGACATGGCTGTCTGTGCCCCTCTTCCCCTTACCCTGCTGGAAGACGGTCAGTTTTTGTGTTGTTTTGTTGTTCACAGACTAAGTGCTCCTTGGTAGGGTTAGACCAGCGTTGGTGAGGGAAAGCCAGGATTGTTGACCATTCCTGTGACTTCCAGCCCTGCTTGTCTCATTCACCCTTGGAGCAAATTAGCTGTGTAGTAATGAGAAGGAGGGTCACAGATATTCACAGACAGTGTCGAGTTGTCTGTCTAATTATTGAAAGTCTTGTTTTCGGCGGGTGACCTTGGTGAATATTCATTATGTCCATCTGATTGACAAAAGAAGGCCTTCTAGGGTAGCATGAACATGTAGGAGGTATGCTAAAGAGTAGTTAAGATGTGAGTTCTGGAGGGAAGGCAGCCCAGCTCCATCACTTAGCAACTGAGTGACTTGGGACTGTTAACTTTCTGGGTCTCATGTTTGTTAACTGTGAAAATGGGAATACTCACATTAGGCATCATGTATGGTTGTGTTGATGTTAAACAACATAATGTATATAAACATTTATGACAGTCCCTTAAGCTATCACAACTTAGATTACAAGAAGAATCTTCTTACAGATGCACAAAGAATATAAAATACAATGTATGATGGGGACAGCCTAGAGGAAGAAGAAAGATAACAGATGTAAATGTAAAGTTAAGCAATGTGTACAATACTTACATATAAAATGTTGCATAGTTTATATGGTGGCTAAAAGAAAAACCTCGACATGAGCGACAATCTTGCTTGAGGACAGCAAAACAGAAAAACTAGACTGAATATGGCCTCCCAAAATTCATATATTGTGATCCTAATCCTTGAAGTGATGGTATTAGGAGGTGGGGCTTTAGGGGGTGATTAGGTCTTAAATGGTATTCGTGCCCTCACAGGAGACCTAAAAGAGCTCCCCCACTTTTTTTTTTGTATCACAGGAAGTTATAGTAACACGATGGCCATCTGTGAGGAAATGGACCCTCACCAGACACAGAATCTTCTAGCACCTTCATCTCAAACTTCTTAGTCTCAGAACTATGTGAAATAATTTCCTGTTATTTATAAGCCATTCAGTTTATGATATTTTGATATAGCAGTCCAAACAAATTAAGACAGTATTTATAAAAGTAAAAACATGGTTCTTTAGGAAAACACAGGAAGACCACATCGTGAAGAAACTGGGTTGAATTAGAAGGACTGAAAATAGCTTTTAGGAAGCATTTCCCCCATGTGTTTATTAGGTAGTCAACATTTAACAATTCCACGCAATAATCCTAATAGCATGTTGAAGAATGAATAGGGGTTGGTCAAGATGACCATGAAGGTAAAAAGCAAATGGAAAGGTAATGTAGTCACTCGGTATATAGCTAGAATACAAGATAGAGCTAGTTCACTGCCTACCTTAGTCCCTCCAAAACAGGAAGCATTGCTTAAGGAAAAAATTATAGAAAGGGAAAAATGATAGGTAGATAGATAGATAAATGACTCCTGAACAGCCCAGGTTTGAACTACATAGTTTCTCTGACATGTGGATTTTCATTGTCTCTGCCACCCTGAGACAGGAAGACCAACCTCTCTCTCCTCTTTCTCCTCAGCCTTCTCACTGTGGAGATGATGTGAAGACTTTTATGATGATCGGCTTCTACTTCTTGAATAGTAAGTACATTTCTGTTCCTTATGAGTTTCTTAATAACACTTTCTTTTCTCTGGCTTACTTTTTTGTGAGAATACAGTATATAACGTGCATAACATATAAGATATGTGGTTTTTTTTTTTCCTTTCTTTTTATTGAATGGTAACTGTGTACATTAATGTACTTCTAGAGTACAATGTGGTGTTACAATCCAAAACACTTCCATCAAACTGGTTAATAGAGCCTTCATGTCATTTTCTTAGTTATTGTGTTAAAACGTTCATATTCTACTCTTAGAAAGATTGTAAGATAAACCTTGTAAGATAAACCACAGAAGTGATTTCTCCAATCCTCCTCCCTCCACCATTCCCCTGTCCCTTCTCCCTCCC
>NW_003852398.1:45264202-45286245 GCF_000181295.1 Otolemur garnettii
GATTTATGAGTGTTGATTTTGTAACCTGAGACGCTGCTATATTCCTTGATCACTTCTAGGAGTTTTGTAGTATAATCCTTGGTGTCAAGATATGTGTTAATTGACTACCTATGGTATGGTAAGTTCTGGGGGAGTCAAAGTTTATTTTCAATGGCAAAGGAGGTTGGCCTCCTTCCATTCACATTGTTCAAAGGTCAGTTGTATGCACACATATCACATATATGTGTACTGAAATAATGCAAGAATTATGCTGTTTAATATTCCCATAAAATAATTGGAAAGGAAGCTGAAAACCAATGCATTATTAAGTTTGCTGTATTTTCTTCCTCTGTCCCTCCAGGCTTCTACTCTTCTCTCTCTGCTCCTGCCTCAAAAGCTAATAATCAAGAACTACATCAGCTCTCCTTCCCTCTGACTTTTTTTTCAAATTTCAGTCAATAGCAGGAACTAACATCAGACTGGAGCATGGAAGGAGATCATTAAGAGAATGATTCCTTTAGTTCTTCCCTACCAGGCCATGGTTTGACAAATGCTACGTTCCTCTGTCTAAGGCCACTGCTGGTTCTTACCAATTCCTTCCCTCAGGGTGACTCTTTTATAGAAAGTCTGATAAGAGAAGGGGCAGGATCTTTAGACAAACATGCCTACGGGCCCACACAGGATACACTGGAGTTAGAACATTCCTATACAAGCCACAGTAGCTCCATTTCCTCTACCTTGAGGCTATAAAGAAGACTATTTCTTAGGCCAGAAGCTTTATGAAAACAAATTTGGAGAACTTGACGATCTTGAAATGAATCCCTTAATGTTTCCTTTGTGCTTATACTCTTTCAGGGTCTTACTATGGTGTTGGTAGTTCACATACCCCATTTCAAGATTACTTTCTAGCTCTAGTGAGCTACTTGTGATGTATGAATATTCTTATAGCTGTAGAAAATAACGTAGTTACTTTCTCTGCTTTAAAAATCAATGCCTTCATCCATTACCTAGCAAAAATAATTCCCCCTTGCTTCATCATCTCTGATGGGCTACCTTAACCATGGCCTTACTTAGTAAATAGGTCCTTCCTTCAACTTTATCCATTCTTGCATTTTGAGTGTGTCATCTTTTGCTACTGGAAACCTGGCTGGTGGAGGTAATGGGATTTTATCAATCGGGTTCTCATGCTTCTTTGCATTATTAATATACCTTACCATTCAGGTAGCAGAATAGCTTTATTTATACATTGATTGATGTGAAAGGCAAACATAGCTGGAATAAATAAGTTAATTAAGCCCTTAAAATAAATGATATTCTTGTAAACCATAACTCTCAATTTTCAGAGCCAAAGAAAAGGATTTCTTGTATTCTAAATGATTGACTTCTTATCACAAATGTTAAAATAAACAGAATTAAAAATATAGGCTTAATATAAGCCATAAAATATTAACATATTTCAGATGAGAAATTCAGATCAGTTCTTCTGCCATCGTGAAAGGGGGAGAAATTTGTTGAATTACGGAGGAGGAGGTGGTATTTTAGAGACAGACATATGCTAGAAATAGCAAAGATGATAGATACAAATGTGAAATTTCTCTTTTCTGCTCTCACTTGGACTGAGATTCTAGAATAAGGCTGAAAGAAATTTCACAGAGGTTTTAGGTGAATCTGAGAACAGACATATAAACCTGTTCTTCAGTTTATATGATCTGAGAAGATTCTTAAGCCTTACTGGTGTGTTCAACCTTTTTTCCTTACCCCAGATTGGAAAAAGGATTGCCTTGGGCCAAACATTAAATGAACAAATACTAATTAAAGCCAATCAGCAATAAAATAAAAGTCTATGCTTACTTTTTGTAATAGTCAACATTACAGATAAGCAAAAAACATGCTCCCCAAATCAGCATGCATCCCAGGGGCTGCAGTTTGGACACCCCTGTGGGAGGCATATCATCTGATTAGTACCCAAGGGATGGCTGAAGAAATGGTCTAAGCAGATGATCAGAGGGCAGATTCCCAGAGTTTTTCATACCCCACAGCAGTGAAGGAAAATATCATACCAAAGTCTGAAGATGGGAACAAATATGACTAACAGAGAACAGGAGGGCAAAGGGGATACACATTGCAAGGATTCCTGTAATCTTTGTAATTTGTATTCTAGGATACAAAGGATGACAGATATTTAATAAGATACTGTTCCTCAACAGAAGGAAGAGCAGAATGTCATATGATGATATGATAACCATCTCCCAGTTCCTGTAGGGTAATGGTGCATGAGATCCTAGCTATATGACCAAGGAGATGGGATGAGAAGTTGGGGGCCTTGGGGGAGGGTGGGAAACTGCACTGAACTTGACTTAACTCTGAAGCAAACAAGACTGAGTTACTTGAATTGGCATATTTAAATTTTCTATCATTAGCAGAAATCGTACTGCGTGATCTATGAAATTGATTTATACAGAACTAAATTACATCTTTGTATTTCTTTAAATTGTGGCAAGCAAATAGTGATTGATTAAATTCAAGAGTAAAGCAAGTGGGTTTTACTAGCAGAACCACACTTCAGAGAGAGGAGCCTGGCTTGGATACAGGTCCAGATATGATGACGGATTTTGAAGAAATTTGCTTGCAAAAGAGGAGATTAACTCAGCCTTTGACAATAACATGAACTGGCAGGGTGGATTACAGCAGGAAGAGAGTCAAACACAAGAACAAACAACAGGGTCAATAATTCTCAGTTCTTTAATTTTGTTCAGAGAGCACAAGAAGAAGGGCTGAGGAGTATAAAGAAATCACATAGTTCATTATCAAGCTGACTGGATTCTGCAGCCCACTTAAAGTTGAACCAAAAGATGAATTAAAAATATGCAAACTCTGTGCCAATCCTTTTCCTGCACAAATTATGGATGTATCCAAAAGGTGGCACCTGGGGCTATTAGGGTAAATCACAAATAAATTTAATTGATTTATAACATCAACCTAGTGTCAACTCAACATTTAGTGAGAAGAATCTGAATAATTAACTCCCAACCAAGCAGCTAGACCCAGGAAAGGGTTGCACTCTTTGCAAAACAAACAAAACATAGATATTAAGTCACCAATGTTCTCTAATACACTATCCCCAGAACACAATCAAATCATTATAAACCATATGAAGAAACAAACCAAAAAAAAGTGACAGAATAAAGGGGAATAATCAATAGACTCAGACTCACAGATAAGCAGATCATTAAAATTAGCAGGCTAAGATTTTAATATGCCATTAACCACATGCTAAATAATTTAAAGAAAAATATAATTGGTGAAGAGATGGAACATTTCAGGAGAAAAATAGAAATAAGACTAAGTAGAAATTTTAGATCTTAAAAGTTCAGTAATAGAAATCAAAGTTTTCCTGCAATACTCCATCTACATGATCCAGTGATAAATCAGTGAAATGGAAGTTAAAACCAAAATGAAAAAAGAAAAAAAAAGAACAACAACAAAACCAAAATGAAACATCACAAAAAGTAAAATTAGAAAGACAAGACTGTGCCAGATAAATTGTAAAGAAAAAGAATTCTCATACATGGCATGTGTGAGTGCAAATAAAACAGTAACCACTTTGTACGGCAGCACTTTGGTGTACTAGGTTAAACATGCATCTATCCTATGTTCTAGCAATTCTACCCTGAGTAAATGGTCAGGAGGAAAAAGAGCGTGCAGCCACACAAAGAATGTATAAGAATTATTTATGATAGCTCCAAACTGAAAACAACTCCAATGTCCAGTCATAATGTACTTGATTAAAAATTGTGACCTAGTTGGGCCTTGTGGCGGTCGCCTGTAGTCCCAGCTACTCGGGAGGCTGAGGCAAGAGAATCACCTAAGCCCAAGAGCTGGAGGTTGCTGTGAGCTGTGACGCCACAGCACTCTACTGAAAGTGACAAAGTGAGACTCTGTCTCAAAAAAAAAAAAAATTGTGACCTATTCATACAACAGGATACTATATGGTGATAAAAAAAATTACTCCCATATGTAACTTCATGGATAAATCCCCAAGCCATTATGTTGAATGAAAGAAGGAAGACTCAGAAATGTATCTACTGTACAAGTTTGTTTATCTGAATCTTAGAACAAAAATCTAATGTATGGAAACAGAGCTTTGGATGGTGTTTCTTCTGGTTGCATTTGCTGGAAAGTAGCATGCAGAAACTGCTGGGGAAAAGGAACATGTTTTAATCTGGGTGGTGGTAACATAAACATAAATGCAAGTAACAATTCATCTAGTTGCCCTGAAAATTTGGTCATTTTTCTGTATGTCAATTGCATAACAATATATAAAAGCATGGGTTTTTAGTGCAATAAAAATGATGCTTGGATATTTTCAGAATTATATAGCTAAATAATAAATAGGCATAAAATAAAGCTAATAACAAAATAATGAATACAAGATGCTTAGAAATTGTCACAGTATAGGAACATATCTATGTGATACCTGGTACCATGTTCTGAGTGTCTCTTTTGGAATGGATTATACAGGCTGGCATCATGGTGCCTTTATTAGAATACTTGATCCTCTGCCTCCTGACTCAGGGTCTTGGCTATCTTAATCTCTGTGCTTCTGTGATGTCAGTATAAAATAGAGATAACAATGATGTCTACCTTATAGAATTATTGTAGAAACTGAGAAAATATCTATTAAGTAATTAGCAGAGTGCCCCCAAAATGAATAGACTTCAATAAACGCTTATTACTGTTATATCCTGTATTAGTACAACCTGTATCTTTTTCAGGTAAAATGTTGGCTAAACATAGCCTGTCTATAATATCTGTTTTAAGGAAAGATGGAAATAACAAATACATAATTCTTTCATCATAAAATATTTCTAGGAACTAATTCTAAAAGAAAAAAATGTGTATTTGGGGAGGCAAACTCATTCACATTTCTTACATAGAAAGATATGGAAAGGGACAGTACGTTATACAGACACATGTGTTCACAGGCAGGCAATTTTATGAGCAATATATTGAAAATTTTCACAGAATGAAAGATAAAGATCTAAAAATTCTAATTACATACACCCTTGCTCTTTATCTAGCCTTTGTTTATGAATAAATCCCAAAGGCCTTAGTATGACAGTTTGTTTTTATTCGGGTTATTTGGAAAAGATGATCCCCCATGAAGAATTTGCTCTAACTCCCTTGAACCCCAGTGCATTTTTCTGTTTGGGTTATTTGATGTGTTTTGGAATAGCGCTTTTCTCTTCTTCCTCTTTTGATAGACTATGAGTTCCTTCAGGCGTACAGTCCTATTTTAATCAACTTGGTATGACCAGAAATTAATACAATGATGGGAAGACTAGAGTGAACACACCAAAACCATTTAAAGAATGAATAACTGTTTAATACTGTAGCCGAAATAGAAGACAGTGGGGGGAAAAAAAATCTAGGAATGCATAGCTAGCTATATTATTAAAATCATTAATTCTTCAAATCAATATATGCTATCAAGGACAGGAGAGTCAGAATCTGCCTAAGGGAAGAATGTTGAGAAATACAGACAGAGCTACAAATTTTCATTTATCATTTACAGGGCAATAGCAACTATTTAGAGCCATTCATCAAAGATTACTTGAGAAAAAAAAATAGTTGTTGATCGATGAGTTTAGCTTCAGGTTACAATAAGATAATATTAATGTTTTCACTACAGTGGAAAGGAGAAAGGAAAAGAATTCTAAAATCCCACTTTTGAAAATTAAAACTCTTGAACACCAGAGAAAATACATATAAATCAGAACTATTATGAATAAGAAAAAAAATGTTAAAAACCAGATTAAAGGGTGACACAGATAACAAGGAAGCAATGACAGGATGAGAATTGTTAGATTTATAAAAATACATTGTAGATATTATCTATTAGACTATCCGTAATTTTATTTGTTATAATTTATACCTGTATTATAGCTATCATTTTCTTATTTTTAAAAGAATATTTTCTTTTTATATTTTTAGATTATTTTATAGACCCGTGATATACAAAAATTCTGATTTTCACTCTATGTAAGTTCTAAGTTCTTTTGGAGTACGTAAACATCACGAGAGGCATAAAGAAGCCCATTAAACACACACTTTTGAGATTCGAGTTTCCTATCCATCTAATTCTTTTGCCCAGTAAAACTTTTGATTTACACATGCCCATATCAACGTCATTTGCTTCATGCCAGGAATCCTATTTTTTCTGTGTGTGATTAACAGGCAGCTTCATGAAAAGTGTTTTGTGAAGTGCATTTTCCACCTTCTTTCCAGGAGGACACCTGCCTTCCTCTTGAGAGAAGAGTAATCAGCTCTTAGTCCTTCTCTTTATTGCTAAGAACATCATTTTGTTTGTTTCAGTTTGGCCTCAGGCTGAGATTGATGTTTCAAGCGTTGAAGAGCATCTATTTCTTTACCTTGCTTTAATCCCAAGTTTTCAGGGGAAAAAGGGATAAAGCAAATTTCTAAGCATATTGAATATACAGTTGATTAAGAAGCATGACATATTCTTGGCAATTATTCCCACTGAGTGACAGAGTAGAATTCCCCCGCTTCTGTGACTTGCTTACTGACTAGTGGAACGTGGCCAATTCTGAAGTTGGGTTGTAAGAAGCTTCCCAGACTCTTGGAGCTTTGCTTTGGAGCCCTGAGCTTCTACGTAAGAAGTCCATCTACCCTGGGGCAGCCATGCTATGAAAAGCTCCTCTCACATGACAAGGGCCTGAAAAATAGGACACTTTGCAGAGAGAGAAGGGGGACACCCAGAGCACTGAAGCTCCAGATAAGTGAATGAAGATGCCATCTTACAAGTGGGTTGTCCAGCCCCAGCTATTCCAGCAAATGTGAAATCCATCTGTGGAGACTTCTCATATTCCTGCACAATAAAAGATGTTTGTTTTAGCTGCTAAACTTTGGCAGTAGTAGGTTAGGTAGCAATACCTAATCAGAACAAATGGGAGTCCAGTGAAAACTTCTGAAGATACATTTGCAGTATCAACTTTGTAGTATCTCTATCAGTATTTTTATCAGGCACTTCAGTAGAACATTTGAATAAATCATAAAATAATTGTTAAATTATAAAGGCAAGAAAAATTATCCTCTTCGCAGGTAATAAGGGCACTCAAAGTTTTCAGGCTCAAAGATGAAAGATTATTCTGAGGCAGAGACGAAAGGAAAATGAAGTCTCGGTTCTGTGTGATCAAAGTGGCTTTTATTCCACCTGGGTGCAGGGGCATGAAATTCCTGACTGGGAGGAAATCCACATGTGGGCTATGGCGGATGGGGATATGAAAGGGTCAGAGAGGCAGGGCTTGATCCATTCACTGTCTCCTGGGAGGGACATACACTTGGTCCTTCCTGGGCAGGTCAGTTCTACCCAGGCAGGTGGTTGGGAAAGGGTCAGAGAGACAAAGATTGGTCCATTCACTATTTCCTGGGAGGAACACATGCTCGCCCCTTCCTGGGTGGGCTCCTTCTACCTGAGAGGGTCAATAATCTGATTCTATCAGGCATTCAGAGAGAGTGTACAACTAAAATCGAATTTTTTATCAGAGAAATAACAGTCGTAAGAAAAAAATTTCTTTTCTTCAAGTCCTTTCTTCATTTTCTCCCCAATAACAATAAAGTTTTGCCATTTCCAACCATCTAAAAATTTCTGTAGAACAGTTTGTGCCTTCCTGACCTGGCTGAGAATTGATGAGAGAAAATGTCAGGGTCATAAAAATGACAAATGCTTCTGCCATTAGGGGGTACATTAATTTCCCTGTCAGGAGACAATCTATCATTTGACGGATTAGTCAAATAAGATTCTAATGTTGAAATTATATTCAAATTGAAAATAAGTCTTTAATAATTACACTTTCATTTTGGAGGAAATCTTTTTCTTAAATGTGTAAACATGGATGTTTAGCATTAAAAAAAGTCACATTTGTGCCTAAACAGTAGAATTTCAAATGGTTATGGATTGCAAAGTAAAATAAGAGGGAAGAAATAACTGAAACATACAGATGGGCAATATTTTTTCCTTCCTTCCTTCCTCCCTCCGTCCCTCCCTCCCTTTCTTCCTTCCTTCCTTCTTCCCTTCCTCCCTCCCTCCGTCCCTCCCCCCCCCTCTCTTTTCTTCCTTTTCTTTCTTTCTTTTTTTTTGAGACAGAATAGAACGGGTAGAGTGGCGTGGCATCATCACAACTCACAGGGAAAGTTTGGAAGCAATTTCTAGGCAAAAGCATTGAGTCAGAGTTGCTTCTTACTTTTTAAAACAAGTATTATATTGCTTCTTTCTAAATCAATATGAAAATGGGACTTCAAAACCTGATTGCATGAGTTATTGACAGGTAAGGGAACTTTGAAAGGAGAAGTACACTCAACCTAAAACCAAAGATTAAAAGAAAATAAGACATTTTGAAATAGGAACAGAGAGAAAATGTGGTTCCTTCTCGGCCTGGGCAGTTAACCTATTTAGTTCTCCGGACACTGGCATAGCGCATCTGATAGTGTGTGGTAACTGCGGTGAGCTCCGGAGGGATGACAGGGGAGTGTCTGGAGGCAGTGTCCGTGCATATTTTCATGTTTCTTCACAGTGTGAAGTTTCCGAGCAGAGAGTGCTAGCAACCTGAGTTCAAAGATGAATGAATGGCAACCTTGAGAGTTAAATTTAGGTATTTCAGGAAGGGAGGTACAAATTTATCTCCTTTGGAACCATTCGTTTAGATGAAAAAGAGTAATGGTTCTGGAAACCTCCCCTTTCTTTCTGCAGAGAGAATTTGTTCATATTAGAAAGATAAGATTTCTTCCTTCACCTGAGGGGAAGATAGCAAACTTTGCCAAGCATCCTCAAGGGATTCGTACAGACCCACCCCCACCTTGCACAAACTGGGGACATGTGGCTTTCATCACCGCACCCTGTAGGGCACTAGGGCAGAGGAAACCAACCCAAGATGGTCTATAAGTAAATAATCAGACTGTTCTCTATGTCAGAAGCCTCACGTTTTCTGACAGAATACAGAAATATAGATATAAAACCTTTGGAATGCAATCTCTGGGTGAAACCCCACACCCTCCTGGTGAGTGCAATGTTGTTTGGGGTTTAGAGATCCTTGAGTCAGCTTAAAGTTTCTATCCTTATTATTTTCCTATAATATCCCCCAAATAAAAATATGTGAATAAAGTTAGTGTTACTTGTTGAGAAATATCATTCAAGATTAAAATTAGACATTTACTTTTTAAATTGAATTGCACGAAATTTTATCTAAACCCCAAACTTGGCAAGTTGCCAGTATTTAGGAGCAAGGGCCAAATAGTCACTGGTAGCACAAAAAAATTATCTCTCTCACTTATATGCAGTGGATGAGATTGTTGGGGTTGAGGTCAAGTTCTACCAACTTTGCATCCCCAGTCCTAGCACAGTGCCTGAGGTAGTTCTCAGTGAACTTTAAAGGAGATGACTCATATTAGTAGTGCATCCTGGCACAGTTTGCACATGTGCGGCTGCTGGTACCAAAGAGCCATCCCCAAATCTCATTGTACATTTTAATGTAATGATGGAAGTCATTATCACCTGTAGTCCAGCCATATTTTGTATATTCATCAGGAAGGGATGTTGCCATTGTAGGGGAATAATGATCTACGTGGACATAAAAACAGAAGAGACATTTCATCAATGTCTTCTGGGAGACTGGCCCACCAGAGTTGTCTGGGCTGCTTGGTAGTATAAGCCCAGTAAAGAAGGCAGGGTTGGTTTGGAGCTAGCAAAGGGCAAGGGGAAAGTCTACATCCAACAGTTTGCTTATGTATAACCCAGTTGACTTCTAATTATATGTACATTTATGGCAGATATAATAAATATATCAATTGGCCATTAGTCATTAGTTGTGGCCAGTCACTTTCAACGGTTTGCTTAAAAGACGCTGCCTGTGTGTGTTACTTCTCCACGTTAGTTGTTCTTTGCAATTACTTTCCAGGTTACTTGCAAAGTACAAATGTCTTATACTGTAGTTGCAAAGTTCAAACACTTGGTGTTGAAAAGAAACAAAAAAACTATGAACCTGGAGTGGGATCAAGACATTACAGGCTTGTGATCATTTTAATTCTCTTTTGTCTTTTTAGCCTAACCATTCATCGCTGATGCACATTTATAAGAATTCAGGTTGTAAAATTGCTCTTGCATAGAAAGCAAGTTTTTAATTTGCCCTAGTACACATTTTACAAAATATAGTTTAATAAACTCTATAGTTGAATACTCTACCCTCTAAAAAATCACTGACATATGCACGCTATACTATTATTCAAATGGCAGTTACTATCTGACTGGAACTGGACTATAGTAACATGTGTGTACATTGGGAGAATGGCCTATGCTTTCCTGTAGCAATGGAAGGGGGAATTTTATCATCCAAAATAAGGTTCATGGGCTAGGGAGATCTTTCCCTTGGGAAGTAGTCATCTAATTTTCTGCTTAGTAGAGGCTGCCCTGCCTGTCAGTCCCACATAGTTTGAGGGCATTATGACTTAAAGTCAGCCGTTTCCATTAATCCTAAACCTGTGCAAACTAGACATCGTTTTTTCCTAAGTTTTGTTTCCAAGCTTTGGATATTGGAAAGATAAAGACATGGGGCCAACCAATGAGTCCTTGTGATTTCATCAGGAACTGTTATCTTTGTGTTAAGAACCCTATCAGAATTCAGTACCTGGTCCCAGAGCCCAAGGGCACAACACAGAGCAAGACAGCTAAGAAGTGTTTCTTTCCTTTTGAAACATATTATTTATGAGAGGAAGGAAACAAGGAGATAAGTATATACCAGATTCCCTGTAAACAGAATGTGCCTTCTCAGGTATATGAGATGCTATATCAGAAATGATTATCTCATGGGATTAAACAGAGAGGTAAATGAAACTAACTTGATGGGGGTGGCACGAGAAGCTATTTGCGATTGTGAGGTCAGGAAAGTTTCTCTGATGTGGAGACATTTGTGGTGACACCAGGATTATAAGAAGGAGCCAACTGTAAGAAGAGCTCAAAGACAAACATTCCCAGTTCAGGGAGTAACCAGGGCAGAGATGCAAATTCGGGAGCCAGGCTGGCCTGCTCTGATGGCCAAGCTGGGGCTGCTGTGGGGGAGCAGAAGGGACCAGAGCATGAGTGAAAAGACAGAAGTGTAGCCCCCAGCCCCCTTGCAGGGCACGTGGGTAGGTTTTATGCCCCGAGTTAAGGAGTTTAGGTGTTATGCTAAGTCAATTTGAAAAACTTTAGAGAGTTTTAAGAAGAGAAGTAACAATGATACTATACATGATACAAATTCTGATTCTTCATGGGATTTTATAACATGCAAATTCAAACAATAACTTGAATCTTTAAAACTCAGTGTAGATTCTTATGGAAATGGAGAATTAAGTATTTTCAAACAAAAATGAATCCATTGATTTGTGAGGCAATTTCCAGTTTCCAATTTTCAAAATACATTGATTTTTAAACTGCATTTGGCTTTATGTAGAAAGCCAAAATGTAGGCAACTTTGAGCTATTCTCAGATAAAATGATTTTTCTAAAAAATGACTAATATTTAAAGCAGATTTTATGGAATATCTGTGGGCATTTTATAAATACGTCACAAAATGTTGTATTATTATAATATCCTCTATTTCTAAAGATTCTGAAGGAATCATGTAGAACAAGACATGAATTCTGCTGTCCCGCTCCTATGGGGGAGAGCTCGTCACACAGAACAAGAGAAATAAAAGACTACAGGTTAGAGTCCTCATTCAGGAGCAAGTTTCTATCCAAAGGAGGAGACACTAGAATCAAAAGAGTTGAGGAAGAAAAGAGAATACAGAAAATATATCAAAGCACAGGAAGTAAAAGGAAGAGAATAACATTCTCCTGAGGAAGTTCTGCTTAAAAATCTTCAGTTTCCATACAGCTTTTTTTTTCTCTGTAAATGAATTTAAAGCTCAAATTTCTTTTCTGAATAGAGAAACATCAGAGAAATAATAACTGCAACGGACTCACAACAGGACTTTTTCTTTCTTTCTTTTTTTTTGAGACAGAGTCTTAAGCTGTCACCCTTGGTAGAGTACTATGTCATCACCGCTCATAGCAACCTCAAACTCTTGGGCTTACGTGATCCTCTTGCCTTCAGCCTCCCAAGTAGCTGGGACTACAGGCGCCCACCACAACTCCCAGCTATTTTTAGTTATAGTTGTCATTGTTGTCTGGTGGGCCCGGGCTGGATTCCAACCCGCCAGCTCCAGTGTTTGTGGCTGGCACCTTAGCCGCTTGAGCTACAGGCGCTGCCACACACAACAGGAATTTTTTTTACCAAAAATAGTCATACAAATTGTCCTAGAAAGTCTACTTTTTCATAAATGCGTTTGGCATGTTTCCATATTTTTCCATCAAAAGTTTTCATTTAATAATAATAAAATAATAAATATATCAAAGAGTTCTCAGTGTAGAAACCATAGAAACATTAACTGATGGGTTTGATAAACTTACTCATATTCACTAAAGAAGTTAGCTCAGTGAATTATGCATTTAAGAGACATACGAGCACGTGATTTCATTCCAAAAGAGATGCTTTCTCTGGAGTTGTAAAGCCTTTCTTGTAGAACTGTACCCCAGCCCCCCTATCTGTGAGTCTCTTTTTCCTAATACATGAATTCTCTATTTTAGGATGTTTTACTGTGGTGAAATCATGAAATGTGGCCTTACGGACAATCCAGTCATTTACTGTAGCTTGGTGGTCTTGAGACAGTGGTTTGAGCACGTGGAGAGGTTAGCCTGGAATATTTGTCAAGGGAGGTATTTGTATGTGGTGAAAGAAACAAGGAAGGAAGGAGGGAAGGAGGAAGTGAAAGGGCAGGAAAGAAGAAAACTGTCCTGAGAAGTATTCTGCCTTTGTTGGCTTGATGCCAGTATAAATGCCTCTCAGCCTTGCCCAAAGACTTTCCTGGAGAATCTTTAAAGGTAGGAGGGTAGATACACACCCATCCTGCCTAATTTACTGTGGACTGGGGAACCTGTATTCTCTGGACGTAGATGGACATTTTAGACCCATCGACAGCTTGAGTCCCAACTCAAATATGCACATTTTAATTTTGGAGAACAACATGAATGTCTCTGAAATTTATTTTGCTCATCTGTAAATGGAAACAATGATACCTACTTTGGAATGAATGAAGCTCAAAGGAGATAAGGTTTCCTGAGTAACAGTGTAAAGTGTGTAAAGATTAAATAATAATTAGCTGCTAAAAATAATAGTCAAATAGTACAAACACTTCACTTCGCTTTCCCCTTCCTTATTAAAGTGTCTCCTTGTATGAATTGACAAATACAAGAAGTATTTAGAGACAAAGTGACTTTTCCCTAAATTAACTGCACATTGGCCAAGGGTCAGGTGTACAAGAAAAGAAGGATAATTATGAGAATAATTTCTTTCCCTTTTTATTGCAATCCCTCTCTGAGCTCTTAGGTCTATTAAAAGAAATCTGTTTGTCTTATGCAAAAATATAAACATTGATATTAGAAAAATACAGTGAAACTATAAAACAATTGTTTGATATTCTTAAGCTCAATATAGTAATAATGGCTTATCAGAAAAATATTATGAAATATATATAAACCAATATCTTTCATTATTTAATTATTTAGTTTGCAAAAGCAAAATAGTTTCTAAAAATACACATTATTAAGATTTATTCATGAAGTCTCTTCCTTTAAACGAATGAATAATTAATTCAGTAAATATTTTGGTGCAGTGTTTTTTTCATTAAAGTACAAGCCTGGATTTAATGTTGAGTAGATTAATTGATAAATTGGAAGCACTTGAAGGGAATCAAAGATTTCAAACTCCTCTGCCTTCAATTTCTAGTCTAAATACTCAAGAGGCTCTAGAAAAAGCCTCTGGGATTTTAGTCAACTAACAAGGAGGAGAAATAAATTCCCGCACATTTTAAATAGGCCATAATTATTAATGAAGAAGAGTTGAAAATTTTATGTTAACTTTGTACTTCAAACTCATGAGTTATATAATAATCACTTCTCAAAACCAGTACTAGAAACTTGTATTTTAAACTCTATATAGCTTGTATCAAATATTCCTACGTTAGGGAGACAGGAAATAACTCAATGGGGAAGTAAAGGAAGAAAAATATCTTTTTTAAGTAGGTCATCAGCATATTAGAATGGTATGAAAACTGCAAGGAAAGCGAAAAAGAAAAAAATGCATTTTCTTAGTACTGTATCTTTAACATTTTATTTATCTCCTGTTAAATGTAATCTTGCAAATGGGTATTGGAGCCACTTTGATGGGCATGAGTTGGAAAGGGAGGTAAACTTGAGGGTTATTGGGTTGACGCACTATTTAGTAGATAGATATAGAAAGCTGTTGGGGGTGGTGGCAACACCCGGTTTTGAATGATTAGTTGAACTTAGGTTCCACCAATCAAAGATATTTATTTTCATAAGTAAATGAGTAAGCTCCAAGGTATTTATTTTCATTATTATATTAACTTTTGGCCCTGAGTTATTTTTGACTGGTGTCAAGTTGAACCTTTGAGGCAAGAATCAAAACACAAGAATTGAGGGAGATTCACATGTTGGTGTTTGAAATGCAACTTCGATTCAAACGACACAAAAACAAGTCATGTAACCAAAACATTTGTACCCCGTTATTATTCTGAAAATAAAAAAAAAAAGAAATTCAGCTAAAGGTCTTCAATTCCATATTGCATATACATAAATTTCTTCCCACTTGAAGACAATAAGAAAAAGTGGCCTTTGTGGGATTTTGAGTAGCAGAAGTTGGGGAAGAACTGGGAAAGGGATGGAGGGGAGAAGCCCCACAGATGGCGGTCTGAGTGTGTGAGGGTTTTGTTTCCAGGCAATACGTGTTTTCTCAGTCTTAGAGTTTCTACTTGAGAGTTTTGTTCCCAAACAAGTTCTTGATCTGTGTTTACCAATCAGTGAACATCACAGGTAAGTGCACGTATTGTAAAGTATGGTAGCTTCTTTGTTGTTGTGGAGTTTTTTCCTGTTGGAAGTCTCTCTTTTTATGATAGGACCATTTTATCATTCTAATCTTATGTTCACCAAATTCTTCAGAACTGATCTTATAAGTAAAGACCAGGTTTGGGTGGTAAAGCAATAGCACATATGGATACATACATGGATACACATATGGATATATGGATAATGGATATCAAAACGGAATAATCTCAGCTTTTGTACTGACCTATATAGATAATACATATTGATTGTATTGGATTGAAATAAAATTCTATGTGAAATAGAACCCCAAATATGGCTCAGACCTTTGGCAGCTCTAGGATCAGAGAGGAAGAGAGAAATGGACAATTGGATGTCAAATTGAACTTGACACTAGACTATCCCGCATCTGTGTGCCAGTGCCAGGTGGTTTGCTGCTGCAGCTGCTGACTGTACTGCTACCTGGGGGCATGAATCATTGCTGGTATCTCACATCATCTCCACCATCTGTTGCTGCAAACTCGGCAGCAGGACTAGCATCTGAAAGAGGCTGTGGGGCAGACAGAGGCAGAAAGAACCACACTGGTATCTTTTGGAGGCTCCAACCAAGATCTGCTGACAGCGGAAAGTCTAGAAGGCTTCTGGACTCAGAACAGGCAGAATATGTGAGTTATGTATACAATGGTTATGACGTTAGTAAGAATGGGGTGGGGATGGTTAGCAAGTCATCAGCACTAAGAACTGATAACAAATGTCTTTGTTGTCTCTAAGGATGTCATTTTGTCCATTCATCCTGTAATACCCATAATCATAGCTGGCTCCTGAAGAGATGTGCCTTCAGTAATTAAGCACAATTAGAGATTCTAAGTTGACTATTCTCCAGACTGCCTGCGTCCCCTCTGAGCAATATCACTAGGGCAAAGCACACTGGGTTCCTAGGACATGCAGAGCCACGGGTGCACTGAAGGAGGAGGTGGCAGGGCAATAAGGGTATGTTGGCCACATGATGTAAGATCCAGTGAAGCCTTTGTTTCCCCAAGATGTGTCATATCAAGGTCCATGGAGCTATAGATATTTTGTTGGCTGTTTTCACCTTACCTGCGTACACATACTTCCTGCAGGGTGGGGAGAGGAGAGACGAGCCTCTTTCTAGGTCTGGCTTTATCATAGGATATTCCCTCCAGGACAAGGCTGTCCCACCTGAGGGCTCCACAGGGATGGCCACACCACAGCCTCTTATGTGACCATCCAGACCATAGGAAGTGACCTCATCTGCTGAGCTCACTCCTGGAAAAAAGAACTGCCCAGGGCTAATCTGAAAATGGAACCAGAGTGGCCCACACATGAGACTGTTGTCTAGAGACGTATTCCAGCTTTTTTGTGCTAAAAACAGAGGGACTTTATAATTTGCCTATCCAATATTTATTCTTTTGGTTGGACTGTTAGCCCACACATGTGGACATTTCATTTTTGTAGCTTCCAATCTATTAACTAGGCATAATGGTCTCTGAAACTGACAGTTATTTCACGGCAAGTCTGTGTGGGCAAAGTGGCCTGAATAGTCGAGTGATTGTGCAGCGTCCTCATTGGCCTGGATAGATTCTGCATCTCCACTGAGCTGTGATGAAACAGAAAGGTTACTTCTGGCATCAGGAATTCGGAATGGTCTTGTCCTGGCTGAAGTCTAATGATTTGTAACCAGGTACATAGGAAAAAATTCCTCCCTTTACTCAACATGGCGCTGCATAGGAAGACTGGCAGAGTCGTGGAAGCCGGAGATGAAAGCCTGGGGAGACTCTCACTGAATAAACATCGGCCACCCGAGCTCTGTCCAGAATAAACCTTCAGCAGAAGCAAGCTGAACGGTGGGTCAAACACATCCACGGTGTCAGCTGGATCGTTGCTTTCTACACCCTTCCCCCCCAAATGAGAAGCTGTAAGATAGAGCAGAAACAAGGGTGCTCCAGATTCAGGCAGCGTTATGCTTCAATCTTAACTTGACAGCACGCCAACTGTGTGAACCAGGACAGGTTACTTAATCAATTATGGCCTCAGTTTCCATGTCTGTTTATCAAAGAAAATATGACATCATTCTGAGAGCTATTCTGAGGATTAAACTTAAAAAGCAAAATGCACAGTGTGGTGCTGAGTGGACAGCAGAGAATCAGTCAGATGATGTACGGTTGATGGCGTTGCCATTGGGGTCACATTGGGGTCGCCGTCCCCACAACATCTCACCCACTGTACCTGTGCATCTTGGGCCTCTGGTGCAGCCACAGTGTTTTGCACTTTGACCTTAAAGGCATTTAGGTTATAGATACTACACAGACAAAACCTTCACTTTTACTCGTATTGTCCTCTTATATTTTCAGTCAGGTAATAATGCATTCTGCAAAAAAATATAGAAAAGCTTAATGCATAATTATATAATAGATTTTAAATGTACCCGTTTTAATTACTCAAAAAATATAGTGTTTATATGTATAAAGTTGAAGTGACATCTCTGTATTCCCTTGTTTCATCAGTGTAGTTTCATAAGTATAACAGAATGCTACTTCATTCCTTGGCAGCTGCCTCATAAGGCTCTACAATTTGGGGTGTTAAACTAGGCCTTTAGGCCGTTACATTTATTCCTCAGTAAAACAATCTCTTCTTTCATTTGTCTAAGTTAAAAATCAGACGCTGATTTTTCTTCTTCCTTAACAAAACAATTAGCAATTATTTGGTACTAGATCTTCCTAAATGACTATCTTTACTGCATGATAACATATTTACTGTTCAGGACAATGAAACCTGCAAACCAGCTAAGTCATGTAATATAGAAAACTAAGCTACCAAGTAAGGGTTTGTGAGGGCCAAAGACATCATTCGGGCAGAGATCAATTCTGAATTGTTGGCCCTGTCAAGATGAGCATTTTAATATTCCAAAATGCCATTAATTCCTTTCCAAAGAATTTGACAGTATTGAGATTATACGTTTAGTTAAGGACGCTGTCATCATGTTTGTTCCAATATTCATCAATTATATTTTTGAGATTCCCCCTAAATGTCTTTACTAACAGAGGTTGTCACCGTGGAACAAATCCATCTCAGAAGCAAATGCTATGTGGCCTCATAACATTCAGTTCAAATTAATGGCAACAATTTATGACAATCACATTCAAATTATTTTCTGAAAACAAAATCAAAGTGCAGAACAGTTTGTACAATATATTACATTTTATGTATAAAAAGTAAAAAACGAAATCTGTACTCTAGGAACTCTGGAAAGTCATGCACACAAACACACATATACCCCAAAGGGTGGTCATGTTCCAGGGGCAGATTTGAGTGGATGGGGAGAGGGGCTGGTAGCTATAAAGATTTTAATACTGCATCTGATTTTAGAAACATGCAAATGTATTAACTACTTATAAAATGAAGAATTTTAAAAATGCATTCATGAGATCTTTGCATAGATATTAATTTTCTCTCAACATTTCTTGAGCCTGATTTTGCTTTTCTAGAAACTGGGCACTATTGATTCAGTACAAAAAAAAAAAAATTAAATGTGAAATTGAATGAGATATTTCCCTATGTGCTTTTATAGTTCTAACATCGGTTTTATATTCATAATTTCCTCAATGATTGTGGTACCTTTGAGATCCCCACAAACCATAGTAAAGGCAGTTTCTCAACTGTTCTTATGTCAGCTTAATCCCAAAGCTGAAGAGATTGAGGAGGGATGCTTCTCCTGGATTGTAATTATTGAGTAAAGAAATTGCTCATTTTAATCACTTACGAAGGGTGGGTTTTAAAGCATAATAATACAAAGATCGTAGCCATGATCTTTTGATAATTTTTCCAGCCTCTGAAACAAGCATGTTTTAGTGCATATGACCATTGAGAAATATATCAAATGTGACTAAAAAGAAACAACAAAACTTTGCCATGTTTTTGAAAAAGAATACTGTTATACCTGTGTTTTATTATAAATAAACAGGTTCTGTCATATTTTATCTTCTTGCCAGCAAATGAAGGACATTGTTTCATAAAGCTTCTAAAATGTACATGAATATTTAATTAAATCATATTTCCTTGAGAAAATAAAGTTCATTCGCATTTATAGCAGACAGTTGTGAGGAGCTCATAATTGTCATAAGACCAGGGTAGCCAGTACCGGTTGCTTGTGGAACAAAACTCCTCAATTTTTAAAACATTTTTTAAAAAATAAACATACAATCATAGGTGTTCATTTACTTTAAAAATTCTAAAGATGAAGAAAATTATTGTCTATATATTTAGGTCCTTGTATAAATTACAAAACTCAAGTTTATGTTACAGAGTCCCTTCCCCATAGGAAGCATAAAGCACTTTTGTGGTACCTTTCACCGGTAAATATTTGTATCACATTGAATTTGACAAACAAAATAAAAGTCAATATTGCAGCTTTAAGCCCCCAAGAGAACATTCTTAGCTGTTTCTTGTGATGAATGAGCTTCAAAAGTCATTTGATTGCCATGATTTAACTCAATCTCTGAATAAAGTTATAAAAAGTACGAACACATATTGACTTCAGTAGAAATCTGAAACATCAGTGAACTGCAGACTCTTCTTGCTTCAGGTCAACAAACACCCCTTGGAAGACAACCAAGGGTAGTTTAAGACCAGGACAAAAAAATAAAATTATAACAATAATAATAATAATAAAAATAATAAAATAAAAATAACGACGACCAACAATGAGGTAAACTCCCCTTAAAAAAGGCAACATGTGTTGCCTGGACTGTCAGGAGAGAGTTCGATTGTACCTGACACCCAAATGTTTTTCTAACCAGAGTTCAGCCAGTTGCATGGTTGAGGCAAAAGTACTTGCCTTGGATCCTAAGCACATTTTATACTGCTTAGGGTCCAAGTTAGGATCACAATGAACTGGATGGAAAATATGCACCACTCCTACTTCTTGACTTCGGAAAGGCCTTAAGCCAGATAGAATAACTTTATTATAGAGATCTACATCTTCCAGTCCCCAGCCTTGTATTGAGGTATCAAATCCACCTGCACCCAGAAGATCACTTTTATAAATACAGGTGATCCCATAGCCATAGTCTCTCCAAAATCCAGTTTTCTTTGAGAATTCAAAGTCATCATCTGCAGGACGATCTCCTCCATTGGTTACCTTTGGGTCATACTGGCTAAAAATGATAGGGTAGTACACCTGTTGTCCCTGAATTGTATTGTCTCTACATCGTTGGAGAAAGTCTCCTCTGAAAATCAAGTCAACATCGCAAAATAGCAGCAAAGTGTCGTTGTCAAACTGGGAAGATGCCATTTCAAGACCAAGACCTCTGGAAAACTCCCCCTTCATAGGAATCAGGGTCATCTCTGCTCTGGGGTACTTGTTCTGGTATCCTTTTATCAGCTCAATATGCTTGGTGGAATCTTGGCCAGAATCTCTGCTGAAAAGAATGATGACCAGCTTTACATTCTGCTTCGGAATAAGACACACATTTTCAAAGTTCTCCATGAATCTCAAGAAAATGTCATACCTTCCAATGAGAGGAACAAGAATGTGTATTTTCTTTTCATTGTGCCCTCCCGTTTCTTTGGTGCCTTGAAAAGAAGATAAGATCTTTAAAGAATTAGATATGAAAGAGTATGACTGAGTGTCGCTGTTAATACTCTCCACCAGACTGTTGACATCCAGCTCTTCGGTTTCTCTGAAGAAAGGCTTGCTGAACGACTGCTGCAGATAGGCGTGGCGTCTCACTGGCACGGTCAGTTTCCTTCCCTTGTGTCTCTTGTATAAGAGGAGTAAATCCAAAACGTATTCCACCCCATGCATGGGATTGACCCTGCGGTAGCCATACTGGATTTCCTTGAAGTCAATGAGCCGTCCTCTACTCTTGGCATTCTCATTGATCATCTCCATCACCTGCAGGACGGTGTCATCCAACGCACTTCTTAAAATGCTATTGATGCTCTGTCGAGGAGGCTGGTTCTCAGCTGCCGAGTAAAGGAGCTTCCCTGTCAGGAACTCCCATTCAATCACTTCATTTCTCTCCCGAGGCTGGAAGTGGTTGAAGGAAGGCATGACTCCCAGCTGCTGGTCTTCTTTGCTCACTTCCGTGTTGCTGAGCTTGCTCATCAGAGCGCTCTCCCTGTGGAGCTGGATGGTGCGGTAGCGAAGCTCGGAGATTTTGCGGCTGAGCATGTAATTGTGCAGCCTGTATTGATATGCCGGCCGTTTGTTGGGATGCAGTGTTATGGCTGCGTGGATTTTGCTGTTGTGAAGGTCTTGGATATAACCCTTCCGATTGTGTTCATAATTTTCATGGAACAGTTGTTGCATCTGCAAAGTAGAACGAAATCAGGCTATTAAATTAATTTAAAAAGAAAACCAGCAATAAACTAAAACATTGTAATTAAAATATCTGATAACAATTATTTGGGTTGTATTGCATACCATGATTTGTAAAACTGATATTTAAAATTAAACTAATTTTATTATGTCTTAAATCGACAAATAATAATTGTGCACTACATGGTGTTTTGAAGTATAATTTACATTGTGGAATGACTAAATCTAGTTAGTTGGCATATTCATTACCTTACATAGTTATTTTTGCCATGAGAACACTCAAAATCCATTCTCTGAGCATTTTTAAGGAATATAACATATCATTATTAACTATAGTTATCATATTGTGTAATATCTCTTATTCTTTCTATCTTACTGAAATGTTGTATCATTTGACCAATAGTACAAAATCTCCCCAATCCCTTCTCCTAAGTTCTCTAGCCCTTGGTAAACCATCATTCTTGCTAGTTTTGTGAGATAAACTTGTATCACATGTGAGTAAGATCATAAAAGTCAAGTTCATAGGCTCAAATACTGCCTATTAACCTCCACGTATGTATTTTGAAATAAAGAATCTCTCTGTCTATTCATTCAGAAACAAACCCAAATATCAAAGGAAATAAGAACTGAACATGCCCTTAACTCCACAATGGATCACTGAGGGGGAAAGAGGCAGAATGGGCTTTCCAAAGTAAGGGATTTACCCTAATGGTTAAAACCAGTGACCTGT
>NW_003852398.1:45287021-45294427 GCF_000181295.1 Otolemur garnettii
AAAAAAAGACCCCTTACATCCCATATGGTTAGACTGTTGATATACATATAAAAGGTTTTTATTTATTCATTTTTTAAAAGTAAGCTGGATGTTAAAGTGCCAGCAACTTAGGAGGCTGAGGCAGGAGGATCACTTGAGCCCAGGAGTTCAAATCCGGCCTCAGCAAAATAGTGAATCTCAATAATCATCATCATCATCATCATAAATAGATTTTTAAGGTTAAAAAAAAGTTTCTAAAACTTAACACATGACATGAAAATACCTGCATGACTTTTGTACCGGTGAAGGTTCGTAAATAGGACCTAAGGTACCAACTGTAAAAACATTCATAAGTTGAATTACATTAAAATTAAGAAATTTGTTCCTCAAAAACACCCTTAAAAAGATCACCTACGCAGTGGGAAAATAAATCTTTAATAGATCTTATGAAAAATGACCAGAATATATAATGGACTTGTACAAATCACGAAGGAAAAAAGAACTTATCCCAGGGAAATTATGGGGAGAGAAACAAATAATGTGAATGGATATTTAACAAAAAACAGTATGCAAATACTCGATAAACAAATAAAAACATTCTCTGCTTCATTCATCATCAGGGTGATAAAACTTAAAATCACAGTGTGATAACATTGTGGGTCCACAAGAATGACTAAAACTAAACAAATTGGTAATGCCATGCACTGTGTCACCGTAGGAGAGGGTGTAGGACTCTCATAGACGGCTAGTGTGGATGTGACGTGGTTCCACTACTAGGAAAAAACTATGTCAACTAAAATGAACACACATATTCCCTGTGACTCAGTATTTCTGCTCATGGATATAAGCAGACACGTACATATCTACAAAAATATACATATACATTTCCATGGCATCATTATTCATACTCTAAAACTGAAAGCAGCCCAAATGTACATCAAGAGTAAAATAGAAAAGGAAATGTAGTCTATCCACATAAGGTAAAACAGTACATCAGTTAGATCAACTACAACAACATGGATGGATCTTAGAGTGTGAAAGAAGCCATGGAACAAAAGACATTTTCTATCGGATTCCATTCACCTGAAATTCAGGTAGAGCTAACCTATGCTATTAGCTGTTCTAACAGTGATGGAGAATCAAGAAGAGGAAGCTTCTAGAGTTCTGGGAATGTTCTTTTGTTCATCTGGGGGTGGTTACTTGTGCACTTTTGATTCGTGAGCATTCATTGAACTGTTACTTGAGATAGGTTTATCTCTTATGCTCCAATGAATGAAGGAGTTTATTTTGAACATATGGAATGATGTGTGTTCATACCTGTGTGCAGATATGTTGGCTGTGTAGAGGGAAAAGGAGAAAGAAGAAACCAGGCAGGTTTTCTCCAAGGAGGAGACCTACAGAAGCAGTGAGTAGACTAACACTGTGAAAGATTCATTACCCCCACTATTTCACCTGGAGCTTTCTATACTCAGAAAAAAAATTATAAGCAATATCATTTGATTTTGAAGAATTTATAACAAGATATTTCAAAAAGAAATTGGGACTTGACTCCAGATGCAGAAATTTGTTTGCCTCTGGTGTTTTGTTTTCTGAAAAGACATGCCAATTATTATTTCAAACTTAGGTCAATGTTAAGTCAAATTAAATTTATAATGTGGAGGGGGCTATTACAGCTCCATTTGTGTAGTATTACCATTTTTACCTAAAATTACTTCAATATTGTAATTTATGTAATTTCTGTGTTTTTTTTTCTGTCAATGAGAGAAGGTAAAAAAAATATTCTGATCACATATAGACTGCTAATTAATCATACCATCTCTAAAAAGAATTGGCTATTTGAAACCATTCTTTTTTAAGCCATGCTTTATATTACTAAGAAAAAAGAATATGCTAAATTAAAATAAAAAATATTTCTTCACAGTGAGTTGTTAATGTGCCACTTGTCCAGCTCCTTTGGTGATATTGAAATGACTAAGTAATGCCCTACAATTTGTTAAAGATGACATTTTGTTCTAGAAAACTATCTTAGTATTGAAATGCCTAACTAACTCATATCACTTCAGCCCAGGCTGTCTTATCTTTCAAACATCTTCAGTTGCAGAATTACCATAAGCAGAGGAAATAGAGTGGTGGGGACAATCCTTAGAAGGATCACATTCAGGCCAGGTGCAGTGGCTCATTCCTGTAATCCTAGCATTCTGGGAAGCTGAGGGCGGAGGATCTCTTTAGACCAGCTAGAGTGAGAACCTGTCTCTACCCCAAAATAAAAAAAAAAAAAATTAGCCAGACGTGGTAGCATGGGACTGTTGTCCCAGCTACTCAGGAGGCTGAGGCAGGAGGATTTTATGAGCCCAGGAGTCTGAGGTTGCAGTGAGCTATGATGATGCCACTACACTCCAGCCTAGGCAACAGAGCAAGACTCTTATCTTAAAAAAAAAAAAGTTAACATATTCATACATACTTCAGACAATATGGTAATAATGAGATCATCTAGTATTTATGTCATTTTTTTTTTTTTTTGCAGTTTTTGGCAAGGGCTGGGTTTGAACCTGCCACCTCAGGCATATGGGGCCAGCACCCTACTCCTTTGAGCCATAGGCACCGCCCTGTCATATTTTTTTTTTAAGAAGCATACAGCATGTCCAAATTTTCTTTTATATGTAGGAAGATTCAATGTGTGGAGGACCAACAAAGAATGTTTAAGAGCTCTGGAATTAGGATATGGATTTGAATACTAGCTACCGCATTTCTAAGCTTTTTTTTCTAGCCAATCAGTCTAAATCTTGGTCTCCTTATCTATAAAATGGGAAAATGTCAAACACCCCATTGTATATTAAGGCCTTAATAAATAAGAAAAAAGGTATATAAAGTCCTTAGCATTGTGTCTGGCACATAGAAAACATTTAAAAACTGACAGGTGTGTGTAAACAGTTCAAGTGGGTTAAATCATTTAACCAAGAGTCTACCAAGAGTAACGACATTGCAACCTGTACTGGTTTGATTTCTTTTGATTTGGCACTTGTCACCATCCATTCTGAATGCAGCAAAAATGTTCTAAGTCAACAAATGATCAATTTATTTTTAAAAATTATATTTAACTTGTTTGAAATAATTTAGAACCTCTAGCTTAAGTCGGCTTCTCTGCCTTTAAAGAAGTTATCAGTTGACTTCATGGTGACTCCAGAGTCTTATACTAAAAAAGAAAACTGATTCACAATAACAAAATTACAGTAGCAACGAATGTCAGTGTGTCTCCACTGACCCCAGTGCTTTCCATGTATCACCTGTGGTCTCACCCTCTGAGAAGGAAATTATCTGAGAGGGTAAAGGAAAGTAGTTTATAAAAATTCAGACAGAGGAAGAGCAAATGCCAAGAGGTGGCTATCTGTTTAATTGCTATTACTGTTCTACTATGTTAAACTCCCACTTACTCCCTTAGAGGGATTAAATGAAAACATAGCATAGGTAATTTCTGAAATGATCATAGCTATATAAATGAGAAAATTAAGATCTTTTTAAAAAATAATAGAGCTGACTTGCAAATAGGCACAAGGTAACATTCAGAGCAATTGAAAGTTCATAAACCTAGATTTGGGTACTGGTTGTGCAACTGTATAAATTTACCAAATAATCATTAAACTGTCCACGTATAATGAGAGAATTTTGTGGAATAGAAATTACATTTTAATAAAGCTATTTAAAAACAATGGGGAGCGTTGAAAATAAAACATAGTGAATGCCAGCTCTAAAAGCAAAGAGAGGAAGTATTACACGTACACGGTCACCAAAGTATGTGTAGAATTTCCCTGGGACACCGAGCAGGACAATCTGGAAACGAGGAGAAACAAAGGCCAAACAGATTGATGTCTGAGCCAAAAGGTTCAAGGGCAGTAGATCTCAGAAAGCACCAAGGAAATTCACTGCCTGAAAATGCAGAGCATAAAACTGATTTTAGGTTTACAGCAACTCTAACTGTAGGAACTCAGGTGAGCTGGGCTGGCAGAATAAACTCTGATGGCAACATTTTGTTTCAGAGAAGTAGAAGAGACAGAGGAACAGAAAGAATTAAACACTGAAACCATGTTTTCATGATGTAGTTTAATCTGAGACAGCAGAAAAAAAATCAATGTCTTTTCTTTGTGGAAATCAGTAAGCTCAGAACTGCAGGAAACACCTCTGCCAAATTAAACCTACGGTGAGTAGCTGGTTCAAGCAGAAGTGAATTTTTTCAGAGATGAGTCATTCATCTGTGATGATAAGATAAAGCGTCAGCTCATAGAACTAAGACAGAAAGAAAAAATTAAAGCATGGAAATAAAATCAAAAGAAAAATTAAGCACTATGGAAAGCTATCACTCGGGGATAGAAAGGATAGAATTTAGCTAGGAAAGCTAAAAAAAATAAAAATAAAAACACGACGAAATAGAAACAAAGAGTTACAATAGATGAGAGAGAAACTGTGACGTTAAGAAGGGTAGGCTTGATAAAAATAAATAAATAAATAAAAAGAAGGGTAGGCTTGGCTCAGCATCAGTAGTTCCAACTACTAGTGAGGCTGAGACCAGAGAATCACTTGAGCCCAAGAATTTGAGGTTGCTGTGCTGCTCCACAGAGGGGAGGGGGACAGAGGGGGACAAAGTGAGACTCTGTCTCGAAAATAAAAAAAGAAGGGTAGGCTAGGCAAGGCCAAAAAAAGTACCTAGAGTCAATGAAAAAGAAAAAAGAAAACAGCAATAGAAGACATCCATTTAAAGCTATAGTCCAAAAAAAAAAAAAAAAAATTCTTGAAGTAAAAGGAGTATAGTATCTATCTGTTCAATGTAGTCACTATGAAACTGACCCCTAATGTTCAATAAAAGGACAAAACCCTTTGCAAGGTAAAGGTTACATTAACTCCTAAGCAAAAACTGCAGATTCTTTAGAGGTAATACACATTAAGGGGATAAAATAAGTAGAGCACAGTATACTGTGGACATTGATTGGTATAGAAAATTGTTAAGAGATTTGTCAAATTATAGAAAACTGAATTTCGGATTTGCTGTGGAAAAAACCAAGAATGAAATTAAACTGATACTTAAAAACCCCCTTGAAGGCCCCCTAGAAATAGTAATGCAAGCCCCTCTCTGGGAAAAAGAAATAATATTTATAAACTTAATATTTATATTCTAGAGTCTCTGAGAGTCTATGACACTCTTGTCATAGCAGATAAGAACCATTCACTTTTCAGAGGTTCAAATCAGATTTCACATCCTTTATGCTTAATCTTGAGCAGACTATCCAAGATACCAGCCATTTCTATAGAGGTAGAGACTATTCAAGCAGAAGAAAACATGGAAAAGTATTTAATTAATAGCATCAGAAACATGACAGAAGGTATTAAAAACATGTAAGAAGGCCACAATAATACGTATATCTTTTTACCTATATGTACATGTATATTATATCTATTTATACACTCACAATTACACATAACAAATATCCACATAGAACAACCACAACAAAAGGTCCTTCAAATTATTAAAATATAATAGTAGACATTTTAATATGCAAAGGATGCACTGGCTGATAAAGGTAATGAAATCTCTTAGATATTTCTTAAATATTAAAAATACTTGAAACAAGCATAAAAAATTAGGATCAGTCCAGAAGGTCCAGCATCCAAATGATAAGAAGAGAGAACCAGATAAAAGGAGAGGAAAAATTATCCACAAAACAATTCAAGAAAATATCCCCAAATGCAACAAATGAAGGGCTGGAGAGTCTAAATCTAAACGACTTATTCAATGAAGTCAACAATAGATGAAATTAGACCCATGGGATGTATAACACTGTGAAAATTAGAGCCCCAAGGCACAGAATATGTTAGAAGCCTGCTGGGGAAAAAGTGATAAAATGCTCAGAAAGCAGAATATTACAGGCTTCTCAATAAAAATTGGAGTTTAATATAAAAATCAATGGAACAGTCTTTTTCAAAGTATGATAGATCATGATTTCCAACCTGGAATTCTATGTCTAACCTAAACATCAATGAACTGTGGGGCAGAAATAAAATCATTTTTTTCCCTCAAAGGAATAGCTCTTAAGGGCGGCACCTGTGTCTCAGTGGTTAGGGCGCTGGCCCCATATACCGAGGGTGGCAGGTTTGAACCCAGCCCCAGCCAAACTGCTACAAAAATAGCCAGGCGTTGTGGCGGGTGCCTGTAGTCCCAGCTACTCAGGAGGCTGAGGCTAGAGAATCGCTTAAGTCCAAGAGGTTGAGTTTGCTGTGAGCTGTGATGCTACAGCACTCTACTGAGGGTGATAAAGTAAGACTCTGTCGGAGAAAAAAAAAGAAAGAAAGAAAGAAAAGAAATAGTTCTTGAGCTCATTCTTCAGAAAACTATTCACAGATTTTGTTCTACCAAACTAAGAGAAAGTCAAGGAAGAGGTGACGTGGTACAAACAGGAACATAAAGGGGAAAAATAAATCCCAATTTTAGCAGATCAGAATGCTCCAGGAAGAGATTCTCCAGGAAATGAAATTTATAGAAAACTGGAGGAACCTGAGAAGCAGTAGGTGAAGAGTGCAACAATAAATATATATGTGACAAAAATTCTTCTGCACCCCACAGGAAGGATGGGGAGTGGAGGACATGAGAGACCCGTGGGGTTGGGGAGGGACGGGAGGTGAGTTAGCATGTCAATAGAAAATGACTAAAACTGAAAGATGAGAAAGAACACAAGCAAGTTACTCAGACACCAGGAATCAAAACAAATAATATTCTAACTAAAAATAGCCAGGGGGTGTGAGGGGCGCCTGAGTCCCAGCTACTCAGGAGGCTGAGGGAAGAGGATCTCTTGAGCCCAAGAGTTTGAGGTTGCTGTGCACTGTTGATACAGGGTGGGTGGCATCCACCCAGCTCAGCCAGAGCTGAGGGAAAGAACTGTCTCTGCCCTGGGGGTGCTGGTTCATGGCAGGAGGCACAGGAATCAGCTAGTTGAAATGTAGTCAGGGGGACATGCAGGAGGCTCCAGTAGCCTGAGGGGCTAAACAACTGTTTGGGGGACACCTCCAGGTCGCCAGCTCCGGTAGCGCAGTGGTGTCTCTGCCCCAGCCTCTGTCTTCCTCCCCTTGCACTTTTGGCTGAACAGGGAAGCCCCATTTTCCAGGTCTGGTCAATTTCCTGTAAGTTCTTAGGCCTGGATAATTTCATGAATGGACTGTATCCGTTCATTAATGCATTCATTCACCTTGCCCCGAGCAGAAGGGACCTATCCATTCATTGATACATTCATTCATCTTACCCAGTGGAAGGGACTGTATCTATTCACTGATACATTCATTCATCTTACCTGGGTGGAAGGGACTGTATCTATTCATTGATACATTCATTCATCTTACCCAGTGGAAGGGACTGTATCTATTCATTGATACATTCATTCATCTTA
>NW_003852398.1:45294460-45301307 GCF_000181295.1 Otolemur garnettii
TGGAAGGGACTGTATCTATTCATTGATACATTCATTCATCTTACCCGGGTGGAAGGGACTGTATCTATTCATTGATACATTCATTCATCTTACCCTGGTGGAAGGGACTGTATCCATTCATTGATACATTCATTCACCTTATCCCAGTGGAAGGGACTGTATCCATTGTACCAAGTCCTGGCCAAATGTAAGTACAAAAGACCCAGGTGACTATATATATATCCCTAGACAAAGAACCCAGGCAGAGAGATTTTCTGACTTAAGACTTTCCCTCTGTCAGGAGCTCAGGTGCTTTTTCTGTATTCTTTTCTGTAAAATAAATCCTGTCTCACTACTGATATGTGGTTCATTCTTCAAATCCATGAGACCAAGGACCTATGGAGAAGGAAATTCTGGTATCACTATGACACCACAGCACTCTACTGAGGGTGACAAAGTGACACTCTGTCTCAAAAATAAATACAAATAAAAATTTAAGATTTTGATTCTAATTCTTGACTTGCAGGATTTTCTCTCACTTATTTCACCTAAGACATACAGAAAGTGCTATGTGCTGGCACCAGAAAAACTAGCTTTTTCTTAATTTCCCTGTAAAAGCTGAGTATCTGAGTCCAGCCATAAGAAGCCTCTAACAAGCATGTATGGGCTTTATGTGTAAATGAATCTGATTATGAATTAAGTTGTAAATATCAAATATTTGAGAATTACCTTTAAAATAAAAGAGGAAACTATGAACAAAACAGATGACACAGATAATGCAGAGAACAGCAGCGATCAATGAAACCATAAAATTTCTAAAGAGAAAGAAAAGAATTGTAACAAGGAAATAAAAATTACATGTTACAGAAAAGGACTGTTCAGGGGACAACAGAGAGATATTAGAATTGAAAAAAAATGATAGTAAAATTTTAATATATAAGTCAAGCAATTTTAATATATAAGATGTAGGGTGGAGGGTTGGTCTGCTGTTTTTTTTTTTTTCAATTTCCTTTTTTTGGTGATAAACTCAAAGCAATCCTTGACTTTTAAACCAATATACATATATCTTTGATAAAAATGACTTTAAGTCAAATAATGATCTCCGTAACTTACACATTTTGATAAATATTACCCATATCCAAGAGACTTACATTTTATTGAAAGGTTTCCGGTATCTTCAGAAAGAGCCCTAACGTGATTAAGTAGGCGCTGTTCCTTATCTGTTCTCCCTTTAAGGAGCCCAGCTACCTTTTTCTAGAACCTTTTCCCTTATAAACTCTGAATCATATCACAAATGTTGCCTCCTTTGCCATCTACATGGAGAACTTGGGCATCCTCCAAGTGTACATTTTTATGGCTCCGACCTCTTACAGTCTTGTGCTGTAGGTATTTATCATTCCTCTCTTATGAGATTATAAATATCTTGGGGAGCGGGCCTTTGCTACTTGTATCTCACTGTAATTTAGGGGAGTGGATGTGCTTTGCAATTGAATGCCCAGCTTCTGGAGACAGAGGGTCAGGAATGGACCCCGGCTCTTAAACTTGAGAGCCGTTTGACCTTGGACAAATTATTTAACTTCTTGTGCCTTACCGCAACTAGCTGTAAAATGAAGACTATAATCGTTTCTACCTCATATGCTACTGTTGGTGTTAAATGGATACGTGAACATTTGTATTTGAAGTACTCAGAAAAGAACCCGGCATATATATCTGCTCTATGAGCTCACTGATACTACGATTGTGGTTGTCATTATTTGTTTTTAATATTATTGTTACTATAAACATTGAATAGATGAGTGAGAAAGGCCTTCAGTTGTCATTAGAAAATGATTCGAATATGCTTGCCATCAATTTGACTTCAGATCATCATCTGAAAACTCAGAAACTTAATTGTTTTCAGGAGGTGTCTGTGGAAATGAAAAGGAACACCAGGCTATGCTATTATTGGGGACGCTGTTTGGGAATGTCTTTGTTGTTCTCTATTAAGGAAAAAAGGCTTCTGTAATTTATTTGTGTAAAGAAGCTATTTTAGTCTGGTGTGAGTTCTTTTGTTCTCATTATGCTGCTACATTTTTTTTTTTTTTTTGTCTGAAGAGAAAAGAGTCTCTAACTTGGAAAATTCTTTTGAATCTCTTCTTAGATATGAGATAAGGAGGATTTAGGAAAATCAGGTATTCTTCTTAACACCAAAGACTCTCTATAAATTAGAAAAATTATAAAGTCATACACAAAATAAGAAATCATTAAAGTGGTATAAAATACAATGGCGAATATATAACTAAGGGTTCAGCAGCTTGCTCTGCAAATATTTAAACTCCTTTTATTCTCTATGATTTATTTATGTAATAGTACATTAGTTATGTAAATGGACAGTCTTATTGCCCTGAGTGCTCTTTCTGTAATGAGACCAACAAATAGGAAAATTCCAAGAAAAATAGGAAATTTTCAAATTAACACTATTATTTTCCCTCAATTGTTATCCTCAAATATAAGCAGTGAGGTTTTTTTTTTTTAACATAACCACTTACTGAACCAAGCTATATGTTTAGAAAAGCATTCCTACCTTGAAAAGCCCCAGGATGCATCAATTTCTATACTTTTGCATTAATTCATGTAACATTTAATAGAGTTTATTAGATAATATTTTGAGTGATGGCTATTTCGAAACCATTGGATATTAAGCATGGCATTAGCCAACTCTGAGTTTATATGATACATATAGTTCTGAGCAAAGATGATCTTTGGGCCGCAAGCATCACATATGAGTAGCTCTGATCTTGTAAAAAATAACACTAATGGGAAACAAACATATTTTTCTACAAGTCATTGCAACTTCATCAGATATTTAACCTCTTTGTTCTTGTCAAAGCCAAACATGTTATTTTATTTTATAATATTTTCTCCTCATCAGCAAAGCAAAATATCTCCTTTAATTAAGATCTAATACTGTAAGTTATTTTAGCAAATGATCCATCATGCCAACATGAGAGCCAATATTTTTCTGGGCTTTGGTCAAAACTCAACAATGAATTGGCCATTTCAACAATGTCCAAGCCCAGTGAATTGTGAACAGTTCGGTTTTTACAGTGTGTTCTGCTTCTCTGTACAATAAAAATGCGGCCTGGCTCTACATAGAAAGGAAAAGAAATAATTTGGGGAAAAATAAACATATATACAGCTCGATCTATAATTATAGAGCAAATTAAAAAATGTTAAAATGTGTATCTACCTTGAATAAATTGTTGAAAACAATGATCTAGTGTAAGAATAATAAGATATACCCCTCCTCATATCATGTATGTATGATTCTCACATAAAATAGTAGCACTATTTTGCAACTAAGATTTATAAAAATAACACCTCACAAACAGACACTCTTAATCTATAAACTCTACATTTAAAATTCACTACATAGCATGTAATAAAGTTGTATAGAATTACATCTATGTGTATGTGCACACAGATGGTAGGTAATGAGTTAGGAATAGCTCTCCTGGGGAGGACAGCAAGGCAGGGCCCACCTCAGTGCCAACCACGTTAATTCTGCCCCCGTGATTGCTCAAACCGGGGGAGGTGGGAATACCCTACCAGTCTACCAATCAGAACTTAGTGTACCAACTATAAAAGGATGTAGAAGGCTTTCTGGCCTAAGAACAGGTACAATAGAGTCTCAAAGGTGACCCCTAGAACAGCCTTAAGACTAGTTATTATGTGGTCCACCCCTCTCCCCCATGGGCTCTCAAAGAGGCTCATGGGAGGGGCCGTGCTCAGTAAGACTCTGGCTTCACGGTGATCACTGAACCACAGGGTAGCCCTGACCCAGATGCTGTAAAGGAACTGCTGGTCATAACCCTTACCTCTTTGCCTATCTGCCCTGGTAATGGTGGCCCACTTGCTGTCTATGGCTAATATATCTTGCTCTGTAAGCCTGTATCTTGCTTTTACTCCGTAAATCTATCTTTCTCTTTCCCAGTAAATTTTGTTTCATGCTTGCCTTACTTTGGGTTGTCTGGTCATTTTTTGACCAAGAACGCTCCAAGAACCAAGGACCCAGCAAGCTGCCTGAAATCTTGACATTTTAGGACACAGGTAGCTTCCTGGTTACCCAACACACACACACACACACACACACACACACACACACGCAAATAAGTACACATAAAACTAGGAAGATCTGTATACGATCAGGGGATTATATCCACGTACTGGTCATGATACTTAACAGTAGTTTTACATGAGGTTGTCATTGAGAAAAACTAGATAAGAAGTATATGGAATTTTTGTGTTATTTTTTACAACTATCTATAAATTGATAATTATCTCAAACGTTTAAATTCATTATGCAAAAAACTAAAACTAAAAATAAAATACTTTGTCTCTTGTTTCCTTCTCTTTATAAAGGAAATCACCCAAAGTATATTCAAAGCAGGGGTTGAAAATTTGTAGTCCAAAAGCTAGATACAATTTTTTTGTGCCTTTATTTTTTTTCTTAGTAAGTCCCGTGTCTTGAATGAATTTAAATTTGAAAACTGTTAAAGGAGCAGTGACTTTTCCACTAACTTCTCGTCCCATCAGCTCTCTCTGTTTTATAAATTTAACTGAACTGAAGGCATCTGGTGTTTGTGGACATTCTTTCAAAGGAACTTAAAACAATCTTAAAATCTCTCTTCCTTTTGAAATTTCATCACTTGCTACAGCATGGATGGACCTTGAGGACATGATGCTAAATGAAATAACCCAGTCACAAAGGACACACACTGTATGATGTCACTTACAGGAGGTGTCTAAAGGAGGCAAACTCTAGAAACAGAAAGTAGGGTGACAGTCGTCAGGGGCTGTGGGAAGAGGAAATGGGCCGTTGTCTTTCAAGGGGTACACAGTTTCAGTTGTGCAAGACGAAGAAGTTCTGGAATTCTGCTGTACTAAAATATGACTATGATTGACACAATTGACCTGTATACCTAGAAGTAGTTAAATGGTAAAAAATCTTGTTTTTTTCCCCTTGTATTTCTCATGATCCTCATCTTTTGCTAAGAGGAAATGCATATCACACTCTGGCCATTCATAGACTTCATTATATTGGTTCCCTCTGGACCGGCTTCATTCCTGGGCAATATCTCTCCTGTAACAGCAGAAGTGGTTTCTTTTGGCCACAGGCTCACATTTTGTGTGCCATAATCCCAGAGAAAGGGAAGAAGACCTCATGGCCCAGATGGAGAGAAATGACTCAAGAGAAACGGAGTGCTGCTGGGTAATGAACCCAGCACTGCACTGTGCCTCAGGCCAGGTCACACTCAGACCTTCTAATTTCCTAGGGCCACGGTTTCTTTTGTTTCAGCAAGTCTAGTTGTGGTTCGGTCACTCACACCCAAAAGGGTACTGTCAAAAACGATCTGATAAGCTGATAAATTTTAATTTCAGCTCTGTCCTCATAATGCTGTGTATGATTTCAAAGTGAGTTTGTCTTCTGTTCAATTATTAGTTCAATCTTATTTGAAATTCAAACAACAATCTCAGATGGGTGATCTGCACTATTAAAACTGACACTTTTTTTTGTTTCATTTCATGTTGTTAGCTATTTTAGTTTAAAAAGAAAAACGTTCCAACAGCACTGAGGATAGCTTGGTAATAGACACTAACTCATATGTGACAGGGACCTCTCAGATTCTGCATGTGTTTGTACAGCCAAAAAATAATTTCAGGCAACATAGAAAATAGTGGCTAGATATTAACTCTTGATCATTGATCAAGATTTCTCAGCAGGGTGTATTCTGAATACCTGACATCTTAGGTAAATACCAGAGAGATTTAGAATCAGAAATGAATGGCTAAGTGCATCGTTATTTTAGTTTAGTATGATGGCACACTATCATATGCCTTAATTAAAACTACCCTGTTAAAAGCAAAATACTATTCCAATCAAAAAGAAAAAAATAAGAAAAACTAATGATAATGGAACCTGATCACTCATCTATTTGCCTGAAGTAGCCTGATGGACACATACGTGTATTTGGGCAGTGACCAGACAGGTACTTCTTCATCTGGGGTCAAATAGTTTGGAGGACTATTAAAACCTACACATAGCTTCCACCGTAGACTTTTAAAAAATGTTTGGAAAATTATCAAGTAAAGTCTCACATTTACCTCCCCCCTAGGTATTTTAAGTACTCACACTATTGCAGAGAAGAAGCAGAGAGGAGGAAGAGGTTTGCAAGTTGCCATTTGTGGCTGTGCACACCCTCTAGTCATGCAATCCCAATGTACCATAACGGCTCCCTTCACTGGTGATCTCATATTTTCTTCTAAATGTTGGTTCAGACCATAACTAATGATAGACAACAGCAAGGAGGGAGGTTATTGCTTCCAAACAAGGCTTTTGAAATCTTTATTAGACAAAATGCAAAGATACTAGTTGCCACAAAATTTCAGAACATATTAAAACAGCTAGTGGAGGTGTTGCCTCCATTAGGGGGAACGTTACTGTGTAAGTGACACCACTGATGAACATACAACTACACCTCACTTTCCAGATTAAAAAAGAGAAAATGACCCCTTTCTAATCGTGGGCTATATGCCAGTTATGGAGGCTTTCAAATCCCAAGTAGATTCCTGTTTTATTAAGGTGCTAAAGCTAAAGCCAAACATTTTCTTTGTTCTAGTTATTGCTGCTTTAAAAATTTCTGTTACCCCCAAATTCAAGTAACCAACCATTTAGTCTCATGAAGACTTAACATAAGCATATCTAAGTCTGTATAAACATTATGTCATTCTCTAACGTTGAAAGTGTAAGAATGGGTCAAATAATGACTGGGAAAAATTATGGGTTTTTTTGTGTGTGTGACACAGTCTCATTATGTCACCCTTGGTA
>NW_003852398.1:45301835-45339440 GCF_000181295.1 Otolemur garnettii
GTTGGTTGTGAGCCTAACATGACCAAGGCTTTGGCTGGAATAGCATTTACTGCATTAAGGAATTAAGGTTGACTTTATAAGGCCAATAAAAAAGCCATTTAGAAAACTGGCCAGATAACCTTTCTTGATCTGTGGTAAGTAACGAAGGTTGCTTGCTGACAGGTCCAGGAATGGAAATGTGCTCTGGGACCTCAAGAGAAGAGGAATTTAACCAATGCATAGAAGTATCTAATGGCACAGATGAAACTTGGGCTCATGAAAGACTTTTGAGAAGTCCAGCCTGAAAATTCCAAATAAAAGATTCCAGCAACCCCCCCGACCCCCGACTTAAGGCCTACATGGGAGCAGAGGTTTGCACATAAATTCCTGTATGCCCAAGAAGTTTCTTTATGCCTTGCTTAAAGATTCGAAGTAACAGCCTCCAAGTGGCAAGGCCAGCAAGGGCAGGTATTCAATCTACCTTGTTCCTCCATAGTCTCAGGCTTCATCAGATAAGAACAAAGAAAGTAATGACTGACAATATGTTCTTCATTAAGTTATGTTAAACCAGGTTATATTGAAAGGGTTATGCTTAAAGGTGTATGTTGGGTGGATTATCAGATTATAAGGGAGGAGCTACTTACAGGGCAGGTGGTCACAAGATGTATAAATGGATTAATGAAGTCATTAATGTCCAATGTGCATGTGCAGAGGGATTGTAATGAATATTAATGAGGTCATTGCTGTATAGTGTGCATGCACAAGATTCCCTATATAAATCAACCACAAATAAAGAAGCTCGCCATTTGCCTGAGCGAGCAGATGGTCACCTTTATTTGAAACACAATTTCAATAAGTGTGCTTATTTTTCGCGATGTGGCTTTTTCGTGAGACCCCAACGGCAACACCCTTATGGCAACACTGTATTAGGAGCTAAAATGTGCCCACATGACAATGAAGAGAGGGAAGGCCGTTAGGCAGAGTTCAGTGTTAATTGGTTTGTGTTTCCTGTGTCTATAGCAGGTCCATGTTCAAATATACTCTGAAATGGAAATATGATATTGTATTCTCACGATGGAAGAGTAAAGATTTTATAGTCATTGTGCAGGGAATGCACCTCAGGTCTTAGGATATTACAGGGCACAACCTTGCTGGAGAATCAAGGCAGGGAAACAGGGCAGGGCCACAGACACAGCCGATGCTCAGGAAGCTGAGGAAACCTCATCAGCACAAACACTGACAGCCTGAGGAGGACGGCACACTGTGTGCTATGACAGGGCACACTGTGTGCTATGACAGTATCACAGTATTTTTTTCAGTAACTTTGCCTGAACAAACCTTTCTTGATTTTATTTTCTCCAACAGTTTGACTGCCTCTCTTATTTGCAGCTATACTTACATGTTCATTTATGAATATTTATTGAGTTTCTAAAATATGCTTATACCTATGGATAGCAACACAGCAACAACAAAACGTGGCTCCTAGGAACTACCTACCTAGTGGAGGAAAGAAGCACCAAATACACAGACCCACAAACAGCTGTGTAACTTTGACAAGAGCTACTGTACTATTATATCATACAGCTTTACTTGACTGTATGCCTTTCTAGATAGACAGATCACACATGGGAGCTTAGGCCTAATATTTAAGAAAGTATTTATAATTAATTTTTCATAAATTAACATATGCCCCTCCAACGTTAGTTGATCACCAAAATGGAAATCAAAATTTTTACAGTGAAAACTTTAATTCTCTGAGAGACAGTTCTTGGCACCCTGCATTATTTCCCATGCTTCTTAATGTTTCCGTAAGTTAAAAGGCAGAATGTGACTTAAGACTTTATGCATCTGTGTTGTACAAGATTTAGCCCATAACCTGAAGCTTTTATATCTTATTTAAGTAGTGAGTCACAGACCAACACGATGTTAGCATGATGGATAGGAGTCCTCCATTCCTTTACTGTTTGTCATTGATGGAGTCACCCAAGCAGAGAGGGAGGATGAGGACAGCCATCATCGTTCTGCTTTGTGCCAGTGGGATGTGAAATGACTGTGGGAGTCTGAGCTGACTCTCAGTCAGGCTGTGCTCCATCACATCAATAATTTCTGCGCAAACACATGAAGTGCTGTTGAGAGACCTCAGTCAATGAGAATGACAGCAAAGCCCCAAGAAGGCCTTTGTCACCTACCTGGAGACAAAGTAGTCTTTCATTCAAGAAACAGGTCAAAACTAGGGCTTCTATGGGGATTGTTAAGCGGTACGGAATCAGACTTGGCTTTTGGGGACTTATTTAACAGAAAGAAAAGAGAAACATGAGCCTCTTCTGCATGTCCCTCTGTTATCCTATCAGCCTGTGCATGTGCACATCTATTCTGGGCCAAATCCTGTCTCGTAGTCACACACCTGGTTTTGAGATCTCTTCCATTCCCAGTCTATCCTTGGATGAGTTATACTCTCTGGGAAAATAAGAGCTCCTGGATGGCTTTTTGCATTATATAGTACATTCTTAAATCAGTAGCTGACATGGCGTAAGTATTCAGTAGGTGTTGCTATTTTTATTTAGTAAACTTTAGATGGCGAAATTTCTTGCACTCTGAAGCACATTTTAAGAAGAGAAGCACATTTTGAGAAGAGACATCTCTTCTGTACTCTAATACCAAATTTAGCAGTTTACTAAGCTGATGCATAAGGTTTAAAGGGTACAAGATTGTATATCATTTCCCTATAAGGAATACTTTGGGATCAGTCCCCAGATCATCAGGGAACATCCAGTATCCATCAATGAGGGGCCCAGACATCTTTAACTTTCCCCTCAGCTTGAATAAACTTTAAATGGCTTTCTTCTTGACTACAAGCCCCAGAGCTCCTTTTACCTAAAGCATTTACTTTAGAAAACTTGTAAATTCTTTTCTGCCCCTTTGAGATGTAAATCTTCTACTCTCTTGCCAGTTGTGTAACCCAGAAATGTCTTTCTCAAGGACCTCATTGCTATCCTTTTGAAATGTAAACATCAAGAAAGACAGCCCTCGATCTCTCAGTCTCTGTGGAAAGGTAGCAGCCTAACTTGACAAACTCCAGTTAGCAAACACAGATGGTCTAATTACACGAGCTTCTGCTACAGTATCTTCTAATACTCTATCACTAGCTCACCCCAGCACTTAAAAACCTTCCCGTACTAATCACTTTACTGTGTATACATATATTGAAACTTCATGCTGCATACCTTAAGTTTATGTGTTACTAAAGTCTATAAATATAAAAGAAAAACAAAACAAAGAAAAAGCGCTCCTCCCTTTTGTTTCAGTGGGAGTTGAGTTCACTCTCTCTCTCTTACAGCAGTAGTCTTGAATAAAGTCTTTGCTGGTTTAACCTCATCTCCTGAAATTTTTCTTTGGTGTGGGTTATGGGTGAAACATTGTGTTACACTGTGGAGATCTCATGATCCACTTAAAACTCTTTCTCTCATTAGCTTATAAAAAAAAAAAAGAGAAAGAAAAGAAAGGCTCAAATTAGGATCCTACTCCTTATGGTGCAATCTAAGTGGTAAGTAGTGTTTCCTTCCAGCTGATTTTATTAACATTAAAATTTTATGACAAATTATTAAGATCCCTAGAGCTAAACATCCAATTAAAATAACATAAGCATGGTAGGATGTCTATTATCATAATTTTCTTGGAAGAACACCATCTTGATTGTAGCCTTACAGACTTCCACATGAGTGCTATGGTACTGCGGGGTTGGATGGGAATCACGGCTCTAATTAACAGATAGACATTTCCAAGATGGTGCTAACTAAAAGTATGTGAAGCCTAATCTTTTGAAAGTCAAGTTTTTTGGGAATGAAATTACAATGACTTGAGTCTCTTTGACCTTTCTAGTTATGCTGATGTATACTTACTGGAGACGGAGCATTCTTTCTCATGTATAAAGTTGCCACAACATAAAGAGGTAATTTGTATTAAAGATCAATAAAATCATTTCATGAGGCCCAGACAATTTCCCAGTGTAGTCACTGTCACCACAATGGGTTTCAAGTCTTCACAGTTACCTTTTAAAACTGTTTAAAAGGAGTTTTTCATTTTTCTGTCTGAATGAACAAAATAAAATAAAATAAAATAAATGAATTATTTTTAATCCTAAAAAGCAAATGTAGAAAACAGATGAGACTTGAAGAATAGAAGTATGATTAGTATAATCAATGAGTTAAATACCTGTCTTTTATAAACAAACAGAACCAAACACTAGGTTTTGGGTTTCTTTTCATGACTCTGTTTCTAATACTATTACTTCTGATATTGGTCAGCTTATTACATTTATTTTACATAATGTTTACAGGATTATTTTTAAACAGATCACTGTAATCAAAATATTATATGAATAGCATGTATAATTTTTTTCTTGTAGGACTAATCTCAGTATTGTGAAAATATTTCTCAAAAGGCAAATGATTTGATATTGCATTTCATATAGGTGTTATAGGGCAAATGGCTATTTACAAGGAAAAACTAAATTTAGATCCATACCACATACATGTTAAATACATTATATGCATTTATATGTAGATGTGTGTATGTATACGTTTACAAGTATGCATGTATATATATATATATGTATATGTGTGTGCATATATCTCAGCCGTATAAAAGACTTAAATCCTACTAGAATCCTCTCCTATAGAAAAGAGTATCATGAAATAATGAGAAAAAAAATATAGGTAAATATTTATCTTTTTAAGAATGTAGAGAGAAACAAAAATGGATCAAAAATTAAAGAAAGGATAATAGATTTTAATAACACATTAACATTCAATACTTTTCATATCAAAAGCACCATAACTAAAAGGCAGATATTAAATTAAGAAAGTAATTTTTGTAGCAATGATATCATATCAAGAGGTATTATATTTAATATGTAATTATAAACAGTATATCATTATTCTAATTACTGCATTGACCTATAGTACCAATTTGAATATATTAATATTTTTACCTATTTCTTGAATCTTGATTCTCTTATGTCTTCAGGGCAGCCACCCTGACCAAAATTTTAAAATATTGTCTGTAATAGTTATATGTTGGCCCACACTTCACCTGGCCACTCTAACCAGTTCTCCATGAGGCAATGTATATGGCATCTTTCTAGGACCCAAAGTCGATCATGTGACTCTCCCTTCCCTGTCAAGGTCACCCAGTGATCCTAGAATCCAGAGCTCGGAAGGTCTGGTTCCCTTCCCTGCCAGCTCCCTTACGTTCATTCTCTCTGTTCCAGCCATGCTGGCTTCTTCCCTTCCTAGCACCTCACAAGTACTTTCTCCTCTACTTGGAATGTTCTCCCATCTTTCAATCTCATTTCTTCTGCCATTTAACTCTGAGGTTAAATGGCATTGCCTCTGACTAGATCAGAGCTGGTTTATGTTCTCCTGGTACCAGCTACCATTCTTCCTTTCTATGCAATCCAGTTTTATCTTACATTTGTTTATCCATCTAGATACATCTGCCTTCTCAGCATATTTGCGAGTTTTCTGAAGGCTGGGACTGTGTCTTCTTCTCGCATTTTATCTCCGGTGACCAGCATCTTGTAAGTGGTGCAGGGCTGGGCTGTCTGAGGACAGAGACTCACTGCATATCACAAGCCTAGGAGCATATTCTAGAGTTTCAGAAAATAGAGACTCAAAGATCCTGCCAGCATAAAGTCCTTAAGTGCCTGCTTCAAAGCCATCTCAGCACAGTGATATATTGGAAGAGGGGAAGATTGAACAAAACATACACATACTGAAACAGAAAATAGAGTTTCTTCTCCTGACTTCCCGATTCTCCACAATTATTTTGCTTCCTGATATTGGATTTATTACTTCAAGAACATTCCAGAGTTCTCTTGTTCTCCTGCTCTTAGCACCCTAGCCATTCCATTTTTATTTCTTTTTTACAACTGTTCCCTAATTATCCCTTTTGTTCTTCCCTTCCTATTACCTAGATCCTGGTTCAAGTTTTTGAATTATTGCAACTGTTTTTGTTATGGGACTTAGTAATGCTCCAAGAAGCCACACAAGACACAGATGCAAATGAAATGTAAACAGATACTTTCAAATATGCTAAATCAGAGGCCCAGGAGGAACCAGGAGGACATATTAACAGAACTCTGGGGCCCATTTCCTTCCTCCCTTCAATCAAAGCAGCTCTGCTTGAAGATATTACATATTACGTTTCCAAGAAATAGTTCGTTTACTGAAGAAAATGTTCTGTGAGAGAAAAGGTGTTTGAAAATCACTGTACTCAATCACCCGAGGCTGCATTTTTTGACAGCCCCGCAAATTCAAATGCTACCCATTCTTTTAAATCCAGCTAATTTCATATCATACAGATGCACCTTCAGGCAACGCTGGGCTCTGACTCTCCTTCTCAAGGTATCCCAGAGCTCTCTACATCACACAGTTTGGAGTTACTCTAATACTTGGCTGTCTCGTTTATTCTGTCATTTAGGGATTTAGTTATATAGTTAGCTGGCTAGTTGACTGGTTATAAGTTGTTTTTAATCCTCCCTCATGTACAGACAAACAGGGAGTCTATTTTGGCAAAGATATGACCAGATTTGTCACTCGGCTCCCTATGACTAGTGTTGGGATATAATTCAAGATGACAAAATCTCATTAATGATCGTGATTTTAATGTGGAAGGAAAACAACAACAACAACAAATAACCTGGTTGTCTCAGGAAAAGCAAATAGATTTTCCTTAGAGAAGAATTTGGAACAAATAACAGCATCACTTTGGCATTTCAAGTTGAGAAAGAGCCAGAGGTTGAAGGGAAGGAGTGTCATGACTAGTTGGGAGTGAATCCCCTGGGTCTGGCCTGTGTCACTTGGGTAAGGAAATGAAATATAAGGGCACTCTATTTTGGTTTAAACAGCTTCTTTGCCAAAACAAACAGTTCACATATATAAAGTTATCTTAAAAGAAGGAAAAATTAACCCAGAATCAAATACATTTTATGTTCTTATTTGACCAATATTTTCTTTCTCTATTAAATAAAAGCATATATATCAGGAACAGTCTTATTATACTCTTCTCACATTTAGCTTTTTCGAGAATGAAACCAACTCAGACATTACTTTTATCCTCCACGTGTGCTTTCCATATAATCTTTCCTTAAACTTTATTTTCTTCCAAGTTGGGTTGGGGCTGGGCCTTAAGAAGTACATGATAAATGAATTAAAAAACTCATATACTAGAGTGCTGATTTGCGCAAGTTGTACTGATTGAAAAATTGCTTGTTTGATGACAAAATAATCTTGAAGGCAATTGCAATTACACAGAGAAGGCACAATATTGCTACTACACTCACATCACCTGATTAAGATCGGGTTGATTGCGGCTATGTAATTTATTCTGTCTACCTTGTAAGAGCCACAGGACAATTGGAGTGTGGCTTTCTACCACCCCTCCCGATAACCTAAATTTTTAGGGTGTCCCCATAGCTCTGTTCTAAGGCTGCCAATAGGATCAAGCATAATGAGAAACAGCATACAAAAGAAAGACAGCAATCCAGGGAGTTGGTTTTATAGCTTTATAGGAAGAATCATTAGGAAGCAGTTCATTTTGCAAGGAAGATCATTGGACTAGGAGTCTGTTGCTGAGCTTTGTGAAGGGAGCAAGGCACACTGTGTCAATCCTTCACACATGGAGCTCAAAGAAGAGCGGTTATGTGAATGCACTAAAATATATATTATCCCAGATACATTATTTAAATGAATAGTTTAAACGATATAGAGGAAATTTGAATCTCCAATTACATATTAATTTTTCATAAAAGCCTCAACAAATCAAGGAATGACCTTTATTGTATCACAAAATGTCAACAGACAAAAGGTCGATTGGAAGAGAAACGTAACTGACAAAAGAAATAAATAAAATAATTTCATTCAGAAACTTCTAGTATAAGTCTGAAAGAGTATGCAAGGATACTTTCATTTTTCAACTGTTTTTCAAGTAAAGGTCAATGTGGTGGGAAGATGGGAAAAATCTTTATTTTAACAAGTATGTAATGGTTATAAAATTGACTGATAGAAGCTGTAAAATAACCATGCCAACATAAGAGAGCACTCTGAACCACAATTCTTGATGAGAATACAATTCTTTAAAAAATAATCTCTAAATGAATTAAATACAGTGCCTATCTTTAGTTCAATGCAGTTCCAGAAAATACATCCACTTTAAAAAGTGAAACATTACAGGCTTTTAAAAAAATCTCTATGGTGGTGGTACAGAACTAGTCAAAATATCTTTAAGGAGGACATCCACTTGCTTTCAGTAATTTAAGTAGGGTGGTGCCAGTACTGGAGCAGAAAAATAGATCAATAGAAGAGAATAAACAGTCTAGAAAGAAGGTAGCATTTTTACTGGGTAGACAAAGAACAAATTATTCAAAAGTGTTATCAGAACAATTGTCTATAATTCAGGAAAAAATAAATTTCTAATATAGAACATGTTACAAATATAAATTTTTGATAGTTAATAATCTATACCTAGAAACACAAAACTAAAGAAATATTAGAGGCAAATTACTTTTTTCTTTCTCCCTTTCTTGCTCTCTCTCTCTATTTTTAAAGGTATACCACATTATAGCTCACTTTCAATGACAGAAAATATTTCCAAAGAAGAAAAGAGTGTACATATTACAAAGTATACACAGGAAAAAAATCCCCAAATGGACCCCAAGAGTTCTCCATCTGTACCACATTGGGACTTTTTTGATCACAGGAAAAGACCTAGATTAATAAGTTTTACTCTTGGTTCCTTTAAGTCAAGTAGACCAGTGTCACTCAGTATATTTACCTGAGGGAACACAGAAAAATTTTGTTTAATTTTTTTATACTGCCTTTCTAAATAGATTAAGGATAATCTTATCTGTGCCTATTCCAAACAAGTACTATTTATAAAGTCCTGTTCTGGTGTCAAGACTACCTGGGTTTGGATCCCGTTCTTCCTGATGTGATCTTCTACAGATCTCTTAGTATTTCTGTGTCCCCCACTTTCTCATCAGTAAAATGTACACGCTATTTTGGTTATCATGGAGACTAAATTAGCTAGTATACACAAAGTGTTCTGAAGAATATCTGACACATAGAAATGACTCAGTAAACATAAATATTTCACCATGAACAAAAGTTCTACTATAATTTTATTTCACTGAGTGCTTATAACTTATCCTCCCTGGAGAACAATATAAAGGATCAGAATTTTGTTTTACTTTTTGGAACTATTCCTCGGTATTCCCTCCAGAGGATCAGCTGTCCCTGTGGAGAAACCCCCTTACAGGCCACTCCCCACCCTTTCCACCCTCCACCCCTACCCTCATTGGCCAAGTGAGCAACACCATCTGGTTAGAACTTTCCCAACAACTGAAGAATCCATAGAGTTGAAAACAGTGTAGGTCCCTTCTGGGTACAGTTAGGCCATCGTATTTAATTGGGGGAGAAAGGAATCGTGCCCTCTATGACAATGAAAACTTTCTTTAGCTCAGAGTCAGGAAACTTCTCCCAATGCAGAATATGCCAGAGGAGTACAGAGTAGGCGCTCAGCAAACTGTTTAATGGGTTTGAAAGGAAAGAATAAAGCAACAGGCAAAGGGCTGGATTCACAAAGGGAAGGAGAAAGTCCTCTGGGAAAGAAATGAAGTCCAAAGCCTCAGAGGAAAGACGTTTCCTGTGTCAGAATAAGGGAGGACGGGGAGTTAGTGGGTGCCCGTGAAAGTGGGGCCAGGCACTTGATGGTGCGGAGCTGAGGGGCTTCCTATGCTATGACTTCTAAGGAACTACTTAAAGAAAGGCAGGTGCTGGGAGTCAGATGGACAGGGAACTTGCTTGTTCTCAATTTAACTCTGCTTGGTTGAAAGGAGTAAATCTGTGGTTCCAATTTACATAATCTTTCTATGAATAAAAATAGAATGCAAATACTCAATCTGCTCCAGATTTAGATCCAAACTGGCATGCAAAATTCGACAGAAATTATCTTTCAAGATGGAATAATCTTTACATGATGCTAGCAATCTCAAACAGAGTATCTGATACAGAGTATCTAATACCATACGCCTTCTTTTTCTGTCATCAAGGTGATACCTTCAAACTCCCCTCAGACCACTGTGCTGCCTCTGATCTTTAAAAATCGTGTTACATAGGGACTTTTAGTTGGACATGTTCTGTGATACCCTGGGTAGGCACTTCTACCAAGACGCTGTGCATGGTAAGTAGTATCAGTAGCTGATTACCTTGGATGCCTTTCTTGGCTAAGTCACAGCAGCCACTGATTCTCAGCCTTGTTTACACTTTCGACTATTACCAGTATTTTAAATCTCACCACTCACACTTCTAGTCATAGGTATACATTTGCTAAGTTAAGACTAATTGACATATGCTAACTCATTTGTTTAATGTTATTAGATTTAATTTGCATTATTACAGAGAAAATTCTCAATTACTCACTGGTGTTTTTTAATAAACCCAAATTCCTCTGACCACTGTTTTCTTTTTCTCTTTTTACATTTAAGTAATACTTTTCAGAGACTTGGTGCACAAACTATGGGACAAACTCCCAGCTCACCTATGCACCTATACTTTTCCTTTATCTAATGTTACCCCCGTTGAATAATGGCTGCCCCTGCTTTAGAGTCAGAAGATGCCCAGAGTATAATGGACACTTTTAAAGCACATCTTGTCTATGCCGTTTTTTAATGATAAACACATTTTATTTGATCCCTTTAAATTGGGAAATTGACAGTAAGTATTTACTGGGTACCTCTTGTTGGCAATGCGATACTCCAAGAAACTTAGCATAGTGTATACCCAGATGTTAGTTGATCCTTTCTTCTTAGTTGATTCCTTAAGAACAGGACAGTATCAGAGCAATGGCAGAGCTGGAATCAAACTCGGGCATGTCTGACTCCAACGGCATGACCCTGCCTTCCCACTCACTGCACCAGCTGAATAACTCTCATAACTGAGATTCAGAAACGCCCTGCTCAGCTGACTCCTTTCTTGGACAGAAGCAAGTCCCAGAACGTTTTTCTCTACTAAGAAAATCTTAGTTCTTAGTTTTAGTTCTACTAAAATCTTTGTTCTTTTAACTCTTAGCCACTGGTATTAATCCTCACATCTCCTGCTGTAGGGCCCAACTCAGATTCTACTCCCCTTCCGGTTAACTTCCGGTCATGTGAAAGGCAGCCGTGGTCACTGAGGTCTGCTGTTAGGCAGTTTGCATAATTCCAGTGGGCATCCTAGTTTCTCCCCTCTCAATGTGTTTCTACTGGATTTTAGTCCTTTTAAGGTACAGTAACCAAAATTAAACATCAGCTGTGCTCCATGTGTGGTCTGACTAGCTCAGCATTAGATTTGGCTCATTGTTTTGGCCTTTTAAAACTACAGTAGATCTTTATTCTCTTAGCTAACATTTATTCTATTAATCTTCATGGGGCTTTTAAACATGATGTGCTTGTTGTCTGTAATTTCCCTCCTGAGTTACAGTAACAACAAGGGAGAGAAAGAGAAGTCAACTCTGGGTGGCTCTCTGGTCCAGATTGATACTTTCCCTCACAATCTACCCATTTAGGGACTACATATAAGTCATTTGTAAACTTGCATTTGAATCTGAGCCTCACCTCAAACCAGCCCACCGAGTTGCATGAGGACTTTAACCTGTAAACCTCTGTTTGTAATATGGAAATGGGAAATGATAGCATGTCTTTACAGCTGTCATAGCAGTGATATGTGTAGATTCGAAGATAGGCTCCACATAGAATGGACACTCAATAAAAATTATTTTTTTGCTGTTAAAAAAAAAACTTTCCATGCTGTTGTCATAGAGATGACTGTCAAAAAACCGGATCCCACAGTTCCAGCCAGTGTCTGTGGGCTGTAGCTTGCTTGCACGTAGCTGAGCTAGTTCACGTGGTAATCAGTTACACTCTTTAATGGTTCGCCTCTCCGCTGCTTAAGCAAAACTGCCTGTACATGTACTGACAGTAAGCCCTCTTTGAAGCAGAAGGGCTCCGATGGAGTATAATCTATTTGATCTCTAGGACGGTGCTACACACTCACCTGGCTGCCTCTGACGTCAAATAACTCAGCTTCTGTTGACCCACTTTTCTGATATGTAAAGTGGTGATAATGATATTGACTCATCTCATAGCCATGTTGTGAAGAAATGCTAATTAATTCTCACAAAATATTTTATAAAGGCAAATTGCTATTCAAATGCTAAGTATGGGCATTCAACACATGACAAATATACCTCGAGATTAAGGCGGCCTAGGTGCTGCCATGCTTGCAGAAAGCAGAGGAACCAAACAAACAGCCCGACACCTATTCCAAACCCATATGCTTCCTTTCATTCTACTTGGAAACAGCACAATTTTTATGGATTTTGTGACTGAAAGCTGGAAAAAAGCAGTGACTTGAATGTCTCTCCTTTCAAAAGGCAGAGGACATACTTTAAGTGATTGTCAGAGAGAACAGTGACTAAATTGCTCAGGGGAAAAAAATGATTTCAAGTTGCATAAGCGATGGTAAGAAATCTGACAGTTCTTTTCTGCAAAAACTCGATATTACTAATAAAGGTATAACTTCACTCTTCTCAGACAGTAAGATCCATTGATTTAGATTAACAGATACCGCTGCTCACGAACTCTAAACTGTCAGGTTAAGAAAACATTTTGAGGTTGCAAGATACATCAGAAGTGTAGAATGACTGAAAAGCGAGAGACTCCAGGAGTCATCCCACCCTTCTGCTAAGGCGGCTCTCACTGGAGCCCAGCAGCTGCTCAACAGAATCACTCAGCAGGCCACCCCAGGAACTAGGCAGTGCCCTTCCCAGACTTCTGAAAAAGGAGCTGCTAAGTATTCTGCAGTATGACTTTTCATAGTACCAACTCGTCCAGCTTAGGATCCCTCCCTTGCTTTGAGGACATAAAGAACATAATGCTTAAACCATCTGGAAACGTTTTATTTGAGTTGTCTTTTTACCCCACCAGGGGCCTGTGGCCACATTTGCATTTTCAAGGCTTTTCAATTTTAAACAGTTAATCATCTTAGAGGATAGGGATATGCAAAGCTGGCAGTGTTTCTTGGGAAACTTGATAGAAACTCGGTAGAGGAAAAGAAATGTTTTTCAGTTTCGAGTGGAAGGTTGTATTACACATGAAATAAACACTCCATCTCTGCGCCGCCAGAGTCTAAAAATAGGCCCGAGAACGGATTTGAAAGTGCCATTCTATGCTTTCTCCAGTGAACCCACTGGCACTATTAGCCTGATTACTACACAGAATGAATGCCAGATGGCTTGCCCTTGAACTGGAATCAAAGAGCCTTCCATTATGTGCACTGTTTTTTTTTTTTTTTTTTTTCAAATTGGGGGCTTCCTAAACATGTAAAGGTCCTATGTTTACCATACAGAGGAAATCTGCTGGCCCATTATAAACTCTATCCAGAAACCAGTACTCAGTTCTCTTGGCACAAGGAATAGTTAAAACCAAAGTTATTTCATGGCAGTGCCTTCTAGATCCCTTCTCTTCAGATTGCAGGGTGTTCTAGGGAGAGGCGGTCTGCCACTTAACCAACACCAAATTCTCTAAAGAATCAGCCATGTCGAACCTATTATTCTCAGGGTCAGTACGGGCAGGACCTTAGAGGTTATGAGAGTGGAGACAATCCAGTTTAAAAGTGAGTGTGCCTGGTTTTTGGTTTTTCCATTCTTGCCATGCCTCACCTAGAAGAATTGTCTCCTGTTCCATCCATGTGCACATAAGGAGTAGTAAAATTCAAGGGAAAGCAAGCAGGTAGAGGGGGCACGGGGGAGGGGTAAATGTACACTTGTGGGTACGGTGCACAGTATCTGGGTGATGGCCGCACTTGTCACCGACTTAACCACACAAAAGAAATTCGTATAACCAAAACATTTGTACCCCCTGTAACATTCTGAAATAAAAAAAAAAAAAAAAGAAATGAAGACACTCAGCCTCTCCCTGAGCCTACAGCTGATTTAATGTAGGTTAAAGTTTTAGTAGCAGAGGGTTAGTCAGTGTCTATTCAATACTCTGTCTCCCTAGGACGATCTTTAACTCCCTTAGCAGTTCTATTGTATTAGCTCATGCTCCAAACAATAACTTTAATTTCTCCTGTTACAGTATTGGCTAGAAAAGAATTTCATCTGAGAGTCTCACAGCAATGCCACATAGACACCGTGCCAACGTTAATTAACACATTACTATTAATGGACATCCGCTATGTGCTAGATAGCATTCAGAACCCGAAGATCTCACAGTTGTCTAAACACATATGAATAATCACAGTCTTGGGTGGACACACACAGAGAAACATCGTATTTACAAAAGCACAGAACTTTTCTGAACAGGAGAAAATAAGATCATGGGAAGGTTCATTGAGATAATGTAAGATAATATTGGATTAGATATAAGGAAGTTTTATATTCAGTTCTAAGGCATTTGGAATTTCAATCAGAGTCCGGAACACACCAACAGAGGCCAGTAGCAAATGTGTGAAGGGGATTAAGTGAAAAAGTGTTTGTCCTATGTTCAAGGACAGTTATTCTTTAAATTCTAGTCCATTGTGCCTGGTTTTGCCATATCTTTTGATTTTAAAAAACAGTCATAAATCTAGATACGTATGTATACTCTCTTGGCAACAGTGCTCAAGAGGAAGGGAGTTGCATGACAACTGGGACCAGCTGTGATGCCTGCGGAGGCAGACAGTAGGGGGAGCACCATGTGAGGGCCACTGAGACCTAACAGAATCCTCCATACAAGGAGCTGCAGGGCACACGTGGATACCTTTGGGGGGTATTGAGGAATGGCTTCTCAGATCGGAGATCATGGGCTGAGATTTCAAGAATCAAAAGGTGCAAAAATGCGAAGAGAGATCAGAGAGAAAGCATTCCAGGCGAGAAAATGCACCATCCAAAATGTAAAGGCTGGAGAGATGATGTTGTGATGAAACATTAGGGTTCATGGCTAGGAGGAGAGGATACAAAGGCAACAGATTTACCTCATTTTACAGAGTTAATGCTGAATATCATGGGCTTGCTTTCTTCTTAAAGATGACCATTTTCAAGCTAGGGCAAAAGCACTAGGGACCTTTTTTTTTATTAGTAGTCGCTTTGATGTGGTGTACCTTTGATCTGACTGGGGCTGTAGATACGATGCACAAGGAAGTTAAGAATTTTGTAATATTTCACTGGATATAAACCTAGTGCCGCTTCCATTTTCTTCAATTTTCAGAAATTTCCAAAAAACGAAAGAAGGCCATTTAACAGATGTTCAAAGGGCAATAAATATTATCAATCAAGCTGACTTCATATTCCTTTAGAAACAGCTTTTAACAACAGCTGTGACTCTTTTATCTGATGTTTTTAAAGGAAAATTTTATGTCTATTGCTGTATCTATAGTTTTAATTATAGGTATCCCATCTGTGATTTTTAATTATTTATTTACCTCCAATTTTAGCAAAAGAACATTGATTAGAAACTTACATAACTCTCCCCCCTTTTACTCACCATCATGGAACTGATAGGAAACATTTTAAATGCTCTTTGGTGAAGAAAAAAGTCTACACAAAAATATCTACAAAATTATAGGAAGAAGAGAAATGATGAAATTTCGTAGAGGATTAAAACATGCTGCAATGCATACTGTATTTAATTTTTCAATATGTGCTCTGGAAATCATTAATATAGTTAGTTTGTAGCTGTTTCCTTCTGAATGCATAGTGTTAGAATGGGAAGACTATGGCTTTTATGGCAAGTCAACAATTTTGGTTGTGGTCACAAGGCTTGCAAATTACTCTGGCTTAAAAAAAATTTTTGTTCCCTATTATTTCTTCATAATAAATATTAGATATTAAGGCCTAGAACAGTGGCTTTTAAGCTTCCATGTGAAGAGGCAGCTAGGGTGCTTATTACAAAGCAGATTTATTGGCTTTTTCTCTAAAATGTTTGATTCTAATTTTCAATCATTGTCCTGGGTGATTCTGACGCAGGTGGTCCTCAAATGATGCTGGACTAATGATGTGGGCTGCCTCAGGGATTCCTAGTGTTTGGCAAAGTCATATCTTGAAGGAAACTAAAAACTCCTAAGATGTATGCACAGTGCTAAGGTTGGTGAGTGAGAGCTTTCTGAGGGGATGAGCTCTGCCTGTTTTATTCACAGCTACATTCCCGGCCTGAGATCAGCACCTACCGCAGACTTACTCTGTAACTATGTGTTGAATGGAGACAGGAAGGAATGAATTGGGCATGGCAGCTCCTGTTTTCTGAAATTCATGCTCTTCAATTGTTTTCCTGTTCCACACTGTCAGACAGGACTTGTGTCAAGCACACCAAAACCTGCTCATCAAAAGGGCCCTTGCGGGCTCAGAATAATGACATTCTGCAAAATCAGCAGCAGCCTTGTTTAGAATTTCCTTCTTTGACCACCTGTGACATTGAGAATGTGCCTGCAAGGAGGTGCAGCACCTTAGTGGGTCATGACAAGTCAGCAAACACATTCCAAATGTATTCTCTAATATATGACAGGAAATACGGCACCCACAGTCCCTACAAAATGTCCACGTGTTTCTTAATGATGCTGAACTACAGAGTTCCTATTTTTTGTTCAGAACTTATGAGCTTGGGAAATGTTTCTGCGTGAGTTGTCACGCCCTGAAAACCTTTTGGTCCTGTGTTTCAACTCGATCTAGAGGTGATGGATGGGTAGACTTAGAAAAAAACATGCTTTCTTCTAGGAAATCTTTTATTATTTCTCTCCAGTGCATGGAAATATTTTATGAAATCTTAAAGTTATATAAAATTCAGAGGAAGTAGCCAATATAACTGCAAGTTTTATTTCTCTGTAGGGATTCAGAAAAGATGGAAACCCCACAGCATTAACCACTGACTCAGATCCAGTACTACTTCAAATGTGCCTTTCATTAGAAAGGACATAAGTGCCAATGCAGTTTACAGTTCTGACGAAGGTCCAAATTCGTCCTCTAAGTTAGCACGCTTAACACGAAATTTCAAAATACACTGAGCACCATGACTAAGAGTAAGCCTTTTGAGACTGCTTTAGCCCCAAATATCATATAATCATAAGAATTCTATTGATAGGGATCACTTCTGAGGTTTATCTTACAGGGGTACAAGTGAATCTTTCTAAGAGTAGAATGTGAATGTTTTAAAACAATAACTGAGAAAATAACTGAGTTTGATGGAAGTATTTCAGATTGCATGTGAAAACCCCACACTGTACCTCAGAAGTGCATTAATGTACATAGTTACCATTCAATTAAAAAAAAAGAATTCTATTGATAGTACATTCTCTTATATTAATTAGTACTGATTTGTTGAAGACTTTTCTGCTTACCCATAATATTTTAATGATTTCTCTAGTATGCTATTTCTATTAATATGTTTTTACTTTAAGGTAATAAATAACTTATTTTACAAAATTTGGAAAATAGAAAAAGATTGTCAAATATACCCTTGTTTCCAAAATCATCTGGAAACACTTTTATGTACTGTCAGTCTTTTTCTATTAATATATTTTTTTGTACACAGTTGTGACCATAAGGCATAGGCAATTCATAATCTATTTTTAAAGCTAGTTATTTCAAATAGTTCATAAATATCATTTGAATGGCTGCATAAAAGTTCCAAACATAATTTACATTTTAAAAATACTATAATTTTACATTTCATTAAATAAACGTGTACACATATACTGTTTTTTTTAACCAATAAATGCATAGTGACAACTCTGTCCAATTCTAAGAAATATCTCTGACACTTGTCATATCAGATTTCTTTCCTCCATAGACCAATTGTCATTCTTAGATACTCAATCAGTCCCATTTAATATAATAATTTGGCATAATGGAGTATCATTACATGAGCAGTTAAAATGTTCAAGGTTATAGAAGTTGAAGACATATTTACAAGTTTATAAACAGAATGTCATTTTCTGGTAATATTAAGCAAGACATTTAATTCTACAACACAATTTCTAATATTTTAAATATTTTAAATTTAAATATTTAAATTTAAATTTTTTATATTTTAAAAAGAAAACTAATGTTAAACTTATATAAAACAATCATCCAAATTAGCAATGCTACTGACTACCTGAAATTAATAAAGCTTAATTTATACAATCACAGTTGACATATAATTCAAAGACTTTGGCTCACAGACCTCATGTCTGTATTCTGGAAGAAGGATACTCTCCACACGTAAATGGTAATCCAAGATTTACATAATGTGGAATGACGCTGTTCATACAAAAGTTTTGACCTTTTAATTTGTCTGGATCATTTGAGAGTATGTCAAGCAGTACTATCTTTAGATAAAAACATCTGAATACAGCGTGAGTTTACTTTTTAACTACTGCCTTGTAATTGTACTTATTTGGGGTACAATTTATGTTTCAATATACATATGACAGAGTCTCACCTTGTCATCCTGGGTAGAGTAGGGGCCAGTCCTATGGCCTGATAGCTCACAGCAACCTTGAACTCCTGGGTTCAAGTGATTTCTCCTGTCTCAGCCTCCCGAGTAGCTGAGACTACAGGTACCACCGCCATGCCCGACTATTTTTTTCCATTTTAGTAGAGAGGGGAGTGGTCTCAAACTCCTGAGCTCAAGCAATCCATCTACCTCCGCCTCGCAGGGTACTAGGAGGACAGGCACGAGCCACCACTCCCAACCTGTGAGGCAGACATTTTAAAACTTCTTTTTTAGTCGGTATGTACCTATAGTTGGTCTGTACCTATAGTCCTAGCTACTTGGGAGGCTTAAGCAAGAGGATCACTTGAGCCCAAGAGTTTTTTATTGCTGTGAACTAAATGACAACACAGCACTCTACCAAGGGCAACAGAGTGAGACTCTCTGTCAAAATAAATAAATAAATAAACAAAATTTTTAAAAGCCTCTTTTTTTGTAACTACTTTATAACATACAACACCATTGGTCACCCTGCTGTGCAATACAGCCTCAGGACATGTGCTTCCTATCAATTGCAATTTGTACCCATTGACTAGTCTTTCCCCATCCTCTTATTCCCCTTCCCTTCTCTGAACTCTACTTTCAACTTCTATATTCTATAATATCAACTCTTTTTTTTCTTTTTAAGATTCCACATATGAGCGAGTTCATGAGTATTTGTCTTCGATGTCCAGCATATTTCACTTAACATGTCTTCCCGCTTCATCCATGTGTGGCAAAAATAAAAAAAAAAGTATTTAATTCCTTTTCTAAATAGTATTACATTGTATATATATAGCCCACATTTTCCATCTACATAGGTTGATTCTTGGCTGTTGTAAATAGTGCTGTAGTAAACAAGGAGGTGCATATATCTCTTTAATATATAGATTACACCTTTCCTTTGGATATATGATATATACCCAAGAGTAATGTTGCATAATCATATGGGAATTCTATTTTTAATTGTTGAGGAATATCCATGCTGTTTTCCATAAAGGCTGTACTAATTTACAATCTCACCAACAGGGTGTAAGGGTTCCCTTTTCTCCATATCTTCACCAAAACTTTTCTTATCTTTTTAATAATGTCCATTCTAACTTGAGTGAGGTGGTAGCTCGTCATGGCTTTGCTGTGCATTTTCCTGATAATCAGTGATGATGAACATGTTTTCATGTTGTGTTGCCCTTAGGTCTGTCTTTTTTTGAGAAGTGTCTATGAAAGCCTTTTGTCTATTTTTTAAATTGGGCTATTTGCCTTTTTGCCAAAGAGTTTTCTGTGTTCCCTATAGATTGTAATATGAAATCCTTTTCAGAAGTATAGCTTGAAAATATTTTCTCCCATTTTGTAGGTTGTCTCTTCTTGATCATTTCCATGGCTGTGCAAAGCTTGTAGTTTGACATAATCTCCTTTGTTACTTTTCCTTTTGTTGCATGCACATTTGAGGTCTTAGTTTATAATCCTAGCCCACCCCAATGTCATAAAGCAATTCTCTATGTTTTCCTCTAGTATTTTCATAGTTTCATAGTTTAACTTTAGATTCTAAACCACTTTTGTTGATTTTTGTATATGGTGAGAGATAGTGGTTTAGTCTCATTCTTCTGCATGTGGATATACAATTTTCCCAGCACTATTTGTGGAATAGGGTGCAATTTATAGAATGTCTTTTGTCATTAAGCAACAAATGACTGTATTTCTTTTGAAAACTTCATCATTGCTCTACTTTAATTAAAGGAATTTGGATCCAGCCTACTGGAATCATATGAAGTCTTAGGTTAATACATCCTAATCTTGTAATTTATTACCATTTTAACAATCTTTTGTTGATTGAAAAATCAGATTAAGGGTTTATTCCCTATGTGGCCTCTATTATCTTAGTATTATCCTGGCCAGTTCCCAGCAGCCAATCACCTTTCTGGGCATACAGAATGAAAAGTATTCAAGGGTAATATTTCAGCATCCAGTTAGCCTTGCTATCTGCTCTTATTCTAGTATCTGCATTCTGTATTACCTTCTTGTCTATTGTCCACCTCCTTCCATGTAACTGGTTTCAGTTTCAGATTTCCTGTCTAGCTGGGTGCCTCTGACTTCCCTGCCTTTAATCCATTCCTACCACGAGCATCTTTGTCAGCCCAAGGTCCTCTCTGGCTTACTCTACCAAAATCTTAAGTAAATCTTCCCTGCCTGAAGAGGCCTCTTTTGCTGATAGCCTATGCCTACTTCTGGCCACAGCCTACTCAGTCTTCTAAGGAGATGCTGTCCTTGGCTTGCTTATAATTACCTTGGAACTTGGTGTTGGTTTGCACAGTCTCCCTAGCCCAGCTGTGCCTGTTTTGCTTCACATTTCTGCCAAAGGAGTTTCTATTCTGAAAACAACATTTATAGTAACAATTGGTAAGCAGGAGTTATAAATTTTCTATGCCTGGCCTACAGATGTATTTATATGTTCTGCTTAGCCATGACATTGTTGACACATAGTCTCTCGCTCTGTTTCTCTCTTTCTCTCTCCCTTCTTCCTTCCTTTCCTGCTTTTTATTATTCTTTTCTTCTTTTTTAAAATTTTCAACCAAATTTAAAAATCAGAAAATTTCACATTAAAAAACAAAAGAAGTAAAAACAGATTCCCTGGCTGGCTTGAAGATAGACGCTATAATAATGTTGGGTCCATGGTGCCACATGGTAGCACTCTGGACTCCTCCGATTGTGTATGAACTCTCTCCAGATGTGACACTACCTACCATAATGCACTGTCTCCCTCTCCACTTTGCAGACAAATGTCATTGAACCTGACCATCATGTTTGTACTGCTGCTTTTCTCATAGGGAGTATTTAAGTGAACAAGATTTAAATCCTAGATTTAAGATTTCAGTTAATGCACAGATATTATATTACCCTTGTCTCTACTAATGTGGGAAAACACATGATTGGCCTTGCTACATGTTAAAAGATAAGTAAGAGATTTGCTTTTTAATTAAAGAGAAGATATTCTTAAATGTTTAACGTAGAACATTTCCAATATATCCAAAGCTACATTCACACATTCACATTACCTGCTTTGGAGAAAAATATCAGGATGCCAAAAAGATTCAAAACAAAGAAGAAATACTAAAGTTAGTGGTATTGCTATTTAGTTAGAAAAGATAAAACTTAGAAGCTCATAATGATCTTCACATGTCTGACAAGTTGTTAGGCAGAAGAGGAATGAACTTTTTCTGTGTGGTTCCACAGGACTGGTAAAGGACAAGGGTTGGAAAGGATGTATTTAGGGTGTATTAAAGAAGCAAGGAAAACCACAGGATACAACGAGTTCTCCATTCCCAGACGTGTGCAAGCAGAGCATATAACCTACTTAGAGACTGTGATTTTTTTTCAGTCTCTATGTCTGACTTTCAAATAGTAGGAGACATTATCTTGAGAATAATGATTTTTTTTAAAATTTCTCAGTTCTGTCTGAAGAGTAGAGAGGGAAAATACAGAAAAGGTAAAGAGAGGCACAGTTGTGAACACTGGATACTGTATGGAACCAGTGGAAGACAAGAAAACCTATGATTGTGAAAGAGTACTACGCCTTTGAGCCTTATTAAGCTCTGGGCACTGAAAATTAGAATAAGGGAGAAATGAATGGTAGACTCACTGACGATGATCTGGATCTTGGTTTGGATGGGTAGTAGGTTCAAGAACGCTTATTTTATTTTACACTTTGTATTTTAAATAAATGTTATATACATATTTCTGGTACATAAACTAACATAAAAAATAAACTTCAAACAAAATTTAATCTCTTGGGGGAGAAAACCATCAAAAATTGTGTGGCTCCGGTGTTGCAAAAATATGCAGTTCTAACTCAAATGCACAAATAAGTAAAATCTCTTAAAAAATAAGTAAAATCGTAACTTGGATTACGATTACCTTCTTGCTGAACTCAGGAGTGAATTCAGTCCTGCCTGTTTAATCTCTAGTTCATTTTATTTCCATCATTCCTGCCAGTGCTTGGGTCTGTGTCTCATTAGCTCTTGTCTGGATTATTTCAGTAGCTTCTGAAATGGCCCACTCTCCTCTTTGTCAGCTCCATCTGCCATACAGCTGCTGAGCTGAAATCCATTTATATCATTCCCTGCCGCAAAACTTTAGTTGCCCAAAGCTCCCCACATGGGGCTTCATGACTGTCTGTTAGATTTCGTGCAGCCATCACATGGGCAGTATACCCCAATTATACTGAACTACATACAGTTTCCCAAATGTGGTGTACCTCTTCTTGTCTTAGATTGACTTATTCCTTCTGCCTGGGCCTTTCTCCATTTTTCTTTCTCTTGATTCCATTCCCTTTCTCTCTCTGGCTTAATATTCTCCACCATTATGATTTAAATCAAGAATTAGTGAAGGTAAGGATCTGGGACATTTCTTAGTGACTCCTGAGAACATGGCACAATGTCTAGGAAATGGGAGGCTTTCAACAGATAACTGGAAGAACAAAATAAGGGTTAACATTCTCGACTTTGGTCTATTGGTTATATATAGTCTCTAAACAATTATACAAGCAAAACAAAGTCGAGTTTTGTGATTTCTTCTGAGTCTGAAGATGAATGAGGGTAGCATAGTAATCTTCTATCTTTTTTACATTTCTTAAGAGGAAATATATAATCAAGACAAGGGTCCCTCTTGATAAATGTTAGGTCATTTCCAGAGAAATGAGCAATGAGTTCAACCTTACTTGCAAAGCCTGGGAGCTTTCTGAACAGTATTTCAGTGATGGTTTTGATGTGCAGGGAAACCAATTCACCATGATATGGAGAAGTAGAGAAAAAATGATGGTAACCCCACAACAAGTGAAATCGAATTTGAAATCATGAGAAATCATGAAAGAACATGACTGGCATGAGCTTTAAATTAAGTAAATGAAAATATAAGAATAAGGAATTAAAATTTGCTTTCAGACAGTTAGAATGTTTCCTAGTCTGATTTCCCAAAGACAGACCTCAACATCTATTCAGTAATTGTCTTTTGTTGTCCTAAGAGGATGAAAGTAAATCTCTATTTGTCATGGTACCAAAGGTTAAAGAGATGTGATGGAGTTAAGAAAACCAAAGTATAAAACAGTACATATATATACACATATATAGCTGTATGTACATATGTACATACTGTGTATGTTTGTGTGTGTTATATATATAAAAATTCCTCATTTATACTCATAAAGAAGAGACTGTACATATATGTGGGTTTATAAATACAGATATACATATGTGTGTGTATATGTATACCTATATCTATCTATATCTACATTCAAAGTAGATATCTATATCTTTTCTGGAAAGTTTCAGAAATAGCTGACTGGGGAAGGGGCTTCAGGGTTCTGCTTTGTAGCTTGTGTATTTCAGCCATATGCAGCCTAATAATTGGGTAGAAAAACCAAAAGACAAAATAAGACAAGTAAATAAAACTAGAGATGATAGTGTAATTTAACTATTCACTTTATTTTTAAGAAAATTCCATGATGCAGTTATCCGTGCCATCAAAACACTCTGTGTGAAGACTAATCATGCAAACAAAAACACAAAAGTACTTTGAAAAAAATTAAAATCTTCAATCACAAGATCTTAAAAAAAATTGCTGTAGCAGTTAACAGTAATTAGTGATTTTGAGATGATTCAGTGATTTAGAAATAGCATTTTTAAATGGAACTAAATCTGTCCTCTCAAGAAATGAAGTCCCTGTTCAAGAAAGCAAGTATCTTCTACATAAGGCAGAAGAAAATAGAGTGTGGCATAAGTTCGTGATCATAGGTTACAATTGTTAATGTCAATGGGAACATTGCATGTTCTTCTGCAATTGTCAAAGAAAAGATCCTAAACCTTCCTGTGCCTTGCCATGATCTATTTCAATATCTTAGGATACTCTTCTAAAATTAAAAAGTTTATGACTTTTCAAGCAGAAACAACAACAATAAAGAAGAACAAATTAAATTGTTTAAACAATAAAATAAATCATGAAGGGCACTAGATCCTGACAGCTGAAAGTATGAATTATGTGACCCAGATGGCACCCACGGCCACCCAGTGGTCACTCATTGTCTGTGCACACCAAGGACTCAATTCCAAGTCTGACTAGAGAGGAAGAAAAAATAAATTACAAGTAATCTGCACAATTATTTCTCAGATAATTGAGAATTTAATGGAAGCAAAATGACTAAAATGTTCTGACTCTTACCCTTATCACAGTGCTGAGACTCTGAGTCCTTCTTATGTCTACTGAGAACTTTTGCTAAATTGGTAGATGACTAAACATTTACATAGAAATCTCAGGACACATCTCTCCAGCATGCTGACCCATATTACACAAAGAGTCCAGAAAAGATATAGCATTTCTTATATTCCTATAATATAGTAGTATAGTAGAATAATAATTTCTGAGTGAATTAAATCTACTAAGGAGGCTTAAAAATATTAATTATTGCCTTTAGGATGCTATTGGAAACACAACAGGAATCTAATTGTGAGGCTAGTAGTAAGCTATTTTAGAGTTTTTCAGCTTTGGTACTATTGACATTTGTGGCAGAAAAATTATTTGTTGTGGGTGTAAGGAGTGATGCCTGCTCACTATAGAATGTTTGGCAGCATCTCTGGATTCTACCAGCTAGATGCCCTTTAGTTTGATGATCATAAATGCCTCTTGATATTGCAAAGTGTCTCCTGGGGTGGACGGCAAAATAGCCCTCAATTGAGAACCACTGGACTATCTGTATTAAGCAAATCAATATAAACACATTCCGTTTCTAGAAGATACATATACACACACACACATACATATCCTCTTGGAAAATAAAAGTTTACAAAGACGTGGCCAACATGTAGAGTATGTTTTGTAAAATTCTCTAATGAGTATTTTGTAAATAAAAGCACATTTATCTACAATTTCCCATTTTCCCTTATGTGTGTGGCAACTTTAGAGACCACTTTTGGGACTCTCTGTATAATAACTTATCCCATGATACTATATTATATGAATTTGTTGTTGCTATTTTTTAAATTATGTATTTATTTATTTATTTATTGTAGTTTTTGGCCTGGGCCGGGTTTGAACCTGCCATCTCTGGTATATGGGGCCGGCACCCTACTCCTTGAGCCACAGGCACCACCCTTTTTTAAAATTATTTATTCTTGTTCCAGACTACGAGCTCTCTGAGATTCAGAACAATGTTAAACTTGCTTACTGAAGTACACATATCTTGATTTCCCAACATAGGACTTAGCCTCATGATAAATAATTAAATATCTATTGAATTTGTAAACACACTACAAATAACCATGCTTTCACAGAGATTATCTCCTATCTTTTTTTTTCACATTAATACTTTTTTTCCCTTTTATTAAGTCATATACACATAGATCATGAATACATTTATGCATTTGTGGGGTACAATGTGTTGATTTTTTTATATAATTTGTAGTGCTTACATCAAACTAATTAATATAGCTTTCACCTCATTTATTTGATCATTGTGTTAAGACATTATGTTCTATACTTGATAGATCTGACTTGTATCCTTGCAATATGCTCCATAGATGTGGTCCCACCGTTTACCCTCCCTCTATCAAACCTCCCTGCTCCCTTCTCTTCCCCCTCCATTTCTCTCCTCCATCCTATCTTAAAAGGAGGTTGGAGTTGACAATGGACAGTGATTGTTTCAATGCACATCTCTTGAATGCCTATAACAAGAAACTACGGGTTTACAACAGTAACCATATCTATGCCCTTGTTGAGCTTACACTCGATGTGTACATCACAAGGGAAAAGAATGAATGGATTACCAATATGTTCAAACTTGTATAAATAATATGAAAGAATTTAATTGAATGATAAGGTAAGAATATTTAGATAGGTTACATAAGGTGGCTAGAGATGGCCTTTCGGGGGTGAGTTTGACAGTAGGGATTACAGTTTAGGTTAGACCTTAAAGATGAGGAGAAGCTTTCTATGATAAGATTAAGAAATGTGCTCAAATTCCTCAAAGAACTAAAAGTAGACCTACCATTTGATCCAGCAATCACACTATTTGGTATTTACCCCAAGGAGAAGAAGTCATTTTATCAAAAAGACACCTGCATACAAATGCTTATTTTAGTGCAATTCACAATTGCAAAGATGCAGAATCATTAACACAGTTGCCCATCAATTCATGAGTAGATCAACAAAATGTGATCTATGTGTACTATGGATACCCTACTCAGCTGTAAAAATGGGTGAATTAATGCCCTTTACAACAATTTGTATGGAACTGGAGAACAGTTCACATAGTGAAGTATCTAAAGAATGGAAAAACAAATACCACATGTACTTGCTATTAAATTGGAACTAAACAATGAGCACACGTGTGCACAGAGGGCAGTAAAACTCAGTGGAAATCAAGCGGGATTGGGAAGGAGACGGTGGGTGAAAACTTACCTAATGATGAACTCAGGTGATGAGCACATTTGTAACCCTGGCTTAAGCATAACTATATTGATTGATGTAACTCAAAATATGTGTACCCTTGAAATATTTTGAAATAAATGAAAAAAAGAAGTCTGCTCCAGGTAGAGGAACCAGCATGTCAAGTCCTCAAGCAGAACAGAGTTTGCCTCCCAGGTAAAGCCACTGTTCCAGGTTCTGGGAACACAGTAGCTTACTAAGCAGACTAACACCTCTATCAGGTGCTTACGTTCTAGTGGACATGTATGAGGTTGAACAGGCAGGAAATGACCACCTCTTCAGGGTCTTTGAGCAGCAAACCTGTGAGGCTTCGGGATTCAGGCTCCAGGAACAAGTGCCTGGGTTATAATTCTGGATTCAGTAGTTATTAACTAGATTAACTTGGACAGGCTTTCTGTGTTTTCTGGGCCTCAGTTTCCTCATTTATTCAATGATGATATTAATGTTATTTATACAATCAAATAGCCATGGTGATTAAATGAAAAGACACATATAAGTATTGGTTGTTAACTTTGGGCTTGGTAAAAACACTGCATTTTATTTGATGCGAAAAGTTAAGCCCTTTCAGAGCTGTAAGCAGGTGAGTGTCATGATCATATGTAGAATGTTAGATCTCTGGGCTGCCGAGTGGGCAGATGAGTTGATACCAGAAAAGTGGCGCCCCAGCCAGCTCAGCTGAGTGGGGCTGGGGGACCTGCCACCTCTGTCTTGGTGGCAGCAGGCGGCAGAGGAACTGGCAGGTTGGAGCAAGCGGATGGGAGCTTCCCTCCTCCATGGAAGGCTCCAGTAGCCAAAGGAACCAGACTGAGCAGGGGAAAACACTGCTGATTCCTCCAATGCATCCCTGATTGGTCCATTTTCAATCCTGCTCTTGATTGGTCTATTTTTAGGAGAAAATAGACCAATCAGTTCAGCTTTCAGCTCATTGGACAACTGCCCCTATATAAACCCCTGAGTAAAGAGGGTAGGGGCAGATGGTCACAGACCTTCCAGGAAGAGAGAACAGGACAGCAAAGACCTCAGCAGATTGTCGCAGACCATCGAGGGAGAGAGAGCAGAAGAGGAAGAGCTGTAACACTTATACCCTGCTCTGCAAGGAAGTATGGCTCTTTGTAAGAGCTGTAACACTTGCATCCTGCTCTGCAAGGAGGTTTGTCTCTTTGTAAGAGCTGTAACACTTATACCCTGCTCTGTAAGGAGGTTTGGCTCTTTGTAAGAGCTGTAACACTTGCATCCTGCCCTGCAAGGAGGTTTGGCTCTTTGTAAGAGCTGTGACACTTATATAAAACCTATCTTATCCTGCTCTGCAAGGTTTGGCTCTTTGTAAGAGCTGTAATAATACCTCTGTAAATAAAACCTAACTTACTGTCCATCCTGTGGTCCATCGATTCATTCATCGAATTGTCAAGACCAAGAGCCTGGAAACCAAAGTCAAAAATCCAGTATCAGAGTGGCAACAGCAGAGATAGTCGGAGGCCCAGTGCAGAAGCCCCAAGCTAGAGGCAAGAGTGGCACTGAGGTGTAGAAAAGGCCCCAGGCTGAGGATATGTGAGGGGACACTGAGTGTGGAAAGCGAGAGAAAGGGAGGAGTCCCAGAACCCCTGGGGTATCTACCTTGACCCATTCAGTGATTTCCTACACTGCAGAAGACTGGTGAAACAAAATTGGGGAGATATTCTAGAATATAATCTTAACTGCATTAGTTTGGTCCTGCTTGAGGATATCTGAGTAGATGGTGAGTGAGCCTTGCATGGCGCCAGTAAATGATATTCCTTAGGGAGCTGTGTGGAGAAACAGGAAGAGGGATGAAGACCAAGCTCCAAGACACATCGTGGGAAGCACTCGGGATACTCAGGCTATGAAGAGTTAATTATACTCAGACAGAACCCACCTGTGGGATTGGCCTGTGGCAAGCAAGAACATACAAGGCATTACTTAGAAACAATTTATGCTAGAAGCGGGTCGGAGAAGCACTTCTTTAAAAAAATGGAACACCTGTGTGGGGGTTTGAGGATCTGAAGATGTAAAGGAACTGGGGAACATTCAAGGATAGACAAAGAAAGGGGCAAAATTATAATCACTGTGGCAATAACCTATAAGTGCTTGGCCATCTGGAGGGAAGCATGGTGCACACTGATGTCTCTGACCCAGTGAAGTGGGGGGCACAATGCTGGCAGTGAACTTCAGCAGTGGGGGAGCACAAGTTTCTCATGAAGACTGGGAGGAGTCTCAGTCTCCCACGAAGGAGACAGGACTGGAGAAGGGGCTCCTGCAAAACTAATTCTGGCCAATGAGGAGGGATGAGTTAGTGGAGCAAGAAGTTAGTGGAGTGAAAGGGACTCAGAGACCGTGAAAGCTGGGGAGGGAATGTTCGAGTAGAATTCCGACACATACCTTAGATTTAAGAACATGGATTTCAAGATGATGATATGGCAAGAAATTTTCAGAGAGGATGGTGCAAAAGAGTTGGGAAGTCAGAAATGCATAAGTCACATCACCTTAAATATATGTGAGTCTGATGTCAGAGAAGCAAAATAGGAAAGAGAAAAAGAGGGTAGGAGAAAAAAAGAAGGCAGAAAAAGGGAAGGAGAGGGGGAAAAGGAAGAGAGAGAACTTAAGGAGGGGTACATACTAACAGGAAATGAAAAAAGTTAAATCGTGCAAATGAAAATATATACTTGACCATTTATGAACTCAGATACCTTATTAGAATAACATTTTAATAATGTTAGATTATATTTAAGATAATTAAATTCATCTGTTTCTAGTTTCCTGTAACATTTTCTTGGCATAAAAATTCGCAAAATTTAATTTTGTTATCACTGTGATAATATTTTCCCTTTCACAAGTCCATTTCATTTTACCTCGGATTCAGAGGAAAAGTATGTTAAATGGAATACGTTTAATAGTAACTGTTTGTATGAGTGTAGAGCTTGATAGCGTCTAAGGGACTTTTGCCTGCTTTCTTTCACTGGGTCGTCCTGATCACGGTGAGATCAGGCAATGGGGTTTCATCCCCAGTTTGCTGATGAGGAAAATGAGGCTCAGAGTCTGTAGCTTTTCCATAAGGACATACACCTCGTAAGGCACAATGTGGTACAGCATGGCACGGCGTGGCTAGAAACCTAGGCACACACTGGAGAACACCATGGGTAGAAATTCTCATGAAACAAATCCTTTTAGAGAAATCTCACATTCAGATTGATCAAATATTGCTCTGATAAGGAAACTTCAGTCCAAGCCAAGTTAATGATATATTTTGTTAAGGCTATATATTTTAGGCATATGAAATGGCGGAGAATAATATAACAAACACGTGTGTACTATCCACAAAACAGGCGCACATTATCTTGAGGAAACTTGGCACCCAGGACTTTTGCCTCCAACTAGTTCACACGTGTGTCACAGAATCTAGCAGATAAGTATTTGTCTTTGAACATTTCCCTGGTGTATCGGCTAATCGGAATTCTATAGTCAGAGGTGTTGAAAACAGAAAAATAATCTCATAGTCCTGTCAAAAAATACATGCACTTGATCACACTTTAATGAGAAATAAAGGTTGTTATAAAAATGTCTTTTGCTAAATATCTTTTATTAACTACTTTATTGATGTATGATTAATATATAAAAAGCTGTACATATTTACAGTATACAACTCAAAATAGGGGAATAGGCTACACCCATGAAACCATCACCACCATCAAGGCCACAGGTGCTCCATTCATCACCTCCCAAAATTTCCTACCATCTTCTTTAGAAGCAATATATATTTTTTTTCTGGTCAGACTATTTAACATAAGACCCACCCTCAGAAAAGTATACAACACACCATTATAGTTCTATGCACTGTGCTATATAGGAGATCTCCAGATTTTACTTATCTCATATAACTGAAAATTAGTATAACTGTCACCTCCCCATTTACCCACTTCCCCCACATCCCTGGAAATCACTCCCTACTTCTTGGAGTTTAACTACTTTAGATTCTACATATGAGATCGCACAGTATATTCTTTCTGTGTCTGGCTCATTTAACTTAGCATAATGTCCTCCAGGTCCATCTATGTTATTGCAAATGGTAGAATGTCCTTCTCTCTCTCTCTCTTTAAAAAAAAAAAAAATATATATATATATATATACACACACACACACATATACATATATATATACACCCCCACACCCACACATATATTATTTTTTAAATTTCACAATGTCACAGAGGTGGACATGTTTTGGTTAAATGGATGGCTTTTGTATTGTATAGCTTGAGTCAGGGCTATCAGTGTGCCCGTCATCCAGTGGTGTTCACTGTAGCCATCACAGAGGTTTTGGTCCATCCTCTCCTCCCCTGATTCCCTACTTGATTCCCACTGAGTATTGCTTCCCTTCTGGGCACATATTTGCTCATTGGTTAGCTTCAATTTAGTAGCAAGTCTGTGTGGTGTTAGTTTCTCCATTCTTTAGATACCTTGGTTAAGATAATGGTCTCCGCTTCTATCCAAACTGTTACAAAAGGCATTAATTCATCCTTTCTTATAGCTGAGTAACATTCCGTGGTATACATAAACCACATTTTATTAATCTACTCATGAATTGATGGGCAAGTGAGTTGATTACACATCTTTGCAATTGTGAATTATGCTGTAATAAGCATTTCATATGCAGGTGTCTTTTTGATAAAATGACTTCTTTTCCTTGGGGTAACAACCAGACTCTACAAATAACTCCAGCAAATAAGCAAGAAAAAATAAAAATAAAAACAACCCCATTAAAAAGTGGGCAAAAGACATGATCAGTAGCTTTGAAAAAGAATATAGACAAACGACCAGTAAACACAGGACCAGATGCTCAGTGTCACTGATCAGCAGGAAAGTGCAATTTAAAACCACAATGGAAGATTCCCAGTGGTGGGACTGCTGGGCAGCATGATGGGCCTACTTTTAGAGGTCTGAGAATTCTCCATACTGTTTGCCTTAGAGGTTAATACTACACACGCACACATGCAGGGGACCAAAAATATATATACACATTTGAAGAAAGGAAAGATTTGTATTAAATTTGCAATATTCACCTCACATGTGACTTCTGCAATTACAAGAGATGCTCCATATGACCAGTATTCATCTTTTCTTACCAACATATATCGAATATTACATTTAGTGCAGCCTTTCCTTTCTTAAAGTGTGCATACATTTTCTGCACCCTCGTGTGTGTGTGTGTGTGTTTGCCTATATATGTACACAGTACATTTTCTTCTCTCCATTTTGGCTATTAAAAATCACCTTTTAATCTTGTTCACTCCGGAAAGCAGAATTTTTGAAGGAAATGTACTTTTTTTCCCCACTGTGGATTTTTGCTTTGATTCCTCAGTGCATGTTCATTGTTAGAAATGAAAAGATTTTCTTATGACAAGCTAAAAACATTACTTTTGTATTAACTTCTCCATAACTATGAAATTGGGATATATTTCTTTCAAACTTTAAGAGTAATTTAAAGTTGCAAATTGTCAGAGAGGCGGTAATAATTTAGGTATGTGCTTCCTTCCTTGGCTGATAAGGTGCTGAAATTGTACCTCCCTGCTATATTTTAAAGCATGTATTTATAGAATTGAGAACACTAATAGTGCATCATCATAATAAAGCATCCCACACTCTGAAACAATCTTCTTTAGAATAAAATAAAACCACATTAGATCTCCTGCATCTGCACGGAGAAAAAGTACAGGCAACAAGTTAACCCTTAAGCGTCCGGTGCTACATTAATAATTTCAACATTGGCAGTTGCTTATTTACGTAAATTTGAATACTTGTTAATGTTGTGACTGTCTACTGTCCTAGTTTGTGAGTTAACGATGGCCTAAGTAACATGAAAATAAGATAAAACAAAGAGCTTTTATTCATATATTTGTACCAGATATGAGATAATAACTGACAGCAAGGCATAATTATTTTTTAGAGAGTTGATAGTAATTACTAATTAAAGGAAAATGATGGTTTGGTGGGAAGACCCTGGGCTTAGAGCCAGAAATATGTAGGATGCAACCCAGAATCTACAGCTGAACTGACTACCACCCTTCTTAACCTCTCTGCTTTACTGTTTCTTCAGATTTTAATTGGGGGGTATGACATTGGCTTGAAGGGCTATCTGGGTGACTAGGAATAATGGGGAGGTATTTGCCACAATACATGTCATACAATGGGAGCTTAATTTGGCAATATTGATATTAATGGTATAATTACCCACAGATTGAGATTTAGGAAAGAAAAGGGGCTGAGTCCATAAGATTGGCTCAAGAAAAATGGCATAAACCACAGTGATTCATGTCACAGCATCTTCGTCTGGCACAGTAGGTTGGTAACACATGTACTTGGATAAGAAAGCCCCTGCCTTTCACTTTGGACTCCCTAATGGTGTCCACATACGTGGCAGAGGAAAATGGAATCGATGCAGCCTTTTCCAGAAGACACCAACATCTTTCAAGTCTCTTTGAAAATGTTCCAACTGGTGAAAAGCCAAAGAGCATTAGCCCTGCCACCCAGGCTGTGAGCAGCACAACCACAATGAGGCCCTTGTTTGCATCCATTGAAAGTCAGACTGGGGTGGCTCCCTAGTAGGGTAAGAAGTGAAAGGGAATAAAGAAAACAAATCAAAACAGAACAACGACAACAAACCAACAACGGTGGGACCCTGTGTGTGGGTTTATACTTTTCATTTTTGGGTAATTATACAAGTGCCTCTTTTATTCTTAAAGCGTCTTGGTTTGTATAATATAATGTATGGTCATGCTACCACTTCAATATCTGACAAAAAAAGGCAAAAAATCAAATAAGAGTGATTCAAGCATTGAAATTCTGGCCTACCAGAGCAAAAAAAAAAAAAAAAAAAAATTGAAATATCAACACAAATATATGCTCTTCAGTGTACAGACAGAACAGTTAGTCCCATTCTCTCTCTTGCTCTCTCTCCCTTATAACAAAATTGCAAGCCAATCTCATCATTACAGAAAAAAGAAAAGGACACATGATACCACTCTTAACCTAGAAGTTCTGCCTAATACCGGGTATAATTACATCTCTGTTGATTCAGAGATGGTACCTTCATATTGGTACCTTCATAACTATAATATAAACATAAACCCACCATGTTGCATACAGATTTGGAAACAAAGTTCAAGATTATTTAATGTCACATCCTAAGACCTAACATTTTCACTCAGCCTGGGTAAGCCATAACCTTTGGCGTTTTTTTTTCTCAGGTAAGGTAATGAGCCCAGCAGAGGCCAAACAGCAGGAAATCAATACACACATACTCACCAAGTCCCCATGACATGCTAGAAAACTATACCAGGGCGGACATGAATTCAGTCCTCATGCACCCTCAGAATGTGATTATTAATCAGAATAGCATTCATCGGAGAATGATGAGAAAAGACAAATGTAAACAGGTGTTTCAAAAGCTAAATGCAACATCACCTATGTCAAAAGACTGTGCGAGGGAGGCTCTGGGAGACCTGAGAAAATTCAGCTTAAAAGCTCTAATGAATTGTGCCCATTTTATTAGCTACAGAGTGGGAAGAATTATGTTCCTGGGACTGGTTTGTACAATCACAGGAGATGGGTTAATAAAATAGAAAATTCAGGCATAGTATCCACGGAAATCTTAGACAGTAGCAAGAGCAGCTCTCCGGAATCAATTATGTCTTTTGCTTTTGGTTTTGCCACCATCGATTGAACAGATTTAAAGGCAAACACACCTGTTTCCAAGTGACGGTCACAGGCGTGTACAGCTGTGGGATAAGAATAGGGATCCAAAGCTGAATTTCAACCCCATTGTTCTTACGTTAAATCAGATATTAAATTGGAGTTCAGTCGCATCTCTATATTAAAATTTTATTATTTCTAGCTCAACAGTTCATTTCCAATCCTTACTCTCTTTTGTTGTTTAGGGAAGAAGTGAAAAAGAAAAAAAAATAACCTGCAGCATAACTGATATTCAATCCACTCATTTTTTAACAAGAAGTTTCTCTGCTAGAATTTTTACTGGCATTGAGGGGAAAATATGAGAGGTGCCTTAAGAATAAGGAAGGAGAAATCACATTTGGAGCCAAATTTAAAGAGCTGCGTTTTTGAAGAATCGAAGTTCAGTAGGAAGTTTGGTGTTCTGACCGAAGTCCTGATAACTTTTCAAGATGCAAAAGTAGTTTCCCCTAGTTTATAGACATAATTATGAAGACTAATTCTGTTGGTTCATTCTCGGAGAAGTGTTACCACAGAGGAGATTTAAGGGGCAGAGAATACAGGAGGAAGGCAAGACAGGCAGGTTGAGTTCTAGAGGGTGAAATTGGTTTCAGCCCTTGAGGCACTGTCCTGCCACCAGGGCTTACACACTGTTGACATCATTTAAGAACTATCCAGAAAACTCGGCCTTCTGTTTTACCCTGTGACTTTTCTGAATCTTGCATAATCCATTCTATGCATTTTTCTCCGTTGCTTTTAGAACTGTTTATCTTAATTTCCTTACATTAGTTTTGTTATCTCTGTGTCACCAACTATTTGGGGGCACCAATTGTGTCTGTGTGTGCACATGCCGGTGTCCAAGTGCATGGAAGAAAGAGCAGAGCCGAAGCTGATATGCCCAGACAGGCTTATCTGAAAAACCAGTGTATTTATAGATGGAGCATGGTGAATTTAAAATCTACCATCTTTCTGAAACTGTCTCCCTACTTAGAGCTCAACCGAAATGTTCCCAAATTACTATAACTTTATTTTTAACATAGTGGAGACTGTATAAAATTAACCCCTTAGTTCACAAAATCCAAAGGAAATGTTATTAATTACTGGAATTATTTGTCATGAAGCCCTTAACTGATCTTTTTCTATGCACTTCGTCAGGGGAGGGGTTGCATCTATGGATTCATAAAAAGGCCAATAGGATGGATTCCAAACTATTTGTTTCAGGAAAGTAAAATCTAAAGGTGAGATGGCACCTAATGTCACAGAAATATCGCCAGACAGTCGATCGACATGACCTCTCTGAGTCAGTGGAGTGAGAGCAGAGACCAGAAACGCCCTCCCCATCATAATTTTCTCATATTATACACCACTTCTAACATGTGTTCGTGTGAAAGAACGTTTATAAATTACACGAAGAAAAACACAATAGACTTTAATAAACTTATTCCTGGCTGGCACTAATCTTTTTCCTCTTTAATTGTTAAGTATTTAGGAATATCAAAATATGTTTAATATCCCCAGAATATAAGTCTTCAGTTTTGGAAACACCATAAGCGACATCACTGTCATCCTAACTTCAGCAGGTGCTGGCTGTGACTGTGTATCCATGACTGTCTGACAGGCTCTTCTTGGAGAATGGACAACACACACTTTCTTCAAGATAACAAACATTGTTGGGAAGCTGAGTGCTGCCTCTGGGCTCCTTGCCACAGGCTGTCAAAGGACAAAAATGTATACGTGTACTTCTTTTTATTATTTTTTCTTTCCAGAAAGTGTTCATAAGAAAGCCTAAAAGTAGAATAATATTCATCCTTAAGAAAGAAGGAGTAGGGTGCTGGCCCCATATGCCAGAGGTGGCGGGTTCAAACCCAGCCCTGGCCAAAAACTGCCAAAAAAAAAAAAAAAAAAAAAGAAGGGTTACAAAGAAACAGTTTTGATTGGATTAAATTAACCTCCTTTTTTTTTTCACTTTGCCCTAATACTACTGAAAGTCTGATAAAAAGGTCTAATTCAACTCCAAGAAGAAATATGGTCTAATATTTATATAGAGGGAAACAACAAACACAGTGACAGATTAGAGTCCTGAGCGCTGCTTACTCGTATCTGTGCTGCCCTCCCAGGCTGAGCTTCGGCATGTGTTCACGTACAGAGGAATGTTTGTGTGTGATCGTCCATTCATTCACTTGCTTTCTTATTCATTCATGTACTCAGTTCAGCCATAGACATTACTGACTTTTAGACCACAATAAGAAGCTTGGGGCCACCCAGTTCAATGTACCCATTCACATGTCCTCAGGAACTGAGTCAGCACATATATTTTGGACTGGAGGACTATGGAGTGAGGGGGCCGAGTAGAGGGACACAGCCAGGATCTCTCGGACAGATCTCCCTGGCTTCAGCTCATTGCAGGCTCTGCTATGCCAGCCTCAGCCCTTTCGCAGCCTCACTTTGTTGGTTTCTGAAACAAGAAACACAATTTGGAGGCCTACAAATTTGTGACCCACCAATGGGATAGTCCCAACAATGTGACAGTGTGTTTACCATCAGTTTCTGTTTCTCACCAGTGACAGGGCGTGTATTTCTTAGAAAAAGCAAACATTGAAATGAATGGCTTCAAGTCCATTCAGCAAGATCACTGTCCTAAATTCTTCAAAAGTTACATAACTTCAGCATGCACAAGTTTTATAGACCAGTTATCTAACATGTGCTGTGCCCTGACTGTCTATGCTTCTGTGCTACTCTGGAGGCCAGGCCTCCGTATTAGGGTATGGGGAGGCTTTGGGAGAAAGCACAGAGAACTCATCTAACAGATTTATAGTCTGGGCCTAACCTTCCTTCCTTCCTTCCTTCCTTCCTCCCTCCCTCCCTTCCAATAGACTTTAATAAACTTATTCCTGGCTGGCA
>NW_003852398.1:45339852-45386051 GCF_000181295.1 Otolemur garnettii
CCCTCCCTCCCTTCCTTCTTTCCTTCCTTCTCTCTCTCTTTCTCTCACTTTGTTACTCTCAGTAGAGTGCTGTGGCATCATAGCTAACAGCAACCTCAAACTCTTGGGATCAAGTGATCCTCTTGCCTCAGCCTCCCAAGTAGCTGGGACTACAGGTACCTACCACAATGCCTGGCTATTTTCTTTTTTTTAAAGAGATAGGGTCTTGCTCTTTGCTCAGGCTGGTCTTAAACTCCTGAGCTCAAACAATCCATCCGCCTAAGCCTCCCAGAGTGCTATGATTATAGAGGCATGAACCACTGTGCCCAGTCTGGGCCTAACATTCAAAAACATTTACCTATGGAAAAAAATCACAGTTGTCCATCATTTTACCTTTACTTGGCATCTTTTCCATGAAAAAGTTAGAAAAACAGATTTGTAAGTTTCTAGTATATGCTTACTAGAATATGCTTTATCCTTCCCCTCCGTTGCTTCTATTTACTCATTCAGTCAACATTTCTATGTGGAGTTCCTATTAAGAACACTATTTGATTTTAGGACCAGGGTTTTCAAAGGAAGGATCAGTAGCATCCACGCATAGAAATATTGACCCAGAACCTGCATGTAAACAAAACCCCCCACCAGCTGATTCACATGCACATTAAAGTTGGAGAAGCACTGTAACTACAAAGCCTTACCCTTGAGATTTATTAATACAAAGTCTATCAGAGGAAATAGCTGAGGCAACAGCCAGCCAGAGAGAACAATGGGGGCATACATGGAAAAAGATGCCAATCCCCAGATGGATAAGCCCTGTGGGCACATGGATTGACAAGTGGGGGATTTTTTGTGCAAATTAGAGAAAGGATCCTCTTCTTCCAGGCAGTCCAACCCACATGGCTGGGATCAGGGATATGGAAAGCAGCCTGCAGGCCAGAGTCTAACATTTGGTGTCCTATGTAATCACCAACTTATACAGGGTGTCCCTTAGGCAGTCATGTTTTCTCCCTCCCTCCCATCCTTCCTTCCTTTTTTTTTTCCTTTCTTCCTGTCAGAGACTAATTTTTGTTTCTCCTAAGGAACAGACTGTATATTATTCTGGAAAGACAGAGTGTTATCCTACAGGCAACAAAGAACACCACAAGAACAGTCCAAGTCATGCTATGATCTGGTTTACTTTTCAGAAATATGCCTCTGGTAGCAACGTAAGAAAAAAACATGGCAGGAATATTTGAAGGAAGTCCCAAAAATTATCTAGGCAAGAGGCAATGAGGTTCTAGAGGTGGTGAGGAACACCAAGAAGCAATCCTAGAAGACTCTGCATGTAACAAGCAGGGAAAGAGAGAGATAGATCTAACTTTCTTTCTTCCTTTTTTCTTTTTCTCTTTCTCTCTTTTTTCTCAAATACATTTGATTTGATACATTATTAAAAGTTATATGAATAGGTTTGGTAGTTTAATGTATGCTTTTTAAATTAAGTATTTTCATGTGCATAGTAACTTGGTGATAGTAAGTAGATGATGTAGAATTAAAGAAAAAAAGAAAAGAAAAGTAAGCACAATGTTTTATTATTCCTTTAATAGTTTTAGCAAATGGAATCAACTTTAAATAGATGGGTTACCTTATATCTATTTGTTCATGGGTATAGGAACGTGACTTTTATTTCAATTCACCTTTCTATTGATTAAAATTTCCTTTGGGGTCCAGTGATAGTGAGAGGAAAAGATTTAAGAAGGAACATAAGATTGTATAATGTTAGGGAAAAGTTTATATTTCTTTAGTTTTATAATCATTATTAAAAAAATTAGTTATTGATCCTGGAGGTTTCTAATTTAGGAAATGATGAGGATGTTAAGTCAAGAATATAAGCAATGAGTTTCTACAAAGCAAAGGAGTGAATACACAATCCAAAGATTGGGAGAAAATATTCACAAACTAAACATCCAACACAGGGCTAATATCCAGGATCTAGAAAGAACTCAAAAAAATCAGCAAGAAAAAACCAAAAACTTCATGAAAAAGTGAGCAAAAGGAGTTGGGTGCTGACCCCATATATCAGGGTCGGCGGGTTCAAGCCTAGCCCTGGCCAAAACTGCAAAAAATAAAAAATAATAAAAAATAAATAAATAGAGGATAACAAATGGCCAAGAAAAATGAAAAAATGCTGAACATTACTAATTAATCTTAGCCCTGTCAGACATTTTAACATTTTGACTAAAATGTCAAAAAAAAGTAGATGTGGACACAGATGTGGTGAAAAGGGAATACTTAGATACTGTTGGTTGGAATGCAAACAATATAATCCCTGCAGATAACAGTTTGGAGCGTTCTCAAAGAACTAAATCTACCATTTGATCTGGTAATCCCATTACTGGGTATCTACTGAAAGGAAAAGAAGTAATCAAAAAGACACCTGCACTCAAATTGTTCTGCACCTGCAGAACAATTCACAATTGCAAAGGTACAGAATCAAACTAAGAGCTCATCAACTGAGGAGTAGATAACAAAAACGTGAGGTCCAGTGCTGTGGCTCACACTTATAATCTTAGTACTCTTGGGAGGCAGAGGCAGGAGGATTGCTTGAATTCAGGAGTTTGAGACCAGCCCGAACAAGAGCAAGACCCTATCTCTACTCAAACCAGAAGAACTAGCCTGTATGGCATGCATCTGTAGTCCTAGTTACTTGGGAGGCTGAGGCAGGAGGATCGCTTGAACTCAGGAGTTGGGCTGAGCTGCTGTGATTAGGGCTAATGCCACAACACTCTAGCCTGGGGCAAGAAAGTGAGACTCTAGCTCCAATAAAAAGAAAAGGAAAAAAAATGTGGTATTTATATACCATGTAGTACCACTTAGCTATAAAAAGGAATGAAATAATATCTTTTGTAGCACCTTGGATGGAAATGGAGACCATTATTCTAAGCAAAATATCTCAGGAATAGAAGACCAAATACCACATGTTCTCACTTATAAATAGGAGGTAAACAAGAGATATATATGGCCATAAAGTGGTGTGATAGACACTGGAAACTAAGAAGAGAGAGGGGTGAGGGATCAAAATCTACCTACCAGACACAATGTACATTATTCTGGTGACAGGCATATTGAAAGCCCTACTTCAGCATCACATAATTCATCCGTGTAACAAAAATATTTGTACCCACTAAATCTTTTGAAATGAAGAAAACATTTAAATTTTTTAAAATATTAAGATATTTTAAAATATTTTACTTTTAAATACTTTCATTTTGGAGTATTAGGTTGAATGTGTCAAGCAGAAGCCTGGAATAAAGACAGAAAATCAGGGAGTGCTGCTTCAACTGAGAGCATGGGTGGCCACGGGGAGCTCCTCCCTGAGGTCTGGGGCTGCCCAGAGGCATTTCACACACCACATGCCCGCATAATAAATCAACCACACAAAGAAACAGGGCACTTAGCTCCACTGTCCTCAAGCATACACGCTTACTCCTTTAATCATGGCCACAAAATGTCATGTTTGTATAAAAAGTCTGGGAACTGCTGAACTACTCAGAAAGAAAATATTAATATAAAGGAAAGAGTATCTGCTTTGAAATCAGACATTCCTGAGTTGGAGTTGGATGTCCACTTTCTAAATGCAACTTTGGGTACATTATACTGTATCCTTCTAATCCTCAGTTCCCCTGCCCATACAATGGGAGAGTCTGATCCCCAAGTCTAGGGGTCAAGGGTAGGATGTTCACATTCCCTAGTGTTCCCAGAACAGTCTTTGTTTACACGTGTTGCCCCTGAGTAAGAATTAACAGTGCTCTCTTTCATTCTCAGATGCTCCCAGTTTGAAAAAAAGTTAATAGCCTCTTTCCTTTTCAGAGGACGTTAAATGACTTGATGTGTGTAAAGTCAGCATGGGGCTTCTATTCTTCATGCATCTTCTTTCTATCTCCATGTGAAAAAAAAAAGAAGAAAAGTTTGGCAAAATTGGCTGTACTGTATCCTTGCCTGATGATAGACCTGAAATAAAAAAATGGACACTTAGCTGTTGAACCACTTCTGCAAAGTGCCTTATCCAGGGTAATTTAAGGAAGAAAAATTCACCTCCATTTAAAGAAAAGGTGCAGTTCTTTATGTTAAGGTTACACGTGGAAAAAAGAAATTGATGGTAATTTGCAAAGATGGTACTGAAAAATATCCTGCTCTGTAGCCTGTGGTCTAGTTTATCCTTTGTGTATACAGGTAAATAGCCTCAGGTCAATGAGAATCACTTATGAATGTACACAGTAATCCCAGTGTGCAATCAGTTGTTTACTTAGAACAATCTCGTTCACTGATAAAACTATTGTCAAATTCTGATTGTTTTGGTAATTTTATCTGCATTTAAAACACTAGGAATGCCCTGATTTATAAATACTGATGACAAAGCTAAAATATTAGTCACTAATGCTGAGAATTTCATGGATATGAACCAGTGTTACTAAGAGCACCAAGAAAAAAAATCTGGAAACATCAGTATTTAACAATTGTATGGTGTGTTTGATACTAGATAGGTCGTTGGACATCTATAGCTTTGAAGATGACGTTTTTCTGAAGTTCTTAAGTTTTTAGGGGTGAAGTTTAGGAAAACAAGCAGCGTTATAAACTTCTGTGGTCATGTTAGGTCTGGCGGAGGGTAAACAGGCAGCAAGGAAGGCGCTAAGGAGGTAGAGTGGGATTGGAATTGTAGCTAGGAACCAATTTGCAGCCAGGAACTGTTCCCTTGTGGGATCATGCACAGTTAGGAGCTCTTAGTGACCTTTAACTGACCTGGGCTCATTAACATCTAATTAGCATAGCATGGGTGGCGTTTCATGAAGGATTCTAGGCAGGCCCATGGGAAGTAGGAAAACTGTTATGACTATAAACTGGCCTGTAATGTAGTCTGTTATATAACCACAACCTGTCAATCACCTCCAAGGCTAGAAACAGCAATTGAAACCATCCAGGAGAAAGGCCAGACAAACTAGTGAGCATGTAAATGACAGTGTGCACACCGACTTGAGGGTCTTTCTCCACTCATGAGGAATGACCTTTCTCTCCCTGTGACACGTGCTTTCACTTTGCAGTGACTGTGGTGTGTGTCATTGCTTTGTATCTGTGATCACTCTGTCATCCGCTGAACTCAGTCCCTGTACTCACTCCTGACACCGGGAACTGGGGGACCAGGGAACAACATCCAGACCTCACCCCCACGCAGAAGATATAAAGGAAAAAATAAAAATTGTGTTGACTGTACTCTAAGATGGCTGTTAATGAAAGAAACAGAAACCAGGGAGACAAACACAGCTCCCCAGAGAGTGGACGTGATGCGACTATTGATACAAAGTTTTCAGTGAAAAGCAGAAGACCTCAGAGAGAAAAAGCCCGAACTAGGAATTAGAAAGTTGGGTTTTTATTCCTAGTTCTGCATTATCTGGCCGTGAGATCTCAAAGGGACTTGTTCAGGTTTCAGTTTTACTGGCTACACTCAATGGTCTGGAAGTCTCTAGTGCCAACATTTCTCCCATCAGCAATGTTCATGGTTCCGTGGTTCTTTGTGTAGAGATTAGTAACATCTGATCCGTCTTCTAGGCTCTCTGCAACCCTAGGGTATCTCAGCACCATCACTTTCACACTCCCACCCATTTCTTGTGCTCCACCATCAGTCTAAGCTCCCAGACCCTCCTGCTGAAATACAGTTATCTCACTGCTTCCTCATCCCATCACTGAGGTGTGTTTCTGTGTTCCCTGGACACATTCCCATCCGATTTTGTTCGAATGACAAAAAGTTGCTAGGTTTGGGGAGGACATATTACAAGAATTAGGATATTCTCCATTCCCACCACAAGTCTCTCCCCCCAAAGAAGCCCAGGTTCCCTTGAAATGATGCCAAATTTTCCACACAAGCTACAGTAGTTAAACACTTACTACTCAGTTGACAATTCTGTTTTTATTGCAATGTTTTCTTTACTCAAACAAAAAGCTAAAGCTAAACGGTGATTTTCACTTTGGGCAAATCACCCAAGGCTGTTAATATACTGCTGGCTAAACTTTTAGGAGAACAAATTCAGACTAAGCTTGGCTTGGAGAGCCTCACCTGACTTTCACTGACTGGTGCTGCCGACAGGTCCACGTTTCCATAACTGGCACACAGCTGGGCTCTGTGCGATCTCAGGGGATCCATACAAGTAGAGAACTTTCCATTTCAGGAGCAATGAACTAATGAAATCAGGAAGAATCCCTCTACTCGGCATCAGACAAGTGCCCAGAGAGGTGGAAAAATTCATCCCAGCCACTATAGTGACCATTCTTACATCAGGAAGAAAGAAAAGCATGTGCCAATTAACCTTCCTGCTGAGACTGTTAAAATTACAGCATGAATACTGCCCACAAATCTTCCTATTATTTGATTCACATGAATTCTTATGAGGTCCATAGGAACAAAAATACCAGATGAATTAAAGATTGGATAAAAAAGTAACAAACTTATTTCAACAACATATTTAAAAGTATGGTGCTTATTCTTCTAATCCTGAAGATGGTATTTATAGCCCGATCATGTCAGACAGTGAACGTTACAATTAGCACTGTATCCTTGCCACATTTTTTGTGAACTTCTCTAAGATAATTAGCATGACTGCTTAATGCTGTGGGAGTATAACCTTCTTCTTTGTACTGCTGGTAATGTTGTTGTTGCTATTTGGGTCAAGTATCTTAAAACTTCCCAGAAAGGAGTTTCAGAAATAATTCTGAAAGGCAAATGAGGGAATTGCCAGAGATATGCTGAAGAAAAAAAAAAGGCAGTGATGCACTTAATTTGGGTTACTTTGGGATGGATAATGAACTGAAGATTAGACAAGAAATACGAACTCCCGTGTGAGTAACAGGGGGTGAGAACTCAGAAAGAGGCATCTCTGAGCCCTTATAGGAAGGGACTGACAGGAGCTCGGATGGACACCATGGATGGTGGGTTGTTGACCAGCTGCTGGTCTGAAAGACAGTCAAGGACGCTGCCACTGCAAAGCGCAGCTCTGCCATAGTATCATGAAGTAACGTGATGAGCTAAGAATAAATGTTACTTAGCACTAATGATTACATCACATTTGCTCTTCATTGCTGGAAATTCACAGACAAGGAGTCAGCAAAGTCAATGCTACACTAACCCAGGTGAAAACTGGATTATCTGGCTGTAAATTAGTAAAGTGTCACGAACGGACAGAAGCCCCTGTGGAAGTAAAAGATGTTTCAAGAACAAAGAGAATGGCTACATCATTGGTTTCGTCAATGTGAAAATAAAAGGACAGAATACTCTGAAATTCTGGCTCTCACAGAATGATCAGAGCATTCACCTTTAAGAAGGACCATGAGTAGGAAGATACTGGAGGTTCACACTATGGCCATCCGGAGACATAAAGCATAAGTTAAAACATTAGAAAATGTTGACAGTGTGGGGAAACACTTTATAGAAATTCATGCCTTGCTTTGAGTTCATTCACATTTTTAATTCTAATATTGAAATTTAGGAATATAAACATATTATCATTAAAACATGAAATGTAATTATTATTCACACAAAATGATTATGTTCTCTGTATTTATGAAGAGAGAAATGAATAACACTTCAAACCTTTCTTTTTAAAGTGGGGTGGGATTGGGCTTTTTAAAAACAATCTTTTCTTTAATCATTCATATTGTAAGCTTTCAATCTCATTGTAAAGGATTTGTAAAAATTTGAGATTTGAAATAAAATCACCGAAAATCCAAGAAACTTCCTTCTAATATCCTTCTAACCTCTTCTCAATTATTTTCTATGGTTATAATCGACAGAGAATGTTCTTTTCTGTGTTCAGTTTAACATGTCTCATTTGCATATTCCAAAGCGATGGGTACAGAGCCCATTGACCGCCTGGGATCCGGGACTAACTAAGAGAGGACTATTCAATAGTAGAGTGGCATCTCCAAGAGTTAGCTAAGGACAGATGTTCCCGAGCAGAAACTGCTATTAGGAAAGGGAGCAGGAAGATTGTGTCACGCAGACTGGGACTACTGGATGACACAAGGAAGGGACAGCACGGAAGGACACTGAGGAGTACTTGCAGATATTTTGAACATAGCAAGCTCAATTCCGTGTGTAAAGCTTTTTGCCTCAGGACCAGCACATGAAGAAGCTTTAAATGAACCGAGGCTCATTCATTACTGATTCACGAGAGAGTTCTGTGGCACGGTGTACTAGACACTGTTCTAAGTGCTTTACAAATATTACCTCACTTAATCTTCATCATACCTCTATGAGGGAGATACTAATAGCACACACAGAGAGTTTGAAAGTATTACAATTTTCCACACTTTGGATTTCACTTAGGAGCTTTAAACTTTTCAAAAATGAGAAGAACAGCAATGTGCAAAAGCCTTCGCCATATTGCCCACTGTTACGTGTTCTTGCCAGACCTCCTCTTCTACAGCAGCAATTATCTCATGAACAACTTTATTTATACATCTCTAGCTAGACCATTCTCATCTCTCTAGGCTTCTCACTGTTTTACCATCCTCGTAAACCAGTATCAACAACCTTGATTAAGACAACAAAAGCGAGGTTTGAGGGTAGCTGTGTTTGGATAAATCACTGTCTGAGACTGCCAAACCTACAGCGCGTTGCTCACTTTGTTTCATACAAACCATTTATGGCAACGGTGAAAGAAAAAACACGAACAAAACTTGAGTCTCTCAGAAAATGTTTCAGTAGAAGAATAGAACAGAAGAACAGAATCATTTTCCCATACCCTAAAACACAGTATAGTCCTCAGGGTGGCAATGACAGAAGGGGAGTATAATTGGAGGAATTATACATCTATTTTTTTATTGACCCCCACTAATAGAATTTTTAGTGTTTTCCTGCTTTATAGCAATATTTTTAGATGGAGCATATTTTAATAGAAAATAGTTGATTTTTATGTATTTATGAAAAAGTGCCTCAAAAATGGTTCCATTTTGTGATGGATCCGACTGGCAAAGCTGCCGTGGATGCTGTGGTTTCTGCTGTGGATCTGTCCCCCCTTGCCACTCCCGGAATGCGTCAGGCTGAAGATTTTAAATGGAGAGACTGAAACTTAGACAAAGGAACCCTGAGACAGAGTGGAGCTCATCAGACATCAGAAGTCTGCTCTGTGCCAAGTCTCAGAATAAAAGTGTATTCAGGTTTCCTAACTGCTAGGTCTGCATTTTCAAATTCTGTACTAATTCTATGATAGAAAACATAATTTTTGAATGAATTTGAAATATTCTTTCAATGGTTTTATTTTACTTCTGCGTCTAAACATATATTGTGACATTTATGCACCAAGAGACCACAAAGTATGCAAAATTGTACTGAAAATATGTTCCTATAGAGATCAAAACTTATGCCGTGTTTGACAAGGGCCAACAGGCGACCTAAGCTCAGACAAAAAATATATCAGGACAATATGCATGATTTACACTAACACTGAGGTTTTAGAGCTGAAATATTACCAGAAAGATAATTGATTCATCATTTGTTATCTTCCCTATGAGAAAAATAAGCTGATATTCTGCCTCACATTCTTACCAGAAATTCTCTATCTCATGCACATGATATATATACAGCTATTATATCATTTTAAAATGTTACTCATGATTAGAGATTTCCAAATATAATATCCCAACACAGCTACATGAAACAAAAGATTTTAGTACTAGCATAAAGTGTGACTTCTATTTGCCTCTAAATATTAGCTACCAATGACTCCATAATAATAATTTTCTGTATTACATTACTAACTATTGAGTTATTCAGCCAATGGAAAAAGGAGTGAGGGCGGCATGAAACAAAGGACCTAAATGAAAATGAGGTGAGGTGTGGTCAAAAGAATAGTGCAATGAGGATCCACGATATCTACAAACACTCTTGGCTTTCACTGCCTTTTTGTTTGTTTAATTTCACTTTTTCAATCTCTCATCAAGAACTTGGTGGTAGCATGTGCAGTTTACACATGAATTTATCAACTCCAAAGAAAGCTAACTCTCAGCAATAAAAATACTTTATGTCTACCAAGACTGGCACTTTTTATTTACATTGTTCTTACAATTAAAAAGTCTATTCTTAGTGGAGCATCTTTGGGCAATAGAGTTCAACTTGTTGGCCAATTTAGAGAGGCGATGTGGTACAGTGCAGTGGTTCTCCAAGTGTGCTGACCAGATCAGAAGCAGCAGCAGAATTTTGAAACTCAGTAATGCAAATTCTCAGGCCTGGGGCCAGTTTTACTAAGAAACTCTAGAAATCCAGTTTGAGAATTTACATATCTAAAAAACTCCCAGTTGAGCACTGTTAAAGCCCCCCTAGAAGCCAAAACTCATTTCTGAAGTTATGATAAGAAGAACTTTTTACAGCATTTCTTTCAGACAAATGCCAGAAAAATACTCTGAAGCACCCAGGTCTGCTATTGGAATCCATGATCTTTTAATAGTTCTCTTACACAGAGTAGTCACGAGTTGTTTAGACCTCTAATTTTGGCACTTACAAGACTTTTTCTTGAGTAAATTATAAATGATGTTTTTTCAAGCAATCAGAGGCATCTGATTAGGGAGTTACACTTTAAGAATCAATAGATTGCAACATAGTTTATGAAGTTATACTCAGCCTCTCACCAGTTCTGTAAGTTTGGAAAAATTGTTTAACTCAATTTTTATTTTTAAATGGAGATGAGTTAGTGCATACTTCATAAAAATGCTACTAGAATTAAATGAGTCAACCATTTAAATCCTGCCTGAAATCGGGTAAGTTCTGTATATGGGTTTGTTAAAATACAATATGCAAAATCAATTGCATCTGTTATATTCTCCCACAGTCACCCCATTGCACCTGTGTATATCTATCTGCCAGCATTTTATTTCCAGATGGCTAAAAAAAAAAAATCACTGTAACCCATTGGTTCCCAATCTCAGTAGGCAATTAGAATGACCTGGGAAGCTTTTAAAAATTGCTGATTTCAGAATACACTGTTGGCGAGAATATAAATTAGTTTACCAACTATGGAAAACGGTATGGAGAGTTTACAAAAATTTAAAAGGAGAACTTTTAATCTCACTAGTGGGTATTTATCCAACAAGGGAAAGGAAATCAGTATATCCAGGGGATACCTGTACCCCCAAATACAGCAGAGCTATTTACAACAGCCAAGATATAAAATCAACCTGTCCACAGACAAGTGAATAAAAAATGTAGTATGTACACACAATGGAATACTATGTGGCCATAAAAATAATAAACCATGTCTCTCTGCAGCAATATAAATGGATCCAGATCATTTTGTTAAGTGAAATAAACCAGACACAGAAAGGCAAATACTGCATATACTCATTTATATATGGGAGCTTGTAAAGTTGATCTCATGGAGATACAAACTAGAATGAAAGATACCTGAGGCTGGGAGAGGGGAGAGGATGGGTAATGAGCATAAACCATTAGATGGAAGAAATAAGTTCTAATATTCGATATCAGAGCAGGATGACTATAATTAACAACACTGTATTACTATTTCAAAATGGGTGGATGAGAGGAGTCGGAGCATTCCTAAGACAGAGAAATGATAACTACTCAAGGTGATGAATACTCCAGGTAACGGATGCACTAAATACCCCAGCTTGATCGTTACACGTTCTATGCATGTAACAAAATCTCATACATACCCCATAAATGTGTACAAATATTTCATATCAACAAACTAAATAAAAATTACTCATCCCATAATTTTGATTTAATTGATCTGAGCTGAAGCCAAGATATTAGGATACTTTAAATGCTCCTCAGGCAATTCCACTGTTCATCCAGGATTAGAAACTATTGCCTTGACCTATAAATAGGCAGAAAGTTTCTGGAAGACAATGGCTGTATTTGGGATCCTTTGATAGACAACATAAAGAATCATACTGACTCGAGCAAAGCTCTGCTTTCTAGAGGTTGAAAACTTGATTGCGTATGTCCTCACAAACTTAATAACAACTAGATCTTGATGAACCTGAGGTCTTAGGATAAAACAAGCCATGTATATTCATGGTGATAAATGTCTAGTTTCAAGTAATCCACTATCAGTGTATACAGAATTTTAAACAACTGTTGGAGGAGGTCAGACTTCAGTGCTGGCAATACTGTTAAAAACACAGGGTAGCAGATTCTTGGCACTGGAGGATTTAACATTATCAGTTTTTCATCTTGAACCTCCATGAATATGGAGACTTGTACTTGACTGAAACACAGATTTGAAAGATTCATGCCATGGGGCTGGTGAATTGGATCTGAGCTCAGGAGTGAGCTTAGCTCACCAGGCAGCATCCTTTCATGTTGTCTTAATACGCTTTCAATGATAAAAACATGGACATTTGTGTACGAGTAACAGCCAACGTGTAAGAAAGAAAATGTCAGTGTAAGTTGAAAGAGGAGCAACAACGCTTCACTCACAGGCAAAATTCAATTCCTAACAAAAGCAGAAGACTGTCCAAATACTTTTACATCTCCAAAGCTGGAGATTTCTAAAGATCTTACAACCCTTCTTCTTGAAGACATTAAGGATATACTGTACACAGAGTTGAAAGTTCTTGCTAGTGTGACATTTTGTTTTAGATTTCATAAATCAAGTTAATGAAATGTAAAGAAATATACGTCATCACTAACATTCTATGTATGAAATAGAAAATAAGTGGTATGCATGTTTTAATCTAATATAGAGAAAAAAACACATATACATATCCATGAACTATGAAGGTCTTGTCCCTAAGGCTCAAGACTGCATGCGACTCTCTGAGCAGAAAGAAAGTTGCAGATTGGACTGTGGTTTACCTGGGCTCTCCTTTGAAAAATGTTAGAACATATTTCTTATTAGTATTATTAATGATGCTAAAGGAACAATAATTATCTATAGCTGCTCTCTCCCTTGTATAATTATGAGCATGGTAATCAGAAAATCAGGCAGGGATACATTTTTCTTTATACATTTAGGTGACCACAGCATTAAAAACAGGGCTCTTTATGGTCAAAGCATTGACTATCAGAAAAACTTCGGTGAAACTTTTTGTCAGAAAATTGAATAGGAAACATTAGCGACTATATAAAACCCATGTTCAGTAGGAGCCAAACTCATTTCTGAATGCTCTATAAAATAAGGTTCTAGATTTAGAGGATATCTTTTAGATAAACTCTAGAAGAAAAATTTAGAAGCAGCCAAGTTTGCTCTTCCCACCCATGAGCTGTCAATATTTTTTTTTCAGTAGTCACAGATTGTTCAGTAACTCCAATTTCAGTACGTTCAAGCTTTTTTCTTTAGTAATTGTAAGTGATGTTTTTTCCAAGAAATGTTGAAACCCCCACCCCATTCTCTAGTCTATCTCTTTCCATTCCTTAGTCCTCAACCTCCAGCTCACCTCACCTTCTAGAGCTTTGCAGAATTTTCAAGTCATTCATGACTTAAACAAGACGATTGTGAAGACCAAAGGAGATATGTATGAAACCTACCTAGGCCAGAGTCGAGCTCTAAGTATGCCCTTGATGGCTGTCAGATTCCAATGCTTCCTCAAATCCCCACCTAATATCTTTTAATATTTATCTGCAAAGCATTAAACATGCAAACGTAAAAAATTACTTTCTCAAGAACACTGTGCTTTAAAGAATCAGGAGAGGTTAAATTCTCTTTTACAGAGGTGCTCCTCATAGTTTACCTTTGTGAGAAAAGAACTAGAACTCCTGAGATTTGAATATTGAAAAAAAGTTACCTCTAAGTCTGACAATTGTTTGTTCTGCAGCTGTACAGTAATGATTTGGAGGTTATCCTTGTTGTAACTAGATTCAGATGTATCAATTTTATTTTCTCGTATTTAAAACATTTTAGGTGAGAATGTTCTAACTTACCTAATTACCCAGGTAGGACCACAGTGTTTTAAACCGCCTCTTCCTACCACTTTCAATGGGAGATCACCCCCTAGTGGAAACCCGGAAGAAAATGAGGTATTTTTGAGCTCTTCTGCTTAGTGAAAATTTAAAGGACTCTTAACATGATGTTTATACGCCTACGCAAAAACTAAACGGACAATTTTAATTTTGTAAGCAATGTAGATTTCTAATAGTGAAATATTCCTATTCACATAATATCAGATTAATCGTTTTAAAGTTTCTTGAACTTGTATTCTAATTCAAAAATGTCTGTTTCCATTAAAATTTATATTTTATTTTCATAGAATGGCATGCTTACTAATATAAATTATATAATATGACTTCATTTGGTTGCAATCTTCTTTATGTACAAGAAATTTGAGGGCTAAGACATAATCAAAGGAGCAATACCCAGGCTTTAGAGATTTATATTGGGACCATTTGCAGAAGTTAAAAATATTCATATTCACATAAAATAATAATATTCACCCTATATTAAATAGTTGCTATATTCCAAGATAATTTGGGTACTTAAAATATTATTTCATTAATAAACTTTTAAAAGTACTGTGGATAAAATTCTTAATTATTGTCCCATTTGGTGAATCCATTTCTAAGTTAGTAATACAGCATGTTAATTTTCTAATGAAAAGCCTGAGTATAAATACAGTTATTTTTTAAATGGTGTATGTAAACACTTTATAACATTTATAAGGAAAAAGCAATAAATTCAACTTCATCTTAGATAAAGCCTAATACTCGCTATTCACAATTTCATGTACGTGACATTGTTTTTATGATAATGTAACTTTGACAATGTATTACAATCTGATTGATTGATTTTCACTTTTCCATCATTCCATGAAATATTGGTTACAAATGTTATTCCTAAAATAATAAAACTTTAATCTTAACAGGTAAACGTTAAACTACCACTTAAAATAAATTAGCCAAAGGAAAAGTTATTTATTTGTCTTACTTTATATCGCCTCTGGATGGTTCTTAACATTTATAATATGTAATGTGCACACGAATATATAAATATAATATGAAACATGAAGGCAGGAGGATAACTTTTTAAAAGGATTCTCCAGAATTATGCATGGAAGTTCCAATATGCACACGATATTTACAGATAACAAATACAACTAAGTATATATGTAGCTACTTATTTTATTTTGTAAAAATTTTTCATAATATATATTTACTTTGAAAGTAAATTGCCTTCAACTAGAATACATAGATTACAGAAATAGGCAGGAATATTAATTCTTGACCCAATTACAAGGCTGTTGGGAGCACCAAAAAATTTCTAACAATGTGTCTGTTGTTACAGTTGAGTGATGAATTGTCTCAGTAATAAAAAAATGTTCTTCATTGTAACGTACTGACGGAGTCTACCAGCCACTAGGAAGAGCATGCTGAACACGGAAACAAACTTAGTCCCATAGCTATTCTGCTCTTGGTAAAAGAAAGTAAGCCAGAGGGGAGAAGAGTGTAGTCAATTGATTTGGGTAATTGTGTGTGAGGTGGAGAGGACAGAGGCAGCTTCCTGTGCATGACACCAATAACTAGATGTCATTATTAAACTGAATTGAATTGATGGATCAAATATCACTCAGTTTTACATTGTATCTATTCCAGTCTAGTGTAAGGAGGTGTGAAGTTCTGCCAGGGTCTACGTATAAGTTGGCAAATAGATTTTGACAATGTATATGTAATATTATACAAGAGGGAAGTTAAGATTGCCCGTGCTGACGGCACATTTGCAAAAAGTGGTTTATGTATAGAGCAGAAGGAAACCAACTCATTTTCAAATTTATTTTAATATCAGTACCATTTCCTCTGTACAGATATATAGTAATCCTCTAAGGAATGCTTAACTATTCAGAAAAGGAACTCAGAGCAAGTCACCTTCATTTTTAAATATGTACTACTCATCCTGCTGAGGTAGTAGGAATGCTACATTACTATTATTAACATTAGCTATCGTAACATTGTGAAGAAGGTCAGCAGAATTCGCCCTTTACATAATGCTTGGGTAGCAAAACTGTAATTTAGATCAGTTTTATCTCTGTTTGTACAGATGAAGAGTAAAGAATTAAGGTTCTGATCCAAATAATACAAGTTATACAAGTAAAAACCATTTTGCTTTGAAAAGTACACTATTAACTGAAGCAATCACCATCAATGTTATGTTACATGATATATTAATAACCTTAGTTACTTATACTTTAGTAAATAATTTTAGACTCTTCAATGAATTAGAAGCAATCCAGACATGGACACTTACGGGGACAAAAATGACCATTAAATGTTATTCAATCCAAACTCTTCAAACGTGATCCAAGTATAAACAAAAAAGTTACTGAGATTACAGAGCATATGTCACATTAAAGAGTGTTTAAATTATAATAAGAACCTTCTCTAGCATTTATGTAGAGCTGGATTGAGTCTTAACATAATTTTTCTAACCAGGTTAATTTCCGGGCTTCCTTGCCCATGAAGTAATAGATAAAACAGAACCTCTGTAGTTGATCCTCTACCCTCCTTTGACCACCTCCCTAAGTTGACCTAACTTATACAGACCGGACACACACCACACATATGAATCAGTACAGTAGGCCTAGTTCCTTATGTCGACCACCTCTGGCTGTTGACAAGTTTGTAACATTCCTTTGAGTGGTCAGCGTAGAGGTTCTGCTGCAGTAAATGGTATAATGAGAGGCTGGTATCGTGAGTCCAACAGCAGTGATTGTTGAGGTCATAACTCTATGTTTAGCGACAATCCTAACTGTAACGATGAGTCATGCAAATATGAATATTTATAGTAGACAATGCTAAGTCATATCAAGGACAGGTTAAATTCTGTTTCGTACCATGTACCTTCCCATTAGCAATACCTCCCGCTCCTAATCTACTTTATTTTCCTTCATAGAAATTTATCATCACCCCAAATAAATTTGTTTATGAGCTTAATGTCTGTATCCCTACAGTAAAATTAGAGCTGCACAAAGGAAGGGATTTGATCTATTTTATTCTCTGCTTTATCCCCAGTGCCTAACCCATAAAAGGAGGTGCTCTAAGAAACTGGTTTGCCCTCCAGGTGTGTAACTTTTCCTGTACTGCTGGCAGGGATATGAACACAAAGTAAAGGATTCAGTGATAAGGCTGGCCATTTGCACCATTTAAAGGCACCAAAATTATGTGAATCAACAAAAAAGCATAAGCACATAACTGTGTCACGCATCCTCCTAAGCCACTGCTGAGCTAATCCTTGCCTCTTCATACTGCTAATGAAATAAAACTCTGTTGTAACTTATACAATGGCATAAATGAATCACGTGGTAAAGTAAAATAATATAATTAGCAACTATTCTCTAAAAGGAACCTGAGACTCTTATTCTCATATCTAAATTTGCTTGGGTTTGTTTGCTTTTAGAGGTTAAAATAAAGAGTCCCGATCAGACTAAAACATTTTCACATATTCAAGATGAAAAACATCTGAAACAAAACTCCTTATTTTATTGTTAGGAAATTAGAAAAAGTTAAAAGACAATCAGCATCCTAGTTCTCTGGAAAATACTGCAGAAAAAAATAGTTTTGACACAATTGTTAACTGGGCATCTTTAGATCCAATCTTTAGATTACTGGAACTTTGAGAACATAATACCTAATCGCTGCCTACTGCTTCTTCAAGAATAATTCGACGTCCACCTATATAATATAATAATCTTGTTTTACATATGATACTTCCGTAAGAAAATCTGATATGATTCAATATTCATGACAATGTTACCACTACAACTGAAAAGTAATGATTGAGGATGGAATACTTTAGTGAACTCCACCAGAATGACAACCAGATTCAAGTCGTTATAAATGTAAAGATAGTTAAAAAACAGTTAGTGGCTGCTGTACAGGAATGTGCATGATATGACAGCAGAGCCACAAACTATTTTCAGAATGAAATTAAAAGTTATTCTAAATTCCACATCACTCTGTTCCGAGAATATGTTATGCTTCATGCAGGCCTCTCTTGAGGTGAGTAATACGTCTCTCTGTCATCCTTCTATAGAGCTGGATCTTCATTGACTCAAAGAATTAGAAACCCTGCCATGGTGCAAACGTCAGCGTGACGCATTCAATCGGGAACAATCTCAACTCACCCAGGAGCCACTTCTATCTCAGCGAATCACTCCCGTAGTGAGATAGAGTTACGTGTCTGAACATGAGATATTTGAAATAGAATAATACGTCAAAGTTCTGAAATTCTTGTGTTCAAATTATTTTCAAGGGGTGAAAGAAGAGGGATCAAGGGGCTGAGGCTGGTGGATTGCTTGAGCTCAGGAGTTCAAGACCAGCCTGAGCAAGAGCCAGACTCTGTCTCTACTTAAAAACAGAAAAGCTAGCCTGGTGTGGTGGCAGGTGCCTGTAGTCACAGCTACACAGGAGGCTGAGGCAGGAGGATCGCTTAAGCCCAAGAGTTTGAGGTTGCTATGAGCTATGACACCACAGCACTCTACCCAGGAGGACTGAGTGAGAGTCTGTCTTTAAAAAAGAAAGAAAGAAAGAAAGAAAGGGGCGGTGCCTGTGGCTCAAAGGAGTAGGGCACTGGCCCCATATATTGGAGGTGGTGGGTTCAAACACAGCCCCAGCCAAAAACTGAAAAAAAAAAAAGAAGAGAGAGACGAAGGAAGGAAAGGAGGGAGGGAGGGAAGGATGTACACAGGCCTGTATTATTGAAAGAGCTCACATTCTGTCTTTCTTAATCTCATACTCATGCCTTCCACCTCCAATTAATCACCACATTGCTGTCCCATCAATCATTCCTAAAACATACTCAGGCTGCTCTGCTCAAACACCAAGAATTGTTTCCTTGGCCTGATAAATAAATAAGAATAAGGCAGACCCAACTCTACCAATTGGGGCCTTAGATAGACTGGCCTTCCTCTCTTTGTCCCACATTAACACCTATGATACCATCCTTAAAGAAATGTCCCAATGCTTCTGCTAATGGCATTACCCTTCCAAGTAAAGGCCTTCCTTCTCTCTTTTTACCTGATATCTCATGCTGGGAGACTAGGACACCTGGACCTTTGCTTTATTGGTATGAAGACTCTGCTAAAAAGAAGCAATCTCTTTCTACACCCCTGCAGCCTCCAATTTTTCCTTTTGCATCTTCTTTTGTTTCATCAACAAAAGCTTATTACCATGATGGAAGGCGGTATTTAAAAACAGGTTTTGTTAATTTGATCAAGAGCGCTAATGTATTCCTGAAGCTGCACATGTGAGAGAGATCTTCGGGGAGAAAGGATTCCCATAAGAAAATATCACAGCTGAGATGTGTTGAAATATGTGTTTCATCAGCAGCTTCAATTTTAATCCTTTGACAAATATCATAGAAGCCTCCTTTTTTATTAATGTGAATAATCAAACTCTCTGTGTTTGTGCTTGGTTTCATGGCCTGGTGATGTACACAGCAGAAAGTAAGCCTCCTCAAGCAAAAATCAATTTGAAAACACCTTCCCTCCAACAAAACTAAAGATAATATAATAAAAAGGAATTGGGCTAACAACCACAATAGCAGATGCATTTAGCTATTTATGCTTAAATTTAAAAGTCCATCAACACATAGTATTACTGTCTGGCTAGAAGAAGCTGCTGTTTTTAAGATATAATACATTTTTAATATAGGAGACATCGGGAGGCAACCAGTTATTAACCAATTATCACAGAGCAAACAACGTATCTTCACTAGCTCAACCTACGTGCATCCAATCATAGGTAAAGCAAGGGATGGGCAGAACTACGTGGTGTTTTATACACAGAGTGACCTGCAAACAGGAAAAACGAGGCCTACCTATACGTAAGAAGCCAATGCCCTCAGCTAAACTTAGACATAACGTTAAGAATTCCCTATTGCAGTAGTAAAATGTTTACGTGCTTTTAGAAATATTGCATTTCATACTGGAAAAAGTGTTTCATTTTCAGTTAAAATTCATTTCACACACACATACATGTATCTTTATTTTTTTCTACCCACAGTGAAATGTTTCTGTCTTAAAATACCTGATAACACAGTGCCACCTAATTTTCCAGGTCTAAACTCAGAGATAATGTGAAACTTAAATGCACTAAAATTGAAAAATAAGGTAATTGTAATAACAATGAAATGAAGCCCACAAAGACAGCATTTATGCAAGCCTCATATGTCATAATTAGCAGCCATCCGTTTAGCCCATTTCCTGTCCTCAGCGTACTACAAAGCCATACAAGCAAATAACTCAATTGGAATAATTCTAATATAACCTTCCTAATATATTAATCCTAGAATCCCTTCACTTAGGGACTGTGTGCAACTTGTCATACAATCCATAAATAGGTTTGTCATACAACTTGCAAATTTGACCAGAAGGCTAAACAAGACCACAGAGTATGCTGTTGCAAGAAATTTCCAGCATTCTAGAAATGGCTCTGAAACTGCATGGCTTGTTCCCAGTGGAGCCTTCTAATTAGTATCTGCCATATGTTCGTCTGGCGGAATCCATAGTTGCATCCCAGGAAGCACCGATGCCTCTAGGCACAAGGAGGCTGAGCAGTTCTATTTTTCTAGCAGGGCCAGTGATTCATTTTATTTTGTTGTTAGGCAAATAACCCCTTCGTTGCCCTTTGAGTTACTTGGTAAACATTTGCATTCTTGAGTGGGACACCATGCTAGAGGTAGGATAGTCTTTTCTCAGGGAACAAACTGTACGAAAATGTCTATAGGAAAGAAGGTGCATAAACAAAGTAGCACAATAAAGTTATGAACTAACATAGGCTAGAAGATTTCTGACACCCACTTCTTGTCTTCTTCTTCACAACAGGCCAATATGTAGGAACTTAAATTGCAATTAATCCATTTGCATAACTTCTGCTTTGGACTTAGGTTCAAGGGTTATTCATGGCCACCAACATTTTTGCATCCTATTAATCATGTTTGGATATTTGACAGATGAACTATCAGGCATGTGTTTAAACAAAGGCAAAGTCATGAGCCCCATCTTAGACTCTAGACTATAAAATGAATGCGGTTATAGCTAAAAACAACTGAAAATATTATTGTTCACTAGGTTGAATTTTGTATGTTGAGGAAAGTGAGTGGTTACAAAACTCTCATTAGTTAACTCCCAGTAAGGTTTTCAAATTAAATTGATTTATTGAATGGTAAGCATTTGAATGTCATTTAATTATAATAGTATTCAAGATTAAAAACAGAATTAAAAAAAAATTCATGCAATGAATCAAAAGCCTACCCTAAAGATGTCCTCTCTCAAAATGAAAATGAATTTATAGTACAGGTAATTTATTTGTTTTATTGCTATATGGTTTTTATTGAAGAAACTTAATAGCTATAGCACTGTCTTACTGCCTGAATGTTGATTTTTTTTCCTTTAATTTACCACTGAAATATTTGAAAGTCAATATTTGAAAGTGTTACTGATAAGTTAATATACAATGATAATATGTGGGGATTTAAACTGTAATAGAAAGCAAGCGCCATTGCTTATGGAAAAAATATAACTGACATTTTCCATAAGGAAACACTCCAGTGTAATAATACCATAAAACAGTATTGTTTTTCATGGTATAGTCTTTGTTTCAATATTCATGGCAAGATACAAAATGCAAAAGTAAAACAATACTTGAAAGTACTCTACCTTTAAAACTAATGTGAAGGAAACAACTGAATATTGAAAAGAATGATTAAAATTGAAGAATGATGTAAAATTATGGCTTAATTTTTAATCAATGGCATATTTCAAATATTCCTAAATCAAAGTGCTCAAAGAAAGTTATTGCAATCAAGTGATTTCCCAGTCATTTTTATGATATCATGACATAGCTATCTACCAATATATGAATTTCTAAATATAACTGCTATTTAAACCTGTATCCACTATCTCATTTAAAGGTGATATAAGTTATCAGCAGTGTTTCTATATATTAACAACAAACCATTGAGAAAGAAATCTTAAAAAATCCCAATAACAATAGCTACAAAAATTACTTAGAAATAAATTTATCCAAGGAAGTGAATGAAAGAACTCTACACTGAAAATTATAAAACACTGAAATTGAAAATGAAAACATAAATAAATGGGAAAATATTAAGAGTTCAAAAATTAGAAAAATTAATATTATTTAATTTTTTTTATTGTTTGGAGTTCATTGAGGGCACAAAGAATTAGGTTACATTGCTTGCATTTGTTAGGTAAAGTCCCTCTTATAGTTGTGTCCCACCGCTAAGAGGTGTGCCATACATCGTAACCTCCCATCGCCCTCCATCCTCCTGCCTCCCCTCTCCTGACTTCTTTGTTTCCCTTCCTCCCCTTAAATTGATTTGAGTTTTTTTCTTATGTAGGTGTATATTAGATTATCTCCTGGCTTCATTTTAGTATTGAGTACATTGGATTCTTGTTTCTCCATTCTTGTGATACTTTAATAAAAAGAGTGTGTTCTAACTCTAAGTTAATACAAAAGATGTAAAGTCTCCATCATTTTTAATGGCTGAATTAATCCAGTTCTGATTTGGTGGGTATTTAGGTTGTTTCCACATTTTGGTGATTATAAATTGAGCTGAGATAAACAGTCTAGTGCAAATGTCCTTATAACAAAACGATTTTGTTTTTCTGGGTAGACACCTAGTAATAGAATTGCAGAATCAAACAGGACGTCTAATTTCAGTACTTTGAGGATTCTCCATACTTCCTTTTAAAAAGGTTGAATTAGTTTTCAATTCTACCAACAGTGTATTAAAAAAATTAGTTTTGTTAAAATAACCTTACTATCCAGAGTAATCCACAGGTTCCATACAATCCCTATCAAAATTCTAATGACATTTTTCACGGAAATAGAAAAAACAGTCCGAAAATATGTATGTAACCATAAAAGATTCTTAATAGCCAAAGTGATCTTGGACAAAAAAACAAACAGAGGCAAGACACTACCTCATTTTAAAAATCTACCATGAAGCTATAATAACTGAAACCAGAGGGCACTGGCATGAAACAGACACATAGGCAAAAGGAACAGAATAGAAAGCCCTGTACATGGACTTATAGTCCACTGATTTAAAAAATGGTGCCAACAACATAGAAAAAGGGCATTCTTTTCAATAACTGGGAAAATGATACGGCCAGGTGCAAAAGAAAGAGATTAGATGTTTATATCATACCATAACACAGAAACCAACACACCTTGGACTAAAGAATTAAAAGTAAGACCTAAAACTGGAAAATTACTTGGAGAAAACATGGGGGAAAGTGCCATAACACTGGTCTAGGCAATAACTTTTTGTTCATGACCCCAAAAGCAAGGATACAAAAGCAAAGATCGAGGGCAGTGCCTGTGGCTCAAAGGAGTAGGGCTCTGGCCCCATATGCTGGAGGTGGTGGGTTCAAACCCAGCCCCGGCCAAAAACTGGAAAAAAAAAAAAAAAGCAAAGATCGATAGGTGGGATGTCATCAAACTAAAAGCTTTGGCACAGCAAAGGAAACAATCAGCAGGGGGAAGGGACAACCTATGAGAGAAAATAGCTACAACCCATGCATCTGATAGGGAGTTAATATTCATAACATACGAACAACTCAACAGCAAAAACAAACAGACAAACCCTGATCACAAAAATGGGCAAAGGACCTGAAAAGACATTTCTCAAAAGACACATCAAATGATTAAGTGGTATATAAAAATGTGTTCACCATCATGAATCATCATGGCAATGCAAATTAAAACCACACTTGTTAGAATAACTATCAGAAAAATAAAAGATAAGCATTGGGGAAGATGGGGATAATAAGGGAGTCCTTGCACTTTGTTGGTGGGAATGTAAATTAGTCATGGAGGTTCCTCAAAATAATTAAAAATAGAACTGCCATATAATTCAGCAGGTCCAGATGTGGGTATGTATCCACAGGAAATGAAATCAGTATGTGGAAGAGATATCCACACTCTCACCTTCAGCCTTATTCACAATAGCCAAGCAATAGAATCAACTATTCAACCATCCATGAATAAATCAAGAAAATGATGTCTAGATACATAATGGGATACTATTGAGCCTTAGAAAAGAAGGAAATCTTGTCATTTGGGATAACCTGACAAAGGTAGAGAACTTCATGTTAGGTGAAATATGCCAGGCACAGAAAGGCAAATACTGCGTTATCTGCCCTACACGTGGAGTCTGAAAATCTGAACTCCCAGAGAGAATAAAATGATGGCGTGGGGCAGAACCACATTGGTCACAAGGGCACATGATCTACCGTGACTATAGTCAATAACAATATATGATATATGTGCAAATTGCTAGGAGAGTAGATTTTAAGTGTTCTCACCACAGAAAGTATGTGAGGTAATGAATATGGTAATTAGATTCATTCAGCCGTTCCATAATGTATACATATATTAAAACATCATGTTGTATACCATACATATGGACAATTTATATTTGCCGATTTTCTAAAGAAGATTAAAAAAGTTGAATAATGTCTTAGAGATGCGATAGACGTGGCCATGTCTTTTTTGGTGATATTTTTCAAGAAAACTTTGGTGCTTTGGAGTGTTTCTCCAAAGCTTGTAATCATTGCTCAATCAACGGTAATTATAAGTAATATATGTTATATTATTCTATGAGGGAAATGATACCATAAAAGACAGCAGTTATTTTCTCATTAATCTGATTGGGATTGCTGTTTGACAATGTTACATTGACATAAAAACACAACAAAACTCGGATGAGTTTATCGAGATTTTAGCAGTGTGATCACTAGTGAGAAAATGGGAGTATAAAGAAACAGTCCCCTGAATGCCAGCTCTGCAGAGACACTCCAGCTGTTAGACAATTGCCAGCAGTTTTAGTTTTCAATTAAAAAGCACTTCAGGGACTGTGTAATACATTTAGATTCAAAGAGAGTGTATACCTCTGGGGCAACCCAACTATAGAAATTTAGGCCCAATCAGTTAAGTGAAACATTTATATTTCAAGGCAAGGTTGAGGTGAGCTTTTTTTTTTATCATTTGTAAAGTTTATGTTTCATTGAGGAAAAAAGTCAACAAGGTGTGCCGTATCTGTGACTTATTTTAGAGGGTTGAAGTAGTAATTAGCAATTTATTAGATATACATTTCCTGAATACTTACAACTTGGGTATGTTACTTCTTTAAGCTTTACTTTGCTTTTAATAGTGATATTGACAATGAAATATGAATTCCGTAAGGTTATTTTGAGGATTAAAGGTTACAATTCATGTAAAGCACTTACTTATGTATCTGGAACATAAGTACTTGATTAATCATGGCCACATTATTTAACTATTGTCACTTCGGGACCTAAATTTAACTCTTCTATTCAAGCTTCATTTGAAATCTAAGACAAATCAACTTCTTGATCAACTAACAATTAGATACTTCCATAAATGAGTATGTATACCCGTTTATAAACATCAACTGTATAAAAATGCATTAGAAGTGTAAATCTTCAAATAGCGTATACTATGAGTCTCTGTCCTTCCAGAAATTCCCATATCTTGTCGTTGTGCTTACAAAAATATTCTTTCACCAATCCTTGAAGCTTTCCCAAATACAGTATGGATTTTCCAAATTTCTGCCAAAAAAAAATCCTTCATTTTTCGTAATCACCATAATTCAAATGGAACAGAGAATAACTGGCAGATGCCTGGGGACGCAGGATGGGGAACCTGTGATCTTAAGGCAACCAGCAGCCTTCTAGGTTCTTATGTGTAGCCTTTGGACTGAATCCAAATTTTCCAGAACTCATCCTTTTATATAAAGGGGCACAACAGAGAAAGATGAAACTTTTCTTGTCTCCTTTGGTGTTTAAAAAAGACCTGTTTTAAAATCAGAAGCTGACAGGTTCCCCACCCCTGTCAGGTGGGACCTACTGTTACTGTGGTACATTCACCCTTCAGCTCTGGCAGTCTGGCGAAGTCTGGCTTTAAGGGATTGACATGATCTCCTGTGTCATCGGTTACTTCATGATTTTAGCCTGAGAATCTGTGCAAAGTAGATCCCATTAAAATGTTTCATGATCTGTCTCTGCCCCAACTCTCAGCTCATACATTCAATTATTAATATAATCGATGTTTCCTCACATAGGTATAAAGTAAATGGAAATATGGAATTCTCAACACACTTTTACAGGTAATGACTTGTACAGAAAGAGAATAAGCTCCATTCAAAATAGAATCAATCTCACACATTCACTTATGAACTAACGTGTTAATTCACTTATAAAGACAGAAGAAATTTCTACGCCCGTATTTCATTGTCATTGTTAAACCAGTGTTTGAGAATTACATAGGATTTGACAAAGCTGCTACAGCCATGGCATATGTGCTAAGAACCGATTGATCGAACTCTAGCAAAAGAAAATATTACTACTGATGAACACATCTACTTACCTCCATATTGCTACCAGCACGTCAAAGGACGTATAGAGAATGGAAAGCATTAAGCTCCAAATATTCTCTCAAAAAGCCTTGTTTGTAAAGAAGCTCTGGAAACGCCAGAAAGAAAAACAAATTCAACATAATTATTCCACTTTTATCAATCACCCAATAAACATTAGCAGATAAGCTTCAAACCAGCTTGTGGGAGGTAGAATTACGGTTTATTTTAGGTGTATACAGCTGCATGACTCACTGGGGGAGAACTAAATGTGTTGCTTCACCAATATGCTACATCAATTACAGACACTGTTCTGCCCAGCTGCTCTCGGAAGCTGCTTCCTTACTAGGAGAGAATAAATTTAAATCGGTCCAGGTGCACATTTAGGGTTATGATATAGTTAAGACCACACAGTAAAATAAAGGTATTTTTTTTTTTAGGGGAGGAAAATTCTAGTACAGTTAAAAAAATCTATAAATTGCTAATCATGAAAAGCAAATGCCACTATTTCTCTGTTATTCACAGTTAAAATACTGATCGAGGATATTTTCTAATTTTAATTCTAATTTCACATTTTCTGAATAACTTCATGATTCATTTTGGTGAAGAACATTACATGGATTTTATTGTCTTTTTTTCCCCTCCTGAGACTGAGAAGGTAGAGTTAGAAATACGGGATTTAAGACATCATCTGCTTTTCCCTCACATTCTGAACTCTTCTATTGATAGAACCACCTCCATCAGGTTCCAGGAGGATTAGTATGTACCAGTTGCTAGGCTGAATAATTTACTTCTATCTAGTCATTTAGTTCTGTTTTTTGTGGTAAATGTCACTATTTTCCTCTTTTTTTTTCCCCTCTTGGTAAAAAACTTAAAGAGATGTCTCCTAATTTGTCCAAGGTCAGGCAGCCAATGTGAGGTGGAGAGATTAGGAATTGATCCTCTGCGGTTTGGTGATAAATTCATGGGCCTGCTGAGTGCCCCATCTCTCATAAATACCCACTAGACAGATTAAAGTTCTGCCGATAAGTCTATAAATGGGGGGTATCTACCTTCCAAGTTATAGGAGAAAGACTTCTTTTCAATGACAACCAGACAAATCAATACTGTTCATGAATTATTTTTTTAAAGTAGTGCACACAGGTATGGAGAACAGATCAAATGTTGCCAGAGATTAAAGAGGGGGCTGGGTGTGGCTATAAAGGATATCACGAGAGACCAGTTAGGAGACAGAAATGCTCTGTGTCTTGACTGTACCGAAGCCAGTATCCTGGTTGTGATATTGTATTAAAGTTTTATAAGATTTTTTTTTCTACTGGAGGAAAACTGGGGAATGGTTACATAGGGTTTCTCTATATTATTTTTTTACAATCCCATGTGAGTCTACAATTATCTCAAAATAAAATAAAAACGTTTAATTTAAATATGTAGACTTTTAAACATAGAGTTACATTAAATTTCTCTGAAATGCGAAATCAACAAAGCTAAAAATCTATGCCAGTGTTTCAGTGTTCAAACAAAGAAGAGAAGCCCAAAAGATAACCAGGAGCAGCCGCTAGCAACATGAAGAAGCACTTTGCCAATTAAGTCATTCTCACCGGCAGTAGGCAAGTCCCCGCCCCTCCTAGAGGTTAACCTCTGACACACTAAGAAGAGAAGAGCCCCGGCAGCAGGGTTTGGACTGTTCCTTCTTGGGGCTCTTCACAGAGGGAGGCAAAGAAGGAGGTGAAAGTTTTTCTCTGAGTCTCTGTGGCCACATTCGCTGGGGGTTGCTCTAGCCAGCCTAACATTGGGTGTATCTAAGAGCTGGTGTTGGGGTGATTAAGAAAGGCCACTCAGAAAGTGACAAGTGCAGTAGGTTACCCAGGATTCTGAATGGGCCACTTTCTAAGAGGAGGCATTTCATTGCCTATTGTACTATAATTTGGAATTATCAATAATTCCAAATCTCTTGCAAATCTATAGCTAAGTCACAGTTATCTTTGAAAACTTTTCTACTGTGTGTGTGTGTGTGTGTGTGTGTGTGTGTGTATACAAAAGGGTAGCAAAAAACCAACATGGACCCTTGAAAACAGTGTACTAAATACTAAAATATTTTATTTAAATACCAAAATACAGCAGGAGAAACAAATATAGGAGGAAAAAGAAATAGCAATGAAAATATTAGTACCATAAGGAAAAAGGAATAAAACTCATAATGTGTAGACAATTCAAAATCTCAGTCAAGGCACTCCTTCCAGGTCCTTCTCTGTCAGACCATTTGGAAGTAACCGGCTCTGTACTTGGGACGAGGAGGCTGAATTTTACTAGACGTGAAAGATGGCCCAAGTGCTTTCAACGGCAGGTGGTGGTGGCTCATTTAAACACATACTCAGAAAAATGGTTGGCAAAACTTTTGTAACATGTAAGGAAAAGAATTGTTGGTTGGGAAAAAATCAAAATAAACTTAAAAAAATCTTTCTTTTTTTATTTTGAAGATAACCTCAGACTTACAGACGTCATAGGAATAGTACAAAAGAATCCCTATAGGCTCTTCACCCAGCTTGCCCGCTGTTAAAATCTTATGTAACCATAGAAATGTATCAAAAAATTAAGAGCTCTGATAGAATATTATTAAAGTACAGAACTGAAATTTACCTGATTCCTCTAGTATTTCTAGTCGTGTAGTTTTTCTGTTGCAGGATCCAATTCGGGGCCTCATGTTGATTTCGTTTCATTTCTCTAGTTGCCTGAGTCTGAATGACCTTGAGACCTTGGAACTCTATTGGTCAGTTATTTTGCAGATTTTTCTTTAATCTCACTTTGATATTTTTCCCCAGTATTATATTGTGACTCTGCGTTATTGGGAGTGATACCACACAGGTGTATATCAGGGGTACATATAACTATATGTATATAACTCTATATATTAGCGGTTATATAACCTCAGTTGAGATGGCATCTGCCAAGATCGTCCACTGTAAAGTTACCATTTTTCCATCTGTAATTAATAAACGTTTTGGAGAAGACACTTTGTGAGTATGCAAACATACTGTTTTTGCTTACACTTTTGCCCACTAATTTTAGCATCGTTGTTGGACTTTGCCTTGCAGCAACTGTTACAGGAGCATTCCAATGGAGATTTTTCTATTTGTGATTTTGCATTTTAACTCAGTTCTTCCTTCTCCCTTTATAATTGGGATTTCTCTGACAGGACGAGTTGCTGTCTCACCACCTTATTCTTTTGCTCGACTGTTTATTTATGTTAGTGTGAGCCCGTGGATGTTTATTCCAGTTTTTGGAATAGAATCCACAGCTATCGTTATTGGGTTGCATTTCCTGCCTTCCTGTCACTGTTCATCATCCCCTGTTCCCTTATTTTTAGTGCCTGTCACTTTCTGGAACTACAAGATACATCTTGTATTTTCTCGGCCTCAGTGCTAGAATCAAACAGTTCTCCTAGGACCCACAGTTCCTGTTATCGCCGAATGGTATTTAGAAACTAAGACATGAGAACTAAGTGTGCTCATTACTACTGAGGATGTCACTATTTCTGGTCTCCTCAGGGAAGAGAGTAGGAATATAGGTATGTACATCAACTGGTGCACACATAAGTATCTGTATTTCTACGTCTATTTCTATGTGTGTATGTGTATGATTTTGTGGTGTGCATGCACATCGATGCCTCTTGCTCTAAGTCAAGACCCCATGGCTCATTTTAGCCTTCCTCTTTCTTTTGTAATATCTTACTCCAATGGTGGAAATCCTGATTATAATTATCTATAATATATTCACCATTTGTTCAGTCCTAGCACATGAATAAATTAGTTCCAGAATCCCAACTCTTATACCTCTAAGAAACAAATTCATGAACTAGATTACAGTGCTAGTGTGCAGTTCCTTTTATCCTAATCTGATAGGATTATCAGATTTGACACACTGTTTTCCAGGGTCACTAGGCCGACTCCTTCCTTCTCCACTCCCTTCAGGATGGTTATATTCGTGCGTAATACACATTGTCACAATCTGTGCTCTATGTCCCCCACCTTCTAATTCACTTTTTAAAATTACAACGTAAAATTCAGTTTATATTTGTGGTTTTATGGGTTTAAAAAGAGAATGGGACTGTGTTCCCACCTCTACAGTTCCACACAGGACAGTTTTATCACCCCCAAATTTCTGTGCCACCGCCTATATAGAAAACCTTCCCACCAATTCCAGATCAGAGCAAGATTTTGATTCAATTATTCTATATATGGTTTGGAACTACTTAGAATTAATAAGAGATTTTAACTATGCAATAATAATGCATCTGAAATTCAGTACAATGAAGGAGTTTAATCAGTAAAGCCACTGAGTTGGCCTTTTAAACTCATTGATCTAAATAGCTTAAAAATTACATCATAAATTTGGGGGATCGGTAATTTTCCTTTCTTCGAATGCCTACATTTAGAGTTTCTTAAGAAATCTGTAGTTCCACATCATCCATTTACAGAAAAGAAATGGAAATACCTGCTTGCTCTCTTCCTCCCCCACGTGGTGGAAGAAAGCAGTGCTTTCTTGGAGAAGTAGCAGGTACTTGTCAAAAATTACTCACAAGGGCTTCCCCTCTCTATCCCTCGGAGGCCCCATTAGAGAGCGTGCTGACAACAAATGGCTCATGCACAGGCTGCTGCTGCATTTCGTGTGCACTGTGCTATTTTATTATTAGTAGTAGGAGCAGTAACAGTGAATAATGGTGAAGTGGGATGGAAGGCAAGTGATGTGGAAGATATTACAAGAAGGAAATAAAAGATGCATGGTACTTTTTAGTCAGCAGAAAAAAAAAATTAAAATCACTCCCAATGATTATTCTATGGACTTTTTCTATGTGGAAATAGGAATGTCTCAAAATAAGCCTCCTGGTGGTTACCCTCAGGGGGCACAAAATACGCAGGGGGCACAAATAAACCCGCTCTTTGAGAAGATGCTGTTTCCTTGAGATATAACCAGGCAGAGAAGGTAAAGCCTCAAACACAGACTTTACAGTTGCCCTGACACAGATGCCAGGTGATCATGGGCAACCTACTACATTTCTCATGAGTTTCCTTTCATAGCCATCATGGACAGTATAATAATTAAGCAAGTTCAAGCATATGAAGCACCTAGCATAAATAATTATGCAATAACAACAACTATAGGTACTAGTAATTAGTAATAGTATTTTCTTAGATGATAGGGAAATTTTGTTATATAGGAGTACAGTGCTTAATACTTACAACCAAATACATGTAATTAAAAAATATACCCCTAGTTCCAAAAGATGTGGGTGTGGTTAGACCATTCAAATAAACTAAACGGTGCTTGTGTTTCAAAAACAATGAGATAATATGCAATGATATGTCTAAATTTTTCTGTGTCTGACTTGCTAACAGGCTGTTGAAATTCCTGAGTGAGCCAGGCCCTTTTCATCTTTGTATCTCATGGACTTTCCCAAAGTAGTGAGAAGAAAACTTTCTAAATGTAACTGAATTTAGAAAACATTCTAAATTCAACTGAATTGAATCAATATAATTGATTATATTCAGATTATGTTCAGATTACACTGAAGGCCAACGTTTAAAGTGAAAGATGGTCAGGAAATACCTTGGGTCCATTAAAAATGTCCATTTTAGTACTTTGAAGAATCAGAATATTCTGTTCTAGGAATAACGGAGTATGTAATTCTTTTGAGTAAACAAAGCTCTCTTGTATTTTAAACCTAAAATGCCATAGTTAGGGTCCTAGCACAAGACTATGATGAATTCGCAGTGAATTTTGGCCAATTTATGCAAGTTGGGCTCACTTGCACAAGTGAGTAGTGTAAGTCTGCTGATATTTTATATATTATGGCATTTGTCCCCCTAACTAGCATCTTATCCATTGTGTAGTAAAATGTAGCGGGGTGGAGAGAAAGCATTCTCTCATGTCACATGCATGGATTCTAGAGTGACTGGGTGACTGGGACAAATCAGATTTGTCCCCCAAACTAGCATCATGTCCATTGTGTAGTAAAATGTAGAAGGGTGGAGAGAAAGCATGTCACATGCATGGATTCTAGAGTGAGACTGGGTGCTTCAGAGGTCTCAAAGAGCATAAAGGTCTCTTCTGCCTCCTTGAGGCGTCTGCTGTAGCAGAGTCCAGGAGCAGAGGGGCCAGAGGGAGGGCTAAAAACCCTGAGGGCCTTCAGAGGGCTCCCCAATAGACCTCACTCAAAGTGGCAGGAACAATGAGGAAGAAACTGACAGGCCCAGAGCCTCACTGACTGGTTCGTTCATGTGCACCTGCTGGTGATTTGACTTAGGCAGGAGTCAGCAAAATAGAGATCTTCACCGTTGCTGGGATTGCATTTTAAACTTCAGGCTAATGAAGCACATGTAGCATATAGTACCTAGAAATACCAATTAACTCTACAAAGAGGTCAGTAAAATGGAAAATTTTAGACAATTTCCTCAAGTGTCCCTTCTCTGAAGTGCAGTTTTTAAAATGCCATTTCCCCTATCTAAATATAATAGGGCACGTTAGAGAATAAAGCATTTATAGCATGTCTCCTTGCTTCAGACACTTTATAACATATAATATCATGATCCTATGAATTCATGAAGTGTAATTACTTAAATCCTACAGTGGACAGTGGACATTAAGGAAGTGATATTTCCCCCCTGAAGTTCAAGTTCTTGTCCAACATTATACTACTTGGACCTGGGGGACCTCCAAAAGATCGTTTGACTTACCCTACCACCCAACACTTCAGCTATCACAGCTGTTTTGCAGATAAGGCACAAATGCTTAGAATTTTCATTTGCTTTTTTTATTTCGGGGAAGGGGGATAGATTGATTTATTTAAAGACTAATTCTCATTCCTGAGCAGAAATTTGAATTCACATCTTTATGTTCAAGATCACAAAAGCACAACTAAAAAATAAAATGCTGCACAATATTCCCCACGCTGCATAACACTCTGCTTTCTGACAAAAATACAAAGATTCTCACTTTTTCAAATTGAGGACACTTGGGATAATTACACACTAAAGGGCTGAATCACAGTCCTGATAAGAGGAAAGCAAAAGCCTACATCATTAAACAGAACAAAAAAAAAAATTTTTTTTTAAGTTCAAAACCAGCAGACCTGGTGCTTTTGGCAATGGTCCAAATTCATTTCTGGTAAACAGGAATTATAAATGCTTCATAAACAAAGCATGCCGAAGTGGGAGGGACGGAAAAGGAAAAGAAAAGATATGAAGGGGAAGAAAGCTTTCTCTTTTCTGTGTCGGATGGCTTTTTGCAGGCTATAGTAATATCCTTTATATTCATTCATTTTTTTCATAAGCAAAAGCAAAATTCCCCCCTTTTCTCTCAAAAAAAAATTTGCGCCATTTCCATGTCGGGAGGTATTAACCTGAGAAGAGGCGGCACTTCTCATTAATTGTGCCCTTCTGTCCTAAGGGTGCGATTCGCACGGAATGACCTGGCACTCTTCAGGAAACTACTCAGCCTTATCTGTGAGTCTATAAAATATTGTGTGTGCGTGAAAATCCAAGGACATTGAATGTAACCACTGGGTGAGAAATGGTTATTGTAATGTGACATGTTCCTCCAGGGTCTGGGGGATGCACTCACAGACGAAAATGTTCAAATGCTCAGGAGCCCACCTATAGCCTCTAGACTAGAGCAAAGAGAGAGTACAGTGGTGAGAAGAAAGAGAGCAGAGGTGAGCCCTGGGGGAAGGGAGACAGCCTTGTTTTCCTGAACTTGACTCCACCCAGCGGACCGTGTGGAGCAGTGGCTACTGGGGAAGCATTGGTAACCAGGCTGTGTCCAGAAATCTGTAGGAACTCACTGGAAGGAGCTTCAGCATCTTAAGGAATTGCAAGACCCCATGAAGGGCTCTCTAAGGAATCTACAAAGCACTCACAAGACGAAGAATCTGCAATTGGAAATACTCTCAAAAGGCACCAGCACGCTCCCCGGCCTGCTACCTCCCCTCTCCCCTCCTCTCCCAACTCTCCAAAGCAGAGGTGGCCTGGTGAGTAGAAGAGGAGCAGGAATAGGGAAGAAGCTAGGGCGGGGCCTCAGCAGGGGAAGACAGGAACTTTCCCTTTATTGATCCTATAATTCTTCTATTAGGTATATATCCAGAAGACCATAAATCACACTACAATAAAGATATTTGTATCAGAATGTTCATTGCAGCCCAATTCATAATTGCTAGGTCATGGAAGAAGCCCAAGAGCCCATCAATCCACAAATGGATCCATAAATTGTGGTATATGTACACCATGGAATACTATGCAGCCATTAAGAAAGATGGAGACTTTACCTCCTTCATGTTTACATGGATGGTGCTGGAAAATATTCTTCTTAGCAAAGTATCCCAAGAATGGAAGAAAAAGTATCCAATGTACTCAGCTTTACTATGAAACTAATTTATAGCTTTCATAGGAAAGCAAAAATCCCAATTTTAGCCCAGGAATATGGGGAGAGGGGAGGGTGGAGGGTGGATGGAGGGAGGGTGATTGGTGGGATCACACCTATGGTGCATCTTATAAGGGTACATGTGAATCTCTCTAAATGTAGAATATAAATGTCTTAACACAATAACAAAGAAAAAGACATGAAGGCTATGTTAACCAGTTGGATGAAAGTATTTCAAATTGTATACAGAAACAGTACACTGTACCCCATGATAGTATGAATGTACACTGCTATGATTTAATGAAAAAAAAAAGAGATTGAAGCTTTGGTGTTCTTAACTGCAGTGAATACAGAAGCCATGGGAATTGCGGGAGATTCTAGCCAGGAGCATGAGGGAAAAATGGCACAGTGAAAGAACACAGACGCAGGCCCCCGCTGCGTCCAGCCGGTCCAATCAATCAGTTCCACCTGCATTTTCACACTGAGCTCTAAATAGTGGATGAACTACCTCTGTTAGTCCCTGGTTGGTTATTATTTGGAACATGCTGACAGTGATAAGCTTCCGTTTCCCTTGTCTTCAGGATTCGATGGATGCCAGTTTACAGGGCTCTGCATTTCCTACACTTACCTGCCTGCCCAGACAGAAAAGTGTATTTTCATACAAGCAAATAAGAGGAATCCAGTTTGTTTATCTAGAGGACCAAACAGTGTGGCATACTCTCCAAAGCCTTATGAGGAATTTCAATATGGAAGAAAAAAAGTAGCTGGTTTATGATAATGACTGTGCATAATCGTAAAAAGGTTCGCTGGCATTCAGCATCGTGTTTCATGAATTCATAGAAATATCATGCCTTTTAGAAAGACGCATTGGAGAAAACTTGCTAAAATGAAAAAGTACATAAGGAAATAAGCCCTTTCTTAAACATTCATTTATAGTTCTTATCTAATTCCTTAATAATGGCAGATAAATTAGATGTTACCACATGTGATGATTCACATTAGGGTTACTATTTTTCTTGTCGTATTTATGGCTGAGTTATGAAACCTGCTTGTAACATGGTGCTGTGAGCCTTAGGGCAGTGGAAATGAGTTCTGAGAAAACAGAAATATAGGATGTACTTTTCTATGCATACATTTCCATAAAATGCTAACACAGCAGAGACACAGTTTTAAAATTATAGAAGAGGATTCAGAAAAAAAAAAAAAAATGCTTTGCCAGCTCAGTACACTCAATACTCGGTTCATTCTCAGGTAAGTATTAACGTAGGGAAAAGGATTGAGAAATGAACAGCTTTACCATCTTTCAAATGTACAACCCCCAAATGTAAATAACATAATTGAAAAGAGACCCAATACTGCTTTTGAATTCCAGCAGTTACTCGTTATATTAACAAAGAAAGACATACTTATTTAGGTCTTGGAGAAGCTACATTTCCACAATGTATTCAGTGGGAACCGAGAACATTAGAAATAAATGACATTTCTCATTTTGGTCTTCTCTGTTTTATCACTAACCCTATTGCTTCTCTGAAGGAAAATTGGTGTTCCAGCATCTCAGGAGAACTCCTGTCCCTACCTACGTGTGAGTAATTAAATACACTCCAATTCTGTCATTGGAAAACGAGTGTTTCCCACGTTTTTGAAGACTTTTTTGTAAAAGCAAATACATATTAACATGCCAGCTCATCCCTGCTCAACTCCACAATCAGACAGGATTTTAGGGGATAAAACACGATACGCTCAATAAGAAAGTAATCATTAAAAAGTCAGTTTACAGGGAATTTGGCCAGATGCTTTAATCCAGGGATCAGCGCTAATGGGATTTATTTAGATAAACTCTCATAATCATAGGAGAACATTTCGTGCTGAGGACAAAGTATTAAGAGAAAATTTTCATTGGATCAAACACACGATTTTAAATATGATTTGGATTTCTTATCTCTGAACAAAGCATTTTAGCAGTTGCTTCTCAAATTTCTCATATCCAGAATGTCTTACATTAATTTTTCTATAGGAATTTCACGTTTCCAAAACAATGTTATTAGTCATACTGCAATTATCAATAACTTGCTACTCTTTTAAATCAAAGCTCTTTTTATAGAACATATTCACAAAAATTCAGCAATCTACTTTAAACGTCATTTCTGATGGGCTTTGAAAACAGCAACTATCATCAGCATAATTTCATAGTCCCCCAAATGGAGAGGAGAAATGTGATTTTCCATTGTGCTCCCATGACCTGCACACCAGTCTGTGGCTATTTCCTAGAAAAAGATTATGTTCAATGTAATATGTCTTTAGAATTTTCTTGTGTTTAAAGATATATAAGAAAAAATAAAATTTGTAGTTTAAGCAATTAATAACTTGGAAGAGTTTTCCTTAATTTCTGTGTAAAATCTCTGTGACAAACATTTGAGAAGGGAGAAAAAGGAGAGTAGAGATTGTGTGTCAGGTGTTGTCCTGATACAACATATTTCATTTAATCATCTCCCTATGCTCATCAGGTATGCTGGGGCTCAGAAACTTATACCCCTAAACATAAACTAAAGAAATAGCCTCGAAGTCTCTGAACTTCTCTCTCTTCCATCCCCTAGCTCCTGTGTCTCAATTCTGTGTTCTTTCCAAAGTATAGGATGAAATTATTCTGAATTATTCTCTTATCTGCCTCAAGTTCAATCAACCAAAGAAGAAAACAATTACCCCAGTCCCTTTCCTGAATTTTCACTAACTGAAATCCTATTTCTGGAAGGAATACAATGGCACAGCCTTTTGTCACAAACCACTGTCTGCTCTTTGGGCTCAACAAACTGTCTCAGGCCATAGTAATTCCCTAAAAATAATTTGCTAAAGTTATCCACAGTTCCCCATCTCCCTTTACCCTAAGGAGAGTATAGAACCATCTGCACCCAATTGTGTAATGAGGTGATCACACTATGATTTCCTCCACTTCCCCAGTCATGCTAACAAATTTGTGTGCCTTTTCTCCTACTAGTCTGTCTTTTGTGAATTAATTTTTCAGTGACCCTTCTGAGGGTGAAGGAGAAGTTTTCTCTTGTGCCCTGTAGGTATAATCTTCAATTCAGAAACAGGAACTTGGAGAATCTAAAAGACTGTCCAAGATCATCAGTAAGTGAAGTATTATCCCTCACCGGTACCCACTCAGCTATTTTTTGCCCTGTATGCGGCTGATAATTTTTAGGTCTTACTGTAGTGAAACAATGAAGATGGTCTTTTAAAAACGAGGCCAATCTGTTCAGCTCAGCACATCTTGACTGCTGGTCTTGATTATTTTCCAGAGATTACATTAAATAATTGCTAAAATTTTGTTTACATTCCCTGGCTTTACCTAATATCCCAAGAATGAGGCCAACGCTTTATAAACAAAATAACGATCTTATTACAAAATACACTGCTTGACGAAATAGACTATGAGAAAAAACAGATTCCGATGAACTTCATCTGACAACCTAGAGCAGCCAGGCCTCAGTATAAAGCAGTCCTACAATCAATATCAGTAGAGGACCTACTATGCACAGGCATTGTGCTGGTATGAGCAGAATGAATAGGCTTGGAAATCACACACGCACCTAGAAGCCCTGGCCACAGAGAGAGATGGGCACGTGGTATGATGAAAGTGTGCTGGCGGTTTGACTTAGGGGAAAAGGAAAGGCTTCCTTGTTAAAGTGCTTATATTATTCAACTATATCATATAATGTATTATATATCTATATATGAAGATAAGACAGGACACATTTTTAAATTGTAATCATTTAAAATTGGGAGTTCATTTACTGTTCATGCCTGAACAAGGCTAGCTGCAAGCTTGCCAGAAAACAAACAGAACAGTGTTATTATGGCTTCATTAGGCCGCTTGGATCTTTAGAGGGAGGCCAGAGAGAGGAATGTTAGCCTCCTCACTCTCGTCCTAATGTCGTCCTCACAAACTTCTTTGCTTCTGACGTGGATGCCAAAGTATATAAATACCATCAGTGACGACCATCCCGTTAAAACGAGTGCCAAGTACTTCATACAAAAATATCTTGTTTCTTCATAATATCTCTATGCAACAAGGATGATCATTTTTCTAATTTTACAGAAAAAGAACAATAATTTAGGAAGCTTGATCTACTCGTCTTACGTGTCAGATCCAGTTTCTGAACCCAATTCTGTGAGATTTGTGTCTGTGATTCTATTCTGCCCCTCTCTAAAACGGTTTTCTACAGGAATTAGTAAAAGGCTCCATTCTACCTATGGAATCCATCACTGAAATCATAAGTGAAAGTAGCAAAAGTATTTGTTTTTAAACCTAAGAAGACAACATTCTGTTTTTCACATGACATCTTAAAATTTATAGCAATGTTAAAAATTCAAAAATACCACATCAGGCATCAGAAATTTTCCTTGTAAGATTTGGCTTCAAGTATTTAGTAAAAGGAACTTGCATTGACTGAAATGTATCTATAAATGCATAAAGTGTATTTGAAAGAAAATACTCCACTTAGAAGAGGCGACAGCAACCTGAGTTAGGGCCGAATGCCAGCTTTGAGCTTTCGCCTCTTTACAACCTTACCCAGGCTGGAAAAACGGAGGAATGAGTGTTGTCATGGGTTTCTGGGGCAGACAAGAAAAAAAGGAGAAGAATGATGTTTTTCTTCAAATACACCAACTCTTGATGTGCAGGCAGTGCTTTTCATCTGACGCTTGCTGGAATCTTTCTCAAACATTATCTCATCAATCCTCATAGTAACCTTGGGAGGAGAAGAAATCTCAGTATAGACGTAATGTCCTGCTCTGATGACTGTGGCAAACTGAGCAAATGAGCCCAGAGGGATCAGTGATTAGAGAGGTTGAGTAAAAGAGCGAGGGTTGAGGTCAGATATCAGGGGGTCCTGCCTTATTTCCCCACTGTTCTTCAGGTCCTCCAAACAGACACAGCTGTTTTCTAGACAGCAACCTACCTGCCTTCTTCCCTCTACTCTTTGACCCACTGGAGCTTCATCAAAGTTTGAAGCACTAAGCCAAACAATCAGGCCTTCTTTCATCATGGCAATAGAGATTAACTTTGGCATTTTGCATTTAGTGTTTACTAGGACCAGACAGGCATCTTACAAAGCCTGACAATTAAGTTCATGAACTTGCCATGGTGTGTGTAGGTTGGCAGCACTGTACAAATAACTCACTAAGGTTTCATAACTTTAGTATATTATCTGACAACTCAAAACAGTCATCCCTCAGCTATAAAACAGTCCTACAATTAATAACGATACAATGCCTAGTATATACAGGCATTGTGTTGGTGATGGGCAGAATAAATAGGCATGGGAATTACCCATGTAGAAGTCCTGGTCACAGACAGAGATGGGTACATGGTGCAATGAAAGTGTATATAGTCTGAAAATTGTGTTCTTGTCAATGTAGGTGATGCCTGGCTGAGTGGTGTTCATTTGGCAAGGTTTTATGTGCCATCGCAAGAATGTTGGAACTTGAACTAGAGCAAGAAACAAACATTAAATTTCTTATTAAACTTGCAAAGAGTGGACATGAAACCAGGGCCATGTTAGTCCAAGTTTATGGGGATAATGTCATAGAAAGTGGCAGTGTATAAATGGATTAAACATGTTTCTGAGGGGAGAGAAAGTGTCCCTGATAAAGAGTGGTCATGGTACCTAGTAATGAGCGGAACTGACAAAAGCATTGCATAAGTAACTGAATTTTGTGTCAAAATCATTGGCTGATTGTGAGATGCACAGCAGACCAAATAAATATCTATAGAAAAACAGGAAAATCTTGGCCAACAACTCATGGCTCTTGCATTACAATAATCCACCAGCTCACATGGCACTATCTGTGAGGGAGTTTTTAGCCAGTAAACAAATAACTGTTTTGGAAAACCATCCGTACTCACCTGATCTGTCCCCCAGTGACTTCTTTCTTTACCCAAATATAAACAAAATATTGAAAGGAAGACATTTTGATGACATTCAGGACATCAGGGGTAATTCAGGGCAGGTTTGATGGCCATTCCAGAATGGCAACAGTTGAAGGGGCAGTAGTGATATTTAGCAATGAGATGTGTAGCCCCTTTACTACGGTGAATTCATGAACTTAATTGTCAGACCTCATGGTATATCCAAATGGTCTTTCATGCATTATTGTCATATTAGTAACTAAAGTAACTAACAATCTGGCTCAGCATGCACTGGTTAGAGCAGTAAGTACAAATAAATGCTTGTAGTTTTGAGCATGGGCTAAAAAATTAAAGAGTCAACTTCAATCAGTAACAAAACTGATTACTCAGTGAGCAAGTGACTGCTCTCTTCCTGAAGCAATATGTATCCCTATGGAGTGAAAGCATCACCACATAATGATCTAATGCTCACATAACACTTTTGAAAATTATATATGGGATTTCTGAAGCCCCAGTGTGCAAACTGGGAGAGAGGAATCTGTGATTCAGGCAACCTGTATATTACCAAGTTATATGGATTACCCTTAGCGTGGTATGTTTGGGACCTGGGGTCCCGACTGCCTGATTTAAAATCCTTTCATCATTATTTATAAGTCATTTCACCTTGTATGAGTTGTTTAAAATCTCTAAATATCAGTATTCCCATCTATAAAATGGAAGTCATACTTTAAAGTGTTGTAGTACAGATCAACAGAAAACGTGCACATAAACTAGTGACAGGCAAGTATTAAGGGCTCGATAGTCTAACTAGGAGACTTCTATTTGTTACATACAATAAACACTTCTTGAAAACAAACACTTCTTCCACATGTATTCTCCAAAAAAGGATAAAAATACAAACATATATATTGCAACTACAGGTAGACTTATTAAAAAGTTAGACACAATAATTTAAAGGGATACAGGATCTGTTTGTGATTAATATGGGTACTTTTGAATTATCCCCATTTATATTCAGACTTCTCTGATAATCTCAAATTTCAATCCATCTACTAGGATAGAGCACAACTTGTGTATAGAAGATAACATGCACGGAGAAAGAATTTTCCAACTTCCCCTCTTGCCTACTTTACAGAACAAATGTATTGTCCTGAACAGTAAAGAATATTAATTCTGCACACAGCATAGACAGATATTAGTAAGCCAACAATTTCAGAATGAAAATGTACCATGCTTATTCTGTCAGCTTCCTTTAAAATTTCTGTCTTGGCTCTACCCCTCTCTGGCCACATTTTTATCTCTATTACTTCAGATTAGAAGGAGGGGGCACTTCCTGTATACTTTCCTATGTATACTTGGTTGAAATTAAAACAAACTCCAAAATCACTGGGGAGTGTTGAATACAATTTAAGGGCTGCGAATTTTTTGAAAAATTAGTCAAGCAGGTCTCAAGCATCTTCCAGACACATTGGGCACCATTTATGTCTCTTCTAGCTATATATGTCACTATTTATCCATTTATCCTAGTTTAACAGCTTTAACTCCAGGGAAAGATCATTAACTACCTTCCTGGCTTTGCCCCTCTCCATCCAGACAACAAAAAAGTATACATTTAAATCCCTGAAGGAGTTATGCAGCATTCTTCAAAAGAGACATGCTTCTTTTTTAATACTAAGAGTAAATTTCAAGAAAAGTAAAGTCCTATGTGTAGTAGGTCTGACAGTTAAGTATGTGGAATCATTCTAGAAAAAGTGCTACATACATCATTGCTGAATATCACTAAGGTCACCTTTGAAGTACTCCCCTTGGGAAGCTATGCACCTATACCAGTGCCCAGTCCACCCTTCAAAGCAATTTTGGAACTCTTTTTCTGGAATTACCATCAGAACTGTTGTGTGACATACAAAAACACTCTACAGCAATAATGAATGCCACTCAGAAAGACACCGTGACACACTGTCATGAACACAGCTCTGAGATACTGATATTCTAGGGTTATCATCTTACCGAGTTGCTCATATGGTGCTGCCAACATAAGCACACAGTGGCAAGTTCATGAACTTAATTGTCAGACTTCAAAGGCTCTGATGGTCATTCCAGATAAAGAGTTCCAACCTTGCTTTGAAGAGTGGACTGGGCGCTGATGTTGGTGCATGGCTTCCCGAGGGGAGTGTTTCAGGGGTTCATAGTAAAATTCAGCCATGAGGTACATAGCACTTTTTCTAGGGTATGTTTGCAAACTTATGGTCAGACTTTGTGTATATCTAAATTATATATATATTCTTTAGAGAACATATAAACTGTGTATGTAGGAATATTCCCCCAAAATAGTAATCTCAAGAAAACGTTAAATTATTTAAATCTGAGGTTATCTACAGCTATGTAGTCACATATTCACTGTCATTCATATGAAACATTTATCACCATTTTACCTCACAAGACTTAGGATATCAAAATGAAAAAAAAAAAACCCAACAACTTCTTTCCTTTATGGTTTTAAAAGATAATGAAGGAATGAAGTATGTTCTGAAATTATTGTAATATGGTGTAGAAGGGGATTGGGTTGTAAAGAGGTAGAAGCTGAAGGCTGTTGATTTTGAAAAAAGATTTGATGTTAGCTGGTGGGGTAAGATTTCGGAAGTGAAGGTATATGGTAAGAAAGAGGACTGGCAAGGGTCAGGGACAAGACTACATCTGAGTTAAAAATGGTAGAGGAAAGGCATTCCAGGAGGTAGAAAATGTATAGCACGGAATATAATGGCATAGGATGGATACACAAAACAGAGAGAAGTTAGCTCAAGGCAAGGTTGGAACCAGAAAGGCAATAGATAAATATAGTTTCAACCAAAACACAATCTCTTATCCTTATGGAGTTCACACATGGAGAATGAGGGACAGGTCAAAGATTATAAATATTTCAAGCCTTGATAGCTGAGAAGGTTGTGATACCCCTGAAAGTAAGAGGAAAACATGGTCAAGCGAAAACAGTATTTTTGGAAAACATGATAAGATCTGGTTGTACATCACATGGATTATGATGTACTTGGACAGCAACACAAACTACCGCAAGGAACGTGGATAGGTTGTATTGGCCCACATGGAAACTCGGGTGGCATGCCCCTTGCTTGATCTCATGCCACTGGCAGCCCTTTCCTCCCTGGAGAGGCCAGAACAAGTGTTCCTTCACTTTTCCCAAGGCACTCGTGTCTTCTTTGCTTTTTGTATTTTATTATTTTTCTTTAATTGCATACCCTTATCCAACTAGTTGCTAAGCAATTTAAGGTCAGGAGTGATAAATATTTTGTCTTTGTAGTCTTTGTACTGCCTACATAAGGTCTTATCTGTGTAACAGCAACTTATTGTCTCATTCAAAATAAGAATTTGAATGAACACAAAAGGAAAAGATGCCCATAGAATCCATATGAAAATGGATAGTCATTGGGTATTTTCAAACAGAAGTGTTTTGGGTACAGTGAACAAAACTGCATAACCTGAAGTAATTCAAGTATATAATACATGAATACAGCCCATCGCTTTGAATTTCATATTGCTTAACTGTATCAGTATTATATTTTAATTAGATTTAAATTCTGAGCACCAGAAAATTCTCAGAAGCTTTCTTTTTAAAAATTTTTAGCCCAAAATTATAAAAAAGAATGTGTTTGCCTTCTCTATAAAGTTGGATGTATCACTCAGCCTGAAACATTCTATGTACGTTTAAGGTAGGTGGGCAACAATATCCCTTTTTATTCCTTGGGAAAAAAATTAATAGTGTTTTTAAGACAAATGATACAAGTATAGCACCCCAAAGCCCTTTATTCCACGTAAGTTTGATGATAGTCCAGTAAGAGAGGAATTTTTATTTCATTATATGATAGAACTAAATAAAGCTCAGGGGGCAGGATTAACTTGTCTAAATTCATGAGGCTATTAAGTCAAGACTGATTATTATTAAAATAATTATGTATTTATTTTTGTAACTCTAACAGTTTACTCTCAGTAACTCAACTTGCCCCTTTATTTGGTTATAAAGCAAGGTTTATAACCTTATAAAAGCAAGGTTTCCAATTGCATTTAACAAATACTGAATCCTAAATATGGTAACAATATCTTTGTGTAGCAGTACTGAACATTATGTCAATATCAGGATAATGTAAAAATGGAAGAAATGAACAATCTTACCATCTTCAAAAAATTATTTAATCTCCCAAGAGCATTTACTAGAGAAAAATGCCTCCTATTTTCAAAACCAATAAATAAGAGTATTTCAAATACTTCCCATGTATATAATTAGATCTTATTTATCTCAGACATTGAGGGAATCATGCTGAAATTCCATGTTATATCAAGCTTTTACTTTTGACAGTTCTTACACATTAAGAGAGCTAATTTGATCACTTTAAATTCATTCTATCATTTCTCTGTGTTACAATGATTTTACCCTGTAGTGTTGTCTTGTCTTTTAAGAATGTGTACCATATCTTCTAGTGGCAGTGTGCTATTAAAGAAAAGTTGGATTTTAGCTAGAAAAGAATATTTAAATCGTCCAGTGTGATATGATTTTACTATGACACAGACAAGTAAACAAAAAATCAGGTAAATGGACAAACTCTGATCCCCACTTGGAGGAACATTGCTCTTTGGATACTAATACCCTGAACTTGGCATTGTCACGTCAAACTTTGCATTTTACATGTATGTCTCCTGTTCATGACACACGTTGATGGTTTCTACCTTGCCTATCCCTACAGTCTGCTAGAAGATAAGAAATAAACATAAATATGCTTTGCAAACTACATACAATATATTCTCTATTATTCAATCCAGCAGTCCCACTACTAGGTATCTATCCAAAGGAAAAGAAGTCACTGTATCAAAAAGACACCTGCACCCAAATGTTTATTGCAGCACAATTCACAATTGCAAAGATACGGAATCAACCTAAGTGTGCATCAATTCATGAGTGGATTTAAAAACTGTGCTATATGTGTGTATATGTATATGTAGGTATAAGTATGTGTGTGTACCTACAGATATATTCACACACACACACACACACACACACACACACCATGAAGTACTACTCAGCTATAAATGGAGATGAAATAATGTCTTTTGCAGCAACTTGGATGGAAATGGAGACTATTATCCTAAGTAGAGTATCTTATGAATGGAAAAACAAACATTACATGTTTTCACTAATAAATGGGAGCTAAGCAATGAGTATACACAGTCATTAAGTGTGTAAAGGACATTGGAAACTAAAAAGTGGGAGGTTTGTAGAAGGGTAAATGATAAAACTTACCTATCTGGTACAATGTACACTATTTCGGTGACAGGCACAATAAAAGCCCTGATTTTAGCATGGTACAATTCATCTATGGAACAATAACACTTGTACCACCATAATAATTTGAAATTATATATATATATATATATATTTGAAATTACATATATGTGTATATTTGTATGTACATATATAAATCATACAGCTATCATAATCAAAAAGCATGTTACTGGCATAACAC
>NW_003852398.1:45386803-45387806 GCF_000181295.1 Otolemur garnettii
TAGAGCATCTTCAGTGGCCCAATAACGGTGCAGGCAGGAGAGAGAACAGAGCCAGTCTCATGTCCTCAGACAGACTTTTCAGCTTCTCTAGCCTAGCTGTTAATTGATGGTTTCAGCTGCTGCACCCTGATTTCCCCATGCAGGGATAGTCACATAGACATTGGGCACTTTACCCGGTTTGGGAAGGTCTGTGAGGAATTCAGCCTGCCTGACTCCCACATCTAATCATCTGGAAAATGCAAAGTAAAACGAAAATGAGATATTACCTCACTCATGTTAGAATGGCTATTATCTAAAAGACAAATGATAGCAAGCATTGGCAAGAAACTGGAGAAAAGGGACCCCTTGTACACCGTTAGCCGTTTTGGAAAATAGTACAGAGAGGCCTTAAAAAAACTAAAAATGGAACCACCATATGATCCAGAAATCTCACTTCTGGGTAAATACCAAAAATAATTGAAATCAGTATGTCAAAGAAATATCTGAACTCCACATCTCAGCTATATTATAACCAAGAAATGAAGGAAACTTAACTCTCAATGGATAAGTGGATAAAGAGAATGTTGTGTGTGTGCATGTGTGTGTGTGCTCACACAATGGGACCCCATTGTGTCTTTTTATACTGAGCTACAGTCTGTCCTGTTTTATTAGGTGAAATAAAACTACTTTGTTTTTTCACACAGATTATGGGTGTTTTCACTCATTTATTTACACTGTATAAACTCTTCAGAGAATGGACTTGAGTCTTGCAAATGTCAGGTTTGAAAATTTATTTTGGATAGAAACTTTCATTTTCACACAAACATTTATATTTAAAAACTCAGGCAACTAAAAACTAGTAAAGCTTTGAAATAATATGTGTTATTATTTCAAATATATGTAGTTCAATATATGTAGTTGTAAAATAATGCTTCTACTAAACTCCCAATTAGTTAAAAAACAATAGATGTGCCATGACACTCTCTGTATTTCAAAGGCATTATTATAGAGAAAGAATTACATT
>NW_003852398.1:45387826-45402993 GCF_000181295.1 Otolemur garnettii
TAGAGCATCTTCAGTGGCCCAATAACGGTGCAGGCAGGAGAGAGAACAGAGCCAGTCTCATGTCCTCAGACAGACTTTTCAGCTTCTCTAGCCTAACTGTTAATTGATGGTTTCAGCTGCCTGCACCCTGATTTCCCCATGCAGGGATAGTCACATAGACATTGGGCACTTTACCCAGTTTGGAAAGGTCTGTGAGGAATTCAGCTTGCCTGACTCCCACATCTAATCATCTGGAAAATGCAAAGTAAAACCAAAATGAGATATTACCTCACTCATGTTAGAATGGCTATTATCTAAAAGACAAATGATAGCAAGCATTGGCAAGACACTGGAGAAAAGGGACCCCTTGTACACCGTTAGCCATTTTGGAAAATAGTACAGAGGGGCCTTTAAAAAACTAAAAATAGAACTATCATATATTCCAGAAATCTTACTTCTGGGTAAATACCAAAAATAATTGAAATCAGTATGTCAAAGAGATATATGAACTCCACATCTCAGCTATATTATAACCAAGAAATGAAGGAAGCTTAACTCTCAATGGATAAGTGGATAAAAAGAATGTTGTGTGTGTGCATGTGTGTGTGTGCTCACACAATGGGACACCGTTGTGTCTTTTTATACTGAGCTACAGTCTGTCCTGTTTTATTAGGTGAAATAAAACTACTTTGTTTTTTCACACAGATTACGGGTGTTTTCACTCATTTATTTACACTGTATAAACTCTTCAGAGAATGGACTTGAGTCTTGCAAATGTCAGGTTTGAAAATTTATTTTGGATAGCAACCTTCATTTTCACACAAACATTTATATTTAAAAACTCAGGCAACTAAAAACTAGTAAAGATTTGAAATAATATGTGTTATTTCTGATATATAGTTGTAAAATAATGCTTCTACTAAACTCCCAATTAGTTAAAAAACAATAGATGTGCCATGACACTCTCTGTATTTCAAAGGCGTTATTATAGAGAAAGAATTACATTACCTCATAGTCACTGTGTGGCTGATGATTGGATACTGCGCTGCTAAGCTGATATAATCTTGAAAAAAATCTCTCACTCTCTTTTCTCTCTGTTTAAGTGGTTAAATGGCATAGCCATATAGATAAATGAACACAGGGACATATATAGTTATGTCTTTGAAACCTATAAACCCTCCCCTCAGAAAATAAAAAGAAATCAAGGAAAAATGACTTTCAGTCTTTGTGAAGCATCGATGAAATGGGCTTGAGTCTTAAAACAGTCAAAATCTCAGCTCTTACTGTGTTTATTCCATCCCGTTTTATTCTGGCTGCTGAGAACATGTTTAACACTACTAAGATTTATCTTACTTTTATTAAGACTTTGACAGTATTGAATATCTGTATATTTTACCAAAGCAGTAAAAGTTGAATTTATTTTTATATAACTGTAATAAACACAGGCCTTCACTTGTGGGGCTTTTAGCCAAACAAGTGAGTATTTACCTTAAAATAATTTTCCAGTTTCAACATCCAATAAAAATGACTACAGTTAATCATTTCCATATTTTAATACTGCACTATGAATTCTACAGCTAATAGCACATTCGTACTTAAAAGCATTTTTTATTTGATGATTTTAAGACAGCAAAATCCACAGAAAGCTTACTCTGAGGAAACTAGGAAATCTGGAGTTGGAGGAGTCATTCATCTGGGGTCTTTGCCTTTCCATCACTGTGCCCTAAGACTGGCCCATTCTGATCTGAAAACCAAATATCCCAGCCTTCACTAATGATGAGATATAATCAATCATGGGAACAACTCATATTGCTTGATTCAGTTTTATATCAATCATTTCTTTTAACATTATATGACAATGAGTACATAAAAAATGATAGACATGCAGTAATAAAAATATTTGTGCGGCACCTGTGGCTCAAAGGAGTAAGGCACCAGACCCGTATGCTGGAGGTGGCGGGTTCAAACCCAGCCGAGGCCAAAAAATAACTGCCAAAAAAAAAAAAATAATAATAATAAAAACATTTATTTAGGATTTTCACGAAGAGAAACATTTGCACAGGTAGTATCCCATAGGTGAATATTGACTACAAAGATGTTCCTGAAGTTCTAAAGAATGTACTATGCTTGCAAGTCTGTGATGAGATCTAATTTTCCATTATGTCTATTATTGGTACATGAGATCATCTCTGTTTCTGATTCTACAGCCATCACATAGAAACGTCTACACACACGGGCTGTCTGGGAAGTATCCGGTCATGCAATATGAATTATAGAGAAATACATGGCTAGATACTTCTTAAGTTTCATTCACAAAATATCAATACTTCCACAAAAATTTATAATGAATATATCAAATATTAAATACAAATACTACACTAGAAATAGTAACAAAATGCCTCTTAGGGAGATTTCAAAAATGGCAAAGATTTATTTATTTTATTTAAGTAAAATAAGGAATTATCTACCAAAATCGCACTTTAGAAGAGAAAGAATTGGTGAAAAGGGGAACATGAACATAAATGGTCGACAATTTTGTTTTACAAATTATGAGAGATTCCTACATATTTGTTAGATCTAGAGCACAGTCTAGAACATACTATATTTCCTAGAACTTCAATCCAATAAGAATAGGGTAACACTTCAAATAATATGGGATAGAACATACAAATAAAGCCAAATAATTATGCAAATATTAAATAGCAAAGCCAGTAAATATTTCTATATATACAAACAGACCAGGGCACATCAAAAATAATAGTTCTGTGGGACAATAGTTCCATATAAGCTCTTTTTACATCTTGGTTTATTCTAAAAAACAAAATCAAAACTATTATGTTTCCACTCATCCTGTCGGTCACCAGGCAATGTTAATTGTGGTTTTCTCCTTGCCAGTCCCCTAGCTTCAAATACAATTATGTACCATATCTGGGAAGGTGTTCCAGGCTAGGTGTTTGTGAGGACAGCAACTGTGAGAATAAGCCTGAACACTGACTTTTCTTCATTTTCAATAACATTATCTATCCAGCAAGTTAACTAGTACTTACGTTTTCAATCTAACTTGATTTAAAGGTGACTGAACCTATTTGAGGGGGGTACTTCATTCATTTATTCAAAAAATAATTATTTCATTCTAGACTGACAATGAACTCTGGTAGTAGACTCTTTGGATGAAAAAAATAACAAAGCTAAATACCTTTTCTCCTCAGATTTGCCTTCTAGTGGTTATTGAACCACCCATATAAATGGGTGAAAGAGAAAGATCATTCTTTAGGCCAGCACCTGCTCGTGGCAGACTAAATAAATGGACTAGAAGCATCACATACCACCATCACCGATAAAAGCTTTCAGAAAGTTCCTTACAGATCGTACTGTTTATACCTGTGTCCTTTATGAGGAATCACACTATGGTACTTACTTCATATGAATTTCCTTCATATATGTATTTTCTACCTAGATTTTATGCTTTGACATCCTCTTGACTTGGGAGATCCCTCCCCAAACACACTGAGGGATGCTAAGTGAATTCACCTCAAAGGTTTCTATGGTAGGGAAGAAAGTAGAAATTTCATTGTATAGTGTTTTGTGCTTTAAAGGAGCAGTATTTCTCTTAGTGTTTTCATGGTGACGACAGGAAATTGGCACAACTGAAGACAGCCCATCCTGTGAACCCCTGGACCTCCGTGTACAGTCAGAGGCATCAATTCAAAGTTACAGAGAGACGCTTTAGTAATCATGTAATCTTCTCCATGTGAAATAAGCAATTAGTGGATTTTCCATCTTATTTTTTAATTTTCATGATAAGCTCAAGTGTATTCAATTCTTTCACTTGCAATTATAGGGCTAATTACCAGAAATTGGTGGCACTCTGTGTAGGATAATGATACTTTGTTGCTGGCTGAAAAACCAATAAAGAAAGGCAAATGAAATTAAATTCAATATTGAAACTGGGCAGGTTGAAGAAGGGGTGAAAAGAGGTGCTAGCAGCTTAAATATTAGATAGTTAACACAAGATACTTATTTACAGTTGCCTGGACATTTATGAGCTGAGTACTCGGTTATTCATTGGTACAGTTATTTATAGACTGACAAATATTAAACTTTCATGGATCTAGAGTATGGCTGAGATTTATTTTCTAAAAATTTCTACATTATTCTGAGGGAACCTATACAACTGTAAATCATTCAATGATGCTTCATTGGGATGGATGTGTGGGTCGCAAAGATGGATAATGTACAGTTTATGTCTCTGATACCGTATCACAATCAAGTATAAAAAGCAGATATGCAAACATACATAGCGACTCATGTTCTCAAACTCTACTCCGAACCTTCCTCCCACCTTCTTGTTCCAACCCATCTTCAGCTTCCTCTTCTAACACCTTTTCCTCTTTCCTTGGGAACTTCTCTGGGAGTGGCTATTGTTTTCTTTCCTAAAATCTTGATACCATACAGTACAGAAGTTTCATAGGTTCATATATTTTTAATGCCATTTCCATATATTCTCCCTCCCTCCTCAACAGAAACATCTGGTTTTGAATATCATGTCTTCGGATTATCCCTAATATAACTCCTTCCACAGTCAAATAGTGGCGACTTTGTACCACTATCCCTCAATTCTTGCAAAATTTGGCTCCCAGGTTCCTATAGAATCTTCAAGGCTATTGCAATTCTTTGTAATATCAATATCCAGAAAACACCCTTCTCTCGATACCCTAGCCTCTCAAATATTGTACTTAATCTTCACCTGTCTAATATTGTCCACCACTTTACCTCAGCCCTTCATTTCCAAGTCAAAGCCATTGGCAAATATAACCCACCCACAATCTTAATTTTCATTAATCCATTCCATGACCGTCATCTTCTATGCAGCACCTCCAAGACTAACAATCACTTGATCCAATGATTATTTTACTTAGGCCTTCACTTCTCTTCTTACTTAGCTTAAAACCTATGGTCCTTTAGTATAATCTTTCTCTTGAATATACCCTAAACTACTGCAACTTTTGGATCCATTTACCCACTGTAGAAAACATATCTTACTTAATACACTCAACTTTCCATTTACTCTTTGCCTTCCCAGCAGAACAATGGGAGAAAGACACCACTCTCCATATCACTCTTTGTATCTGAATGGCAACACTATTTTCCAATTGGCCAGGCCAAAGTATTGAGAGTCATCTTTGACACCTCTCTTTCTCTCACACCCCACGTCCAATCCATTAGCAAATGCCACTAATTCTCTTTACCACATATCCAGCATTGAACCATTTCTTTTTCTTTTCTTTCTTTCTTTTTTTTTTTTTTGAGACAGAGTCTCATCTTGTCACCCTTGGTACAGTGCTGTAGCATCATAGCTCATGGCAACCTCAAACTCTTGGGCTTAAGAGATTCTCTTGCCTCAGCCTCCTGAGTAGCTGGGATTACAGGCCCTTGTCACAATACCTGGCTATTTTTTGGTTGCAGTTGTCATTGTTGTTTCAGCAGGCCCAGGCCAGGCTCAAACCCACCAGCCTCAGTATATGTGGCCAGCATTCTATGCACTGAGCTATGGGCGCCGAGCCCATTGAACCATTTGTTATGACTTACATTGCTGCCATCCAGATCCAAGCCACCACCATCTTTATCACAAATTAATGGATGGATAGTCCCTGCTTCCTCCTGTGCCCCTGTAGTCTGTCCTCAACATATTACCTCCTACTACTCTCATTCTTACTCAATGTTTGTGAGCCATATTAATTTTTCTGTTATTCTCAGAATAAGCCAGGCACAAACCAGGATTTCTGCCTTAACTTTTTCCCCTTCCCCTAGATGCCTACATAGCACATCCTCAAGCTGGATGTTATTCATATTTACATTATTATTATACAGAAAGGGAGACATAATAATTCGCTAAAGAAAAGATGACAAGAATACATAGTATAAGGATGGTTCATTTAGCTAATAGGAATGAGAATTAAAGACAAAAGAAGCAAATATGAGCTATGTAAAAATAAAAATCCAGAAAAAAGAATATCCCATCATACCCCCTTTAATTAGAGGACATAGCCTTAATATAAGTAGACATAGGGAGTTTTGCAGACTGATCTCGCTGGTATTAATACTTGAGTCATGTATCTTTCTACCCTCATATTCCATGATTTCCATATACACATTTAATAGTTTAGATTTCCATGAAACTTTCCATTTTGATACGGAATGAACTAGTAACATAAATGTTAATATCATTCTACTAAGTGTTCTATTTATGGCATCCTAGGCATTTCCTTATAGGCAAAGAATGTACTGACCATTGATGTAAATATGTTGGACTTCACATTGTGCTTATTATTTTTAGTTAATCACCTTTCACTTGACATTAGCCTCAATGAGTTTATTTTGTTCCAAGCGAAGATTCATCATTCCTCATCAATTTAGTGACTTATTAGAATCTACCGACATGACATGGCCCACCTACTCCCAAAGCGAAAACACCTCTGTAGGAACCTGTGTGTACAGACACCTACCAGTGCCTTCTGTCTCACCATTGTCCATGATGTGTTTCCATTTAAAAATGTCCACAGATGCAAGGAGAATCTCCAGCGTCCCTACACTCATCAGGGAACGTCACACTGGCATACATGTATATTCTCTTAAATTTATGATCGCATAGAAAAATGCCACTCTGAAGTCATATGTGTGGTCTGACCAACAGTGCCTTAACATTTTATATGGAAGATAATAGGGCAGAGGAGGAGGTCAAACCCGAAGGACACAAAACATTTCAGATTTTACATATGAGAATAACAATAATTCCATCCGGTTACTCAAAGACCTTGGTTTCCTTTTCACCTCCCTCCTAGCTGTATATTATGAACAGCTTTAACTCTTCTAAGCAAATCTTTCTGCCACTTAACAACCCTGTTTTATATAAATACTCTAGATTCATGCTTTCGTCACACAACTATTTGAGGAAGTTGGGAAAGAGAACATTTCATTCCTTCAAGGAGGCGTTCATGAGAACATTATTTAGTAGCCCCTACTTATTAATACAAACTATTTCACTAAGTTTGTAAAGGATGTGACAATTTCTCAAATATGTCAAACATTTCAAACCATGTTACAAAACAGAACTTCAGTGACATCCTTTGTAAAAATGTAGAAAGTCGCAAATTCAGAGAAATTCACAGGATTGTGATACAGAAGAGGAAGAGAACTATTTGGTCAGTGGAGCTGGAGAAGGCTTCAGGAAGAGGGTTGTTTCCCTGTTATTGGAAACTCCTACTTGTGAGTTTCTGCCAATGATGATCTGAAAACTCTAGCAAAGAATGATTTCTCACCCAGAATAACCACAAGTTGTATTGTATAAAACATATTTGAAGAAAATCAAAATGAAATGTAGGCAGGAAGAGAAACTGGGGTGCTAATATGTAAAATTCTAAAGCACTATTTTGAAATACATTTCTTATATTAGCTGGTCACTGAAAAGGAATCTAGCACCCTGGCCTTGCTGGCAGTAACCCAGGCACAGTTTGAAACAACACTCTTGCTGAATTAGCCGCCAAATACCCATCCCAGACCCCAGATCCTGAAGAGTGCTGGGAGGGCTCAGAAAGGTGAGGCTCACCCTGTGCCCACTGGCTAGCTCTGCAATTTAGCCTTTTCCTGGACTGAATACTTAAAGAAGATGACTCCTTAGTTTCTCCATGGAGAAGTTACATAATATGATAAAACTCAATGTCAAGTGCCATTCAGGTTAAATACAAATGACAAAAACAAACAAACAAAAAAACCAAGACTAAGTAAACCTGAGGATTGAGGGAAATTCTTGGAATTGTTAAGGATGCTATGCTTTGCTTCTCCTCACATTCCCTTTGGTGTAGTCGAGGATTACTGTAGCATACACTCCAGGTCCATTTTATTTAGAGAATGGAATAGTCTAGAAATAACTCTGCACTTAGAGGAAAGAGCCCTAAGTTCAAATGTCAGCTCTGTCACTAATTAACTGTAAGCTTCTGGAAAAGTCACTTAACTTTCATACTCTTTCGTTCCATTAGTATTCAAAAAGAGGGAGGTGGATTAAGTATTAATAGCTTCTCTGGTTTCATCATGCTTTATTATTTTTGAGATAGCAAAAACATTCCAGAGTGTCCTGGAATGATACCCAGCATAGTTATGTGTAAAATCAATAGTAATTGAAGACTTGGGTTGAGAACTCCATAATCCTCTAGAATATTATAAAAGAAAGAGAAATACAAAGAGGGCATTAAAAAGGAAGTAATGATTAGCAGAAATTTCTGACAGAAGTCAAGAAGAAAAGAATGGTTTGAAGAAGGATGCAGAAATGAGGGAAAAGATTCCTGGCCTTTTATGTTGCTAGAGACTCAGGACAAGGTACGTCTAGTTTTTGTGTATTTTTCAGGGTAGGAGCCAGTATGTATTTGGGAACAAAGAGTTAACTCAGTACAATGGAAAGTGTGTTGTGGTGATCTTAATAGAAGACCAAGCATGATAAAGAAGGATATTGTTTAGAATTAGGAAAATAGTGGGCCCTGAACCAATGTGACAGGGGAGGAGACTGCGTGTGAACCAGACATTTGAGTTTAGTAAGCTGGAATCTCACCAAACTGGAAAAGTCGACGAGTGGCTGTTATTAAACAGTGATGTCAGAGGATAAATTTGGGAACATATTAACAAATTGGATCAAATCTCAGACCAGAAGTACATCTTTCTCTGAACCTTTTAAACTTGCGATACAGTAGTGATAGCTTAGATATTTAGCACTTAACCAGCATTTCTTGAGTTAGGAAGGTAATCGGCGAGGTTCTCAGGGACATTCTTTGGTAGTCTGTGATCACCAGTTTCTCAGAGTCACTCAAGAACAGGAAGCTACTTTAGGGAACTTTAGAATGAGTCACATAAAATATGGTCCTCAGTGGACTTCACACAGCTACCAACCAGCAACCACATTTTACAGGGAGTGCCTTAAAATCCCCAGAGTCAAAATATTCTAAGGAAAGGAACATATGAAGGGCCAGCAGCCTATATTACTTTTTTTCTTTTTAAATTTGTGTTAGACAGAGGCTGAGGCCTATCACTGATTCTTCAATGTATATTCAAATGTTGTTAAGGGAGGATTTTTACAAGCTGTTCTCAATGCCACAATTGTTATTAGCCAGCAACAGTGTTCTTCTGGCTTCACAGTGAATTTATTCTTTCAAAATAATGAACATTAAGTTCATATTTTAAATATAAAATCCAAACAACCACCACATATAAAGACAGATTTTTAAATAAATTCCATAGTTCCAAGTCTTTTGCATTTGTTGACTCAGTAACAGCAAAAGAAAGGAGTTGTTCGAGATGAATGAGTTACAGAAAGCAAGTTCTAGTCACAGATAATGCAGGAAATCGTTGCACACAGGCTAAAGAAAAGAAGGAACTGCTCTTGCAAACTGATGTACGCAAAGTAGAAGGTACAGTAAGTCCCTGCCTATTCACAATAAGAATACTTAATGGTAGGCCGCTCATCAGAAGGGACTTCCTACAACTTAACACAAAGGCAGCACCAGAAAGGAAAAGAAAAGTATTTCTACACAGGGTGATTGTGGTAACCTATCCAGTTTTCCCCTTTTTTCATGGTGGATGACTTCGTTTAGACTTAACTTTCTAGACCCTGAAAATGACTTGGAAGAACTTTGGGAACAGCCCTCGCCCTTGGGAACTCTCTCAGATTTGGCTCCATGTGAAGATTCAGGCATAAGCAGATTTAAACATCATATATTCATTACGTAAAACGTGAATTCAATGAATAGTGGGTAAGACTTTTCATCTGTTTTGCAAATGAAGAAAAATCATCTGATCTGTTTTTTAAATTCTTAACATGTGCTGGAGGAGTTTGTTTGTTTCTGAAACTTGCCTAAAGCAAGTAAAACTCATTTCAAAACCACTTTCCTTATCCCAAACGCAAAACGGATGGTCAGTGAAGAATTGGAGCAAAACACAGACCTCATATCCAGACCCCCCCCTTAGCCACTGTATAATTTTGTAAAAATTCCTGAACCTCTGTCAGCCTCAATTTCTCCGTGGAAAATAGACCCATATGACAGGCCTTCTGGGGGGCAGGAGAGAGTATGTGTAAAACACTCAACACATTTGAACATAGAATTTGTACCTACAAATGTTCACTAATAATGTATAATTGTCTCCAGACGAAATGACAAGTCAGTTGTTTTCTAAGTCTCCCTTAGTATATGTATTAGTCAAACCTCCTGTGAAAACGCTTTCTTTAGAATCCAAATAGGAAAGCAAATTTAGTCAATACAAGGGATTTCTCCTACAGTCATCTGCAAGGACTTCAAGGTAGAAATCCTCATTAGCGCTCCCCTTCCTAAGTATCACATGCTATGGTTTGAATGTGTCCTCTCCAAAACTTGGGAATTGACAAAGTGACAATGTGACAAGAGGTGGGGCCTTTATGGAAGCTGATTAGGCCATGAGGACTTGTCCCTTATGAATGGGATTAAGGAACAGATAAAAGAGGTTTCCTGCAACTTTGGGCTGGCTTGATTTCCCTTTTCAGCAGGTGAGGGAGGATGGACCTAGAAGGCCTTCACCAGCCACTAGATGCCGCACCTTGATCTTGGACTTCCCAGCCTCCGGAGCTGTGAGAAAGAAGCAAGTTTCTATTGCTTACAAGTTACCCCATCTGTGGCCTTCTGTTATAGCCTCACACATGGACGAAGACATCACACAACCACTGGGAAATGAAAACACTAATTTTACAAAAAGATTGCATCTCCTGTTCAGATATTTAATAACAACAATGATAAAGAAAGATTTTAAGAGCAATGAAGATGGAAATGTAAGAGAAGAAACCAAGAAGAAATACAAAACCACTACACAAATGTATATCTGGGACGTAACAATAAAAATCAGAAGAACATTTTTGTACAGTGAAAATTTCACTACTGAAACACATCCAAGTTTGTACACTCTATGACGATCAGTGCAGAAATGAGACTGAAAGTTGGGCTCCAAGAGCTATTTTTAAAGGCATACAGCTTATTCATTTATGCTAAGAGTCTTTTCCTTTTTTTCTGTATTTTCACAAAAATGCAGAAAATTTGTTCTCCCCACCCCACAAATCAAATTTAGGCCAGTAGACAGGTATTCTCAAAATTATTATTCAGATTACTTGCATATAATATGAAAATCTTTAAAATGTATTGATGTTGTTTCCAAGAGGTGTGAAAATAAATTTAAACTAAAAAGTAACCATTTAATTTAGAAGACCAAGTTCTATTGTTGACTCTTAAAGAGGATTTGAAATGCAAGAAACAGAAAAATGCTAAAGAAGCCATACTGACCAAAATCCACTAAATGCAAAATTATCTTTAAATTGAAGTCTGTTTTATATTTGGATTTAAATCCTATCTTGAAAAAAAAATATTTTACCAACAGACTTTAAAAAAAACCTGGACAGGGAGAGGCAAGTTAATGCATGTCTTAAAATATGGTCATTATTTATTTCAGGCTGATATATAGGGAGCTTAAGTTAATCACCAGAGAAAACTTCATAAATTCTGGAAACTATGCAAATTAATAAAATCAGTATAATTTGTGCTAAGCTCCATGCCTACTGTTTAAAAATTAAGTTTCTAGATTTGCAGAAAGATGAATTTACTTGGAAATTCATTTCATTTTTTAAAGTGTGGCTCCCACTCTATTTCAATAATAAATATATCTGTATGCCTGGATTTTAAAGTTACAATTAACTATGCTATTTTTCATTACACTTTAAGATACTCTTTTCTCATAAATTCCATCCAGCACATATACTTATTCTCTGATGTGCATTAAATTAATTTTTGTTCATAATTATTTTGAGAACTCTGTGATACCTTTGAAACTTGGTTGTCTTCCATGGTTTGTGTAAAAGAGAATCAGGAACTTCTACTTTGTAGGGTAGTTGTAGTAGGTAGAAAATGTCCCCACACCCATTCTGAAAGATATAGGTAAAATCCCTGGAATGTGTAAATGTTAGTCTATTTGGATAAATGGGGTTTTGCAGATATAACTAAGTTAGCATTGATGCCACACCAGAAGAACATTCTTCTCTTCAGGGTCACAGTGTTTTATTAGGTCAAGATAGAGCAAGAGACATGTTTGTTATAGATGCTTCATGAGACCCTGGGCTCAAAACTAGCATAAGATAAATACAATTTACAAGGCAGTTAATGTTTTAAGTATGCTGAGATGAGATTATCCTGGATTATCCAGGTTGGTGAGAGAGTTTGAGAGATTGAGAGAGAGAGAGAGAGAGATACGTTTAGGAAATGGTTCCCATAACTCTAGATGCTGGGAAAAGTCTGAAATCCACAGTGCAGGCTCACAGATTGAAAATTCATGTAAAAGTTAAGTCTGCAATCTTAAGTCTGAAATTGTTAAGGCAGCATAGCAAGACTTGGCAGGACTATTATTTTACAATCCTTGAGGCAGAATTATTTTTTCTTCAGGAAACCTCAGCTTTTGCTTTTAAGGCCTGTAGCTAATTGTATGAGGTCTACCCACATGGTGGAAAGTAATTTGCTTTCTCTTAGATATTAATCACATCTAAAAATTATATTCACAAAAACACGTAGCCCAGTGTTTAGCCAAACAACTGAGCTCCACAGCCCCAAGGTGACACATCAAATCCACATTTCCAGGCCCTAACTCCAAAGACAAGTGTCTTATAAGAAACATACAGACAAGAAGACCACTTAAGGACAAAGCAGAGAGATGTGACCAAATATCAAGAAGGCTGGTAACGACCAGACCAGAATGTGACCCAGAGGGGGTACAGCTGTGAGGACACCTTGATTTCAGACATTGGGCCTCCTCCAGGACTGTGACAGAGTAAGTTTTAAGGCACTGGGTTTTCAAGCCACACGCAACTACTATAGTAGTTAAAAGTAGAAAATTACTATCTGCCTCATATCAGACAATTATTTTTAGCCAATCAATCTAAATATTCTCTATTATATTATGTTATAATATTATGATTTGATGATACAATGTTTATCATTCCCTGTTGATTATTCATTTACCTATGCCTACAGTATGATTGACCAACTTAATGTTTAAAAACATTGAACACCTTGCACCTAGATTTGGTAACAAAATAATTTGATCAACAACTACAGATTGTTCAATACAGTACGCTATGAAAAGAAGAAAATCAGAAATTAGGGGCTGACTCTTGAGCCATGACAGCAGTGGTGGAAAAGAATGGATATAAACAAGAGTGATTATAAAGGAAGTTTCATGATAATTTCTTATAGTTGCTTGCTACACGAAAGGAACAAAGAGAAATGATGAATCAGATAAGACTAAATCTTTGGGATTGGGTGATTAGGGCAACAAAGGTACATCTGCACAGGAAGGTCAGAGGTGCCCTGTGCAGGCATGAGCTGAGGTCTGCAGAGTAAGGGGAGGGGTGAGAGGAGGGAGGAGAGACAGATAAAGATCTGAGAAGGAAGTGTGAATGGTAAAGACTTAAGTTGGGAGTGTGTTGAACTTGAGGAGTTGGATAAACATCTTGGTATGAAAGTTTCCTCAAGTGTTCCTGCTAAAGATAGAGAGAAACAGGTCAAGAATCATATGTGATTGCATTGTTAGTCTTTTTATTTTTACATTAATAAGCATTAATCAAACATAAAGGTTTAATGTGATTTTCTTACCAGCTCGAAAATGAATTAAAATGTTACAAATAGGCTTGGTGCCTGTAGCTCAGTAGCTAGGGTGTCAGCCACATACACCGACCTGGCAGGTTTGAACCCAGCCCAGGCCTGCCAAACAATGACAACTACAACCAAAAAATAGCTGTGCGTCATGGTGGGCACCTGTAGTGTCAGCTACTTGGGAGGCTGAGGCAACAGAATTGCTTAAGCCCGAGAGTTTGAGGTTGCAGTGAGCTGTGACGCCATAGGGTGTGTCACCACAGGGTGACATAGTGAGACTCTGTCTTAGAAGAAAAAAAAAGGAGAAAAAAATTGTTGCAAATAATAATGATATATTAAGCTAGGCTGTTAATGATAAATACAGGTATTATGGGATCATAGATAACATTTCCTTCTAATAAAAGCAGTACATTATGTTTTCTGTATTATGGGGGGGTTGTTCGTTTTTATACTAAGTCACATAAAGCTGTGGTCCCCAGTCTCTGGGCTGCAGGCTGGTACTAGCCTGAAAGGAGCCGGGCTGCACAGCAGGAGGTGAGCAGACAGTGGGCAAGCAAAGCTTCATCTGTATTTACAGCCGTGTCTCATCACCACATCACCCCCTTAGCTCTGCCTCCTGTCAGATCAGGAGCGGCAGTAGATTCTCGTAGGAGCCCAAACACTGATGAAATCTGTGCAGGCAAGGAAGCTATCCAGGTTCCATGCTCCTTATGAGAATCTAACACCTGCCCACCCACCCCATCATCCACAGAAAAACTGTCTTCCATGAAACTGGTCCCTGGTGCCAAAGAGGTTGGGGACCACCAATCTAAAGGAAAGAGAAATATTTTAGTTTCAGAAAGCAATGATACTAGGAAGAGCAATTATTATTTATTATTTAGCATAATTTACTACACACATCATAATCATAAAATAGCTTTACAATCAGCTTCAGAAATAATTTTTATGTATTCTAAGAACTGTACCTTCTTCACAATTTCAGGCGGTTTCTTTTAAAGGAAATGCTAATAAACACATAGATGGTGCTTCCTCCTAGGAGGCATTCTTCTGTTTGCTTTCTGATTATTGACTCATGTAATCTTTTTAATAACCCTATGAAGCTGATACTATTATTACTCCTACTTTATATGGGAGCACACTGAGTCACAGTACAGTAAGAGTCTTGCCCAAGACCGCACAGCTAGTAAGGGGTGAGTCAGGATTTTCCCCATGATCGAAATCACTAAGCTTATACCACACCATGCACGGCATGCTAAAAATAACGCTCACATTTACTTTAGGATTATGTGACAGGTATGTAGACTTAGTGTCTTTTTTTTACTGACATGGAAACAAACTGTAAAACAAAAAGATCAATTTTGTTCTTCTACTAAGATTGGTGAAGATTCACTTTGGTTCATTCTGAAATCCCTTTTCCTTAGTTACAGATTGTAGCTATATTCACCAGTCCAACATTATCAAAGCACTTTAAGTGAAAAAAAAAAA
>NW_003852398.1:45403028-45407687 GCF_000181295.1 Otolemur garnettii
CCTAAAGATGTGAACCACAGCAAATGTGAACCAAGGTGCATACTGAGCTATCAGATTAGTGGCTTAGTCTTGAAACACACACACACACACACACACACACACACACACACAAATTTTAGTTTTGACGAACCAGAACTTTCTTTAACCAGCTGAGTCAGAAAACTTGCCTAAATGCCAACTCCATGCCATCAGATACTTTCCGGGTCAATGAAGAATTGCATCCAACCTAGAGAAGTCATGATGGACAGAATGAAATCACAGTCTGAGGTTTTCAAGGCGTGTCACACAAACTTCAATTCACCTCTTCTATCAAGAAGAATCTGAATATGCACCAAAGTCAGGCAACATTAACACCTAGAGGTTAATCAAGAGGAATAAAAAATCAACGTCAATTCTTATCTCCCTTCCAAATCTTCTAACTAGCATCATTTTCATCAGACATTATTCCTTGGTATTGGTAACCAGAAGCCACAATGAGAACTCTGCAGGCAGAGGGATGAAGGTGCCATCCCACTGCCCTGCGTGAGCTCAGACACGGAATACATCATCTTGTCAGAATGCCCAGGCCTCAGTGGCACCCCGCCTGGAAAACTGAGTCCGTTCTTACCACAGTACTCTGGCGGTGGCTGCTGCTACTGCTGTTCTCCTGTTCAAATTATCCTTTGGGATGTGGACAGGACACACACGTACCACTAGGGTGTCTGTGTCTTTTCATTTTCTGCCCTTAAAGACATCAGCTGATTCTATGAAAATAATTAAGACGGCTCCTTTCAGTAACAGCTGAAGAAATACCCACATGTCTTCTAAGATTTCATCGGTACAAAACCTCCATGCACTTCAGATAGTTTCCAGTTGTTCCCAACTCTTGTTTCTAAATCTATTTGTTAATGAAAACCTCAGCTCACCAGGAAAAATGTACGCTCTATGTTATTAATGGATATATTTAGTCATTATAACCACATATTATAAACTATGGAACAAAAACAAAGATCTATCTTTATAACACTTATGCATAGTGACATATCCATAGCTAAAAACAACATTTTTTTAACAAGGGGAAAATTTGAAGACCTATTGGCAGAGAAGAGGGTGTATCAAAAATATGGAATTGTTTCTCAAATTATATTATTAACTCACATTGAAAATAATCAGTGAGAAATGGCTGATGGGGGTCAGAGCCCAGGCCACACTTCACTTTTCTAGCATAAATCCCTGTAAACATCAGATTAGAGAGACAGATAGGCAGACACACTCCCAAGCAGAGTGTCCAGGAAGTGGCCCATGAGCACACACATGCGTGCACACCCACACATGGACCAGGGAGTGAGAAGGAGATACCATGCTCTCCTACAGCCATCCTGAGCCCTGCTAGAGTGGGAAACACTTCAGGAGGCTGACTACATAGGATCACAAAGCCTCCACGCTTAGAAGACAAACTGCTAGTACATGCTACTCAAAAATACAGTTGTTGGGGCTCAGAAATCAACACACCCAAATACAGCACTTTGTATATGCTAAAAAGTGGCTCAAACTTTCTCTGACCTCCCCAACCACTTATGTCTCCCAAAACTTAAGATAAAGTGGTTCCCTGAAGTTCCCTTGTCTGCCTGAAGTCTGGACCTACTGAAGAAGAAAAAAATGTCCTCTTGTCCCTTCACTGAGCTTTCATTAACTAAACCCCAATTGCAGGAAGGAACGCTAAAGACTGTCATCATACCCGGACAGACTCTTGTCAGAAACCATTATCAGCTGTGCAGGGCCAGAAGACTTTGTCCCACATTACTGTATGCTGTTGAAACCCACTGATTTCTCCCTAGTAATTATTTATTGGTCTTCAACAGAATTCCTTTCCTACCCACTCTCATACCCTGCTTTGTCAGGATCCAAGCTCTCATTGTCCCTGTAACCTCAAGGTGGCATATGAGCTGACTGGGGGATTGCACCTTCATGCTGAAGGCTCCCGTGGCATGTAAAGCTATGATCAAATAAATTTGTATGCCTTTTCTTCAAGTGATCTGCCTTTTGTGAGCTGATTTTTCAGCAAAACTTCTGAGGGCAAAGGGGGAAGCTTTCCCCTTCACAGTCCAGGGAGTCTGGACATCATATTCTACTACACCATGAAACTGTTCCTTGAGCTAACAAGGAATCTCAGTTCCAAAGGTTAGCACCCAGACATGTGGGGAAAGCTAACGCCATGAAGGCAGATAATAAATATTAATGTAGACAAAAAATAGTTAACAAAAGAAACTTCTCAAGAATTTAAATCAAGTATAATGAATACCATCGGGGAAATAAGAGAGGATCACATCCATAACAAAGAATCAATTAATTTTCAGAGAAATGACAAAAATGATCACTGACATTTAAATCACAATAAATGGGCTGAAGAAGAAAATGGGACTAGCTAAAGAACAAACTAGGAAAATGAGCCAAGGACTTCTCCCAGAAGCAGGCAAAAATACCAAGACCACAAATGAAAGGAAATCAAAGGCTGTGAAGGACTGACTCCAATATCTGACAGTAAGTTTTCCAGAAAGAGAGTAAGAGAATGAAGCACAAGGATGAGTGAAGCCAAAATAGAACAAAACGTCCCCAAAGTAAGCAAAGTGTTATGTTTTCATATTCAGAAGTCCCAGTGAATGCTGGGTAAATGAATGAATAGATCATCCTGACACCTCATCAGGAACTTTCCAGACTTATGAGACATTAATATTTCATTTTTGGCCACCTGAAAATTAATATCACTAAAACTTACCATACCTAAAATCGAGCTCACCTGATCTGAACAGATTCTGTGAATTTCCTTATTCCTATCATTAATACTAATATCTTTCCAAACACACGAGGCTCTGAATGCAATGCCTTATTTAGCTTTTCCCTTTGTTGGTCACATTTACTCTATTTTTCTACTTTGACTCAAGACATGTAATAAGCCCAGCCTTCCAAATAGGAAATGAAGGATTGTTATAGGACTGAGACCCCATCTATGGCTCCCAGGATCAGAAACATGAGGCATGGCCATCACACCAACAGAGTCAGTCTTACTCTGCGGAATCCTTCTATTGTTCTGCCTACTCGGGCTTCCCACCTCCAACTCACTAATCTCTACCTCTATTTCTATGCAGCTTTCTGCATACAATTCAGAAATGGTGTAGTTCATTCTTACTACTCTGAGTGTCTGTAACACATTTTGGTCCTGACTTTGACTCTGCCCTCATTGTCTGCATTATTTACTTGTTACTTAAAATCTATTACATCCTAGTTTGGGTTTTATTTATGTAGGTCTCTCCTTTGGGAGACCAAGTCTATAAAAAGCAGCTATGTCCTATTACAACAAACTGTTTTTAATTGTTCAATTTAGTGGGAGTGTCCCCATATGGGAAATACATAAATTGCTGCACTGAGTCTAATTGTTAGGATAATGCCTTCCTTGGAACTGATTATCATTATACAAATGACTCAAAAATTGCTCATGGGTTTTCTGCTCAATTCAGTCCTTGTTTGCTATCTTTCACTATTATTAAAGTTTTGTATTGTTTACTTATTATGAATGACAGTTTTTTTGTCTTTTCCAGGCATCTTTTTCTTAGTACTGGAGACTTTTCCCAGTATTTAAAGTAATTGAGTCCATTTTCCTCAACCTTATGTAGCATTGAGCAAATTTAAGGGCTTTATCTTTTCCATGTGGAAAGTCAGGGCAGAAAGGAGAAACCAAAGCCTATGGATATTAGGCTCGATTACAGTATTTAAATAGGACTAGAAAACAGAAATCTCCCAAGTTTGGTGTCAACACTTCTTGATTAGACAAAAGTCTCTCTGCTTTCCCCCTTGAATGAAATTCCTGCTTATTTTCTCTCACAGCAAGGGGGGGGGAGTAAACAAAATAGAAATGGTTATTATTGATTGTAAACTGGTGTGCCCAGTGCTGTAGGACCAATGCTTTGCTATAGTATATTTTTTAGCAAAATACGTTTATGGTGATGATTCCAAAAGGGGGGGGGAAACTCCACAATGTCTATAGTTATATAGTTAGTAGTCATACAGTTAATAGATAGAGAAGGTGTCTACTCAACGCAGCCCCCCACTTGCTCTGGGAACCACACCTCGTGGTGGGGTGAACCCATAGGAGCCATGACGGACCGTGAACCGCTCACTACTCCTCACTGGGAGATTAGGGGATGGGTTTCTGAGCCCAGCGTGGCCAATCATCTGTCTCTCTCTCCCTGAAGGAGGGATGGGGTGAGAGGGAGTCAGTACCTCTGTCTATGGGACTACGGCATGCAGAGTGGGAGTGGCATAGGCTGTGGGAGTGACTGCCTATGGCAGTGTGGACTGAGTGGTGAAAGCTCATCTGCAGAGAGAAAGGAAAGAGTGATGCAGACACATCAGGGAAACAGAGAGGGGGCAAAGTAGCACTCTCGGTTTGCTCTGGCCGAATCCTTTTAATAATATACATTCCACTTTTGTATTCAAAGTAAAGGTTTTGTTTTCTTTTTTCTTAAAAAATCTTTATTTTTTATTTTATTTTTTTTTTTGAGACAGAGTGTCACTTTGTCGCTTTCAGTGGAGTCCTCTAGTGTCACAGCTCACAGCAACCTCAAACTCTCGGGCTTGAGCAATTCTCTTGCCTCAGCCTCCCGAGTAGCTGGGATTACAGGT
>NW_003852398.1:45407772-45409287 GCF_000181295.1 Otolemur garnettii
GGGCTTAAGCGATTCTCTTGCCTCAGCCTCCCGAGTAGCTGGGATTACAGGTACCTGCCACAATGCCCGGCTACTTTTAGAGACAGGGTCTCACTCTGGCTCAGGCTGGTCTTGAACTCATGAGCTCAGGCAATCCACTTGCCTCAGCCTCCCAAGTGCTGGATTACAGGCGTGAGCTACTCCCCCCAGTCCATTCTTAAAAAATCTTAACACAAAGATTTGTCATTCCCATTTCTACCCCAAGTGTGTTCTGTCACCTCAATGATCTGCATCTACTTTACACTGACTTTCACCTCTTCTGGTAACACAACTCTACATCCAACTTATAAATTCATTCCCAATTTGCCACTTGCTTTCTCTCCTAATCTTCCTGAGAATGTTTCATCAGTTCACATTTTATCTGCCCTGGTCTTTGTTCCCTGAAAATGGCTAAAAGTTATCTCTAAGTTTGCTCATAACTTTGTTCTTTACTTTAAATGCTTAATTTTGGCCTATCACTCCAGGTAAACAAGCTTGCCCTCCTCTCAGAAAATGTCCCTGTCCCATCCCTCAGCTATTTATGATATACCGTGATAGTTTTCTAGATCATTCTTTGAATTCTATTATACACATTCACGCCATGTCAGTGTTCTCCCCTGGTGTGTAAAAACTTGATTGTGCAGCGAGCACTGTGGTCTCACTACACACTCACAATCAGTGGACTCAGCAAGACATGTTTCTTTTCTTCTCAAAAACGTCTTTTGCTTGAATTAAGAAGAAAGAATAGAAAGAGTCAATATTTAGTAGGACCCAGCGGACAGATGTACAGTCTCTAAAGAACATTAGTTTCTCTTAAAAAAGTTCTTCTATAGTGATTTTCAATTATATTCTTTACATTTTACTTATAATAGCAACACATGAACATATTTTTACCCTAAAAACAAACCTAAACATAAAATTACACAAAATATAATATGAAATCTCCTTTCATGCACCTCCCCAACCACTCCCTTCCATAGAGGTGACTCCTATTAGAGAGTTTTATATACATTGTTCCCCATCTTTTACTATGAATTTACTTATAAATGTTTTTATTTTGTTCATGAAAATAGGTTAATCCTTTATTAATTTCAAAATATCAAGGGGTACAAATGTTTTTGTTACATAGATACACTGTATAAGCTGAAGCCAGGGCTTTGATAAAATGGCCTCTTTTCTTTGGGGTAGATACCCAGTAGTGGGATTGCTAGGTCACATGGTAGGTCTACTTTTAGCTATTTGAGGAATTGCCATGTTTTCCTAGGGGTTGTTCTAGCTTTTAGTCCCATCAATAGTGTAGATGCCTTCCTTGTTCTATGGCATCCATGCCAACATCTGTTGTTTTCTTTTTGAGAATGGCCATTCTGACAGGAGTAATGTGGTTTCTCATTGTGGTTTTAATTTGCAATTCTATGACAATGAGTGATGTTGACCATTTTTTCATATGTTTGTTGGCCATTTGTCTATCTTCTTTACAAATTTCTGTTCATGTCTTTC
>NW_003852398.1:45410039-45412149 GCF_000181295.1 Otolemur garnettii
ACTATGCTTTCTGCTAGTTGATAGGTACTGTCAGGTATGAGTGCTCCTTTTTGAGTAAATGTACTGGAGATACCATACATGAAATTTAAATTACTTTTAAACAGGTAAAGATAACCAATGGAAGCTAAATTATTCCCACAAAATCTTTAATACAAGATACAGAAGATGACGGACATGTGACTGCCAGGACTTTTATAACGCTGAGAGGAATGCACTGGTCAAAAGAACAGCACTTAAGTAAAATGCTGGTGTCGTTTCATGTGTATTAATCTATATGGAGCAAACAGATAAAAGTTTGCAACTGCAGATGACTTAGTTGTAATACTTTGGTTCTCGCGTTCAAATCTTAAGGAGATAAAAGCCCTACAATTCACAACTGCAAAAGTTTCTCAAAGGTGTTCTGAAAGTGTTGAAGAAACAGTCTTAAGAGGCAAGGCTCTATTGTAAAGACCCTTGGCATTCAAATAAAGACAAACTAGGGAGAAATGTTTCTGTCCAACTAAGAGAGCAAAATGACAACTGTGTTACAGCCCACTGTGGAACCGCACCAAGCTGAAAAGCCTCATATCCTCCTATCTGTAAATTGCTCAGGAAGAGGTATGGTTATTGACAATCTCAGAAGAGCATAGAAGGCTAAGGCAGGACATGTTTTATCACTGATCGCTGAATGTGGAAGAGAACCATCAATTAGGCACGAATGAATGAGTTCATCTAACAGCATTTTATCATGACATTTACAAAGCTCATCCTAGTGGAGAATTTTATTTTCACACTTTATGAATGAGCAAGCTTACCCTGTTACGAGGGTAGTGGATAACCCCTCTTTCAAATAAAAAAATATATAGATTCAGTATCAAGCAAAACATCTGTAAAGGTTTTTCCCAGATGCCTCATTAGAATCCCTAATTTTGAAAAGCTGCTACATGGTGGCTTTTGGCTTTGGGCAACATGCACAGGAACATCTGAGAATGATTTCTTGTTCTTTTTTACGGCATGCACCAGCTATCTGCAGGCAAAATGTAAGGGGATACAGCTTTAACACATTATTTTCTTTCAAAAGAGAAGCCCTGTACTATACAAGCATGTTCCCAGAGGACATAAAGAGAAACTTCTCTCTCTGTCAATGAAATAATTCTAAAATGACTTGTTGATGTGATAATTCCTTGGCATGATAATTTCAATAATAAAAGCCAAATTCTCAACTCTAGTAAAATAATTGTCATACTTTATTTTTTATTTAGAAACTCTACATCCGTTCTAAAGTGAGACCTTGGAAACATATTTATATAACTCTGACTTACAGCCAAATTATAAATATTGCCAAGTATCTAACCACTATCCTACACCTTATCCCCTTTGGGGAAAAACCCAGGCCTAAAAGGTGGGTTTTACACACTTCCCAAATCTTTTGTTTCTTTGTTTTTCTTTTGTTTGTTTGTTCTTTTGTAGTATCAACATTTGAAATTCATTTTCCTAGTTTTTAAAAAAAACTATGATACACAGTTATTAACTAGAGTCACTGTGTTGTGCATCTTATAAAACTCATTCCTCCTGCATAACTGAGACTTTGTATTCTTGGACCGAACCTCCCATTACCCCAAACCTCAGCCTCTGGAAACCACCATTCTGCTCCTCTCTGCTTTCTTAACACCCAACCTCACCATCTCACTCACACATTGGAAACAGATTGTGGAAAGAAAGGAACTTGTGCAAAAGGTAAATGGCAACAGTAAAGAAAAGGAAGAGAAGAGAAGTAGAGGAGAAACAGGAGGGAGGGAGGGATGTGCCAGATGCCAGGGTAATGCCCGTAGATCCGGAAGTAGTTTGTTTCCTAAGTGAAGACAGGAGCACATTTAGAGACCTGCAGAGACCTAGCTCCATCCACCCAATTCTGCCTCTTTCAAGCTGCACTCCTTAGTATGATTTAATGAGACATGAAAAGAAGACTTGCACCTGCTATCATAATTATACAAAAAGAGTAATTATTTTTCAAAGACATGCACTGAAAACCATAGTTTCATATTAGACAACAATAAAAGGATAAGAAATAAAGGATAAGAAATTATATTGAACAACTCATTGGGGAGTAGAAATATACACCAGGGTATAG
>NW_003852398.1:45413329-45418860 GCF_000181295.1 Otolemur garnettii
CAGTTGCTTTTCCTTCTTTCTTCTTTTCTTTATTTCCCTCCTTTTCAGTCATGAAGGTGCAAAGGGGGTAAGACTTTATTTGCACTTTAAAAGAAAGAAAATAAATGAACACTCCTAAGAAAGATTCACAAGTTAAAACAAGAACACGACAATGTATTCTCTTTAGTAATTTTAAGAAATGAGATATTATATTAAAAGTTGAATTGACAAACTAAGTCAAGACATACATTCACATACTTCAATGGTAGAGTCCTTTTATTTTATTTTATTAGATAACAACAATAGAAAAGTGGTTATTCTTTATTTCCTGGTTCCTATGGTTCAGATGGAATTAGATATTACTGCTTTGGCGTTAACATGTGTTTACTATGTTGTTACTGGGGATTTTAGAACATGTAATTTATGTAAAAAGTATGTTTTCTATGTACTTTATTCATCTCAGCTAATTAATTACTCTCAACAGAATTTTCTCATTAACAGAGGAGAAATCTGCTCTAGGAAAAGTCTGATTGATAAGGGATTATGATGGTTTCTGGGTAGCCAATATATTACTTATCTAAAATATTTTGTAAGATAGCTCTTCCCTAGAATGTAGCATTTAATCTGTGACTTGGTCAGGGTCTATTTGTAAGATCTGGTGGCCGGGGCCCCTGCATGCTTTATGTTGATGTCTTACTGAGAGCTCACCTGGTACTTTACACACAGTGGGTGAAAAATAAATGTTGGTTGGATGAATGAGTTACTACAATCCCTAAAAGCAGTTAAAATCTTCAGGGAGAAACATCAGCTAATAGGTGAGAGGAGCTAAAGTCATTTCAATACATCTTGCATATGAATACAGTTTATAGAGGTCAAGGCAAAGCTGAAAATATTTCTTCTTATATTTTTGTTAGTCCAAGGCTTCTACAAGATCAGTCTTGCAACTTGTCAATTATACTTTTAAATTTGACTTACTTATTCTTATTGTATTTACACAAGACCTGGGAATAAATTTAGTCAGTAAAATAGGATAAGAAAGACAATATATTATCTTAAATTTTTAATTAATTAATTTAACAATTAATTTTAATAAATTTTATAATTAATATATTAATTTAATAATTAATTTAAAATATAATCACTTCCAAACAGATAACGACCAAAAATACTGAAATTTTAATTAACTTGTTGCCATTTAAGGTATCACTATAATAAATTTAAAAATTGAAATTCTCATTTTAATCAGAAGTATCTCTTAAATACAGAGGTGGCGGGTTAAAACCTGGCCACAGTCAAAAACTGAAAAAAAAAAAAAAAAGATTGATTGATGCTTAGAAGTTCGTTTATTGGAGTGGTCTTGCTCTGACTCCCTCATCCCAAGGTTAACTTCACTGCTGTTCCAGTGTACGTGATTAGGGTGTTATAACTCCAACTGATTGCATCTTTTCCAAGATGGTAAACTCATTAAAGGCAGGAAATAGGTCATATTTAATATTGTCTTTGTGAGTACAGCTTCCCTTAAAGTAGCTATTTAAAAGATACATGGGATAATCGTAAGATTAAATCTATTAGCCTGCAAGTTTAAAGTCAAACCCAAACTACAGTGAAAATGTCAAGTTCTGAAGCACCTTAATAACTAGCTGGTTCTTTCATAATGGCCTTCCTCCCAGCTATCCCTTCAAACTTAACCCTCTCCTTTAGCATTGCTAAAAGAACAGCATAGCACACACAGCATTCGGTTATGCCGGTCTAATTTTCATCATAGATAATGCAGCTCACCTGCATGTGTACTCTACATCGCCCCCTAAAATTTAACAAGGTTAGGACATAAGAAATCCAAGTTCCAAATGCACTCACACTTCTCCTTAAATGCAGTGTGTATAAATAAAGGGGCCTTCCGAGGCCAGTTCTTTTTTCCCTTTACCATGGTAGTTTTGAGACTGTGGATATCATGATATGAGTTTTAATAGTTGTTTACTATGACTGAGCATTGCTAGCCTTAGTGGAGTTGAGACAAAATTGACAGAAAAGTGGACTAAAGACACAATAAAGGATACAAGGCTGTCAAGAGTTTGGCACACCTAGATACTCAATGAAAATCTGTTCCATTGCTCCTGTCTGCCATTGAGAACAGAGAACACACCAGAGAAATCAGGGTTGAAGCCCACCACGACAGGGGTGAGAGCGTTTCCTCTCCTGAGCAAGCACAGGTTATTTGTATTTGCTGAGAACTCCTCAAAGGACTCAAACTAGACCTGCCATGTGATACTGCAATCCCATTACTAGGCATCTACCCAGAAGAAAAAAAATCATCATAAGGACATTTGCACTAGACTGTTTATCACAGCTCAATTTACAATTGCCAAAATGTGGAAACAAACCTCAATGTCCAGCAACCCAGGACTTGATTAATAAGCTGTGGTATATGTATACCATGGAATAGTATTTAGCCATAAAAAGATGGAGACTTGACATCTTTTGTATTAACCTGGAGGGAAGTGGAACACATTCTTCTTAGTAAAGCATCACAAGAATGGAGAAGCAAGAATCCAATGTACTCAGTTCTAATATGAAGGCAGTAGATTATTTAAAACAAGGTGGGGCTAGGGGGATGAGGGACTGGGGAGAAGGGTATAGGAAGGGGCATGAGGATCATGGTATATGCACACCTCTTAGGGGTGGGACACAATTACAAGAGGGACTTTACCTAACCAATGCAATCAGTATCACCTAATTCTTTATACCCTCAATAAATCCCAAACAATAATAAAAAAAAATAAAGGGACAGTTACTATTTCAAAAGAGTCACCAACTGGGGAGGACGTAGACTGAGGCAATAAAGAGAGAAACCACAAAGCCACAAGGTCCTTAGCCACAAACAGTAGGTCCAGGGTCATCCTATCACTATGTGTTTCCCCGAAAATAAGATCGACCCTCCAAAATAAGCCCTAGCAGGATTTCTATGCATTTATTAAATATAAGCCCTACCCAATAATAAGACCTAGTGATGGGCGTGGCTATCGGCACGGAGCAGTAAGGAAGACTGGAATTTTTTTTATCTGCCCCAGCTCCTTTCTCTGCGCAAAGCTGTTTGCACTTGTGAGGGTGCACATGTGGTAACCACACTCACAGGCATTCTATTGCACACGTGTGAATGGCTAGGGGAAAGGAGTTCACGCATCACTAGTGCCAGCCCCACCAACAATGTTGGCTCCCCCTGTCAGGCTCCAGAAAAAGATGACTTAACTATATTTGAATAAATGTAGATTGCTGTATTATACTTAATAAAAATAAGACATCCCCTGAAAATAAGCCCTAGTGTGTCTTCTTGAGAAAAAAATAAATATAAGACAGTGTCTTATTTTCAGGGAAACATGGTATATACCCCCATGGAGAACACCAGATCTTCTGTACCAGATGAACTTTCAGGCATACAGACAGAATCAATTATTCTTATTTCTGCTCTCATCCTCTCAGAATTAATTTCAATTTGCTCCACATATGTGATCACCAGCAGATACTTGCAGGATTAATTATATCAATCATTATTACTCAAGCTTTTATCCCCACTGTGTTCTTTGCACATTTTCTAATTCTCCACATCCCTATACCATTGTATATACTTAAATGTTACCGCCAAAACTCATGTCCATAATCACTAAATGTTCCTTTATCTTCAATCTGTTATTTAAATATTTTCTCCATCTTGCCATAAGGCAAATCCAAATGTACCCTGAACACACGGCTGTTACTAGTCCTTTCTAATGAGTGCTTTTTTTTTAATTTTTACACTCTATATGCCTCAGGTCCAGGAGGTGGGGATGAGTGTTCTTGCCCAACTTTTCCTGTTTGTAATTCATTTAGTCCCATGAAAACCCCAAACAACTTACACCACTCAAAACTGCCATCCACCAAATGTTCTCACTGGTGTCATTTATCAAACTTAGGTCATTCTTTGAAGATCTGTTAAAGTATCTTGCTCTGTCATCCTTCTGGGTGACATCAACATCCTGTGAATGGCCCGTCTCATATTCTGACATCTTAATTCCTTGGCTTTGTCACCTCTAGTAACCTTTTCTTATTTCCCTTGACAGCCTTTCACTTCCATAATAATATCCCAGACTTCATCTTCACATGGAAAATCCCATCTCCTTCATCTTATTTATTTACTTCACTCTATACCCCATTCTATCCTTTTCTCAATTACTACTTTCAAAAATTCTACTGCTTCCTAATGACTTCCCCTGAGCCATCCACTTCACTATCCATCACTATCCTCTTAGCATCACCTGTTTATTTATGTGGCTTTAATTCCATGGTCCATCATTATAGTCTCTGTCTTATAAATATCTCCAACTCCATGGCCACCCCCTAAAAACTGTAACCCAGGTTTAACACAAATTTCTGCCCTTGTCAGCATCTGTATCTGGGCATCTAATATTTCTGGGAAGAAATCACACAGTGGGCTAACTAATTCCACATTAAATTGACAACATCACACAGCCCTCAGAATTACCCAATAAGCTTAATTCCCTATTCTCCAAATGATTATGAGTATTTAATACATTTTCTTCTCCTAATTTAGTTGGAACCATTTACTCTGATCCCTTTCCTTACTCACTCTTCACTAAGGATTATACAAGGATTCTATTTTTTTGCTTTAAAAAATAGAAGCCATCAGGTGAGAATACCTTCATCTCATCTTTTATCATTGAATCTACAAATCTTCCTGCATTTGTACCCGTCTTCCTCATCACCCCTTTTGTCACAGTAGCCAATTTATCCACTTATGCTCTGGTTCTCACCTCCCTTGTCTCTTTGAGTGTTTTGTTCTTGAATGATATTATCATTGCCTTGAACATGTAACATGAATTCCTCCTTCATGTCAGATCATTCTAACCAGATCGTGGTTGACAGTTTTATACCTTTAAAAAATGTATATCTCAGAGAAACACAAATCAAAACCACCCTGAGATATCTATCATCTAACCCCAGTGAGAACAGCTCACATCACAAATTCTCAAAGCTGCAGATGCTGGTGTGGATGTGGAGAGAAGACACATTCCATTGTTGGTGGGACTGCAAACTAATACAACCTTTTTGAAAGGAAGTCTAGAGAAGTCTCAACTCAAATTAGACCTCCCATTTGATACTGTAATTCTGTTACTAAGCATCTACCCAGAAGAAAAAAAATCATTCAATCACACTAGACTGTTTATTGCAGCTCAATTTACAATCACCAAAATGTGGAAACAACCTAAATGGCCACCAACCCAGGAATAGGGTAATGAGCTTTGGTATATGTGTACCATGAAATACTGTTCAGCCATAAAAAAGATGAAGATTTTACATCTTTTGTGTTAACCTGGATGGAACTGAAACATATTCTTCTTAGTGAAGTATCACAAGAATGGAGAAGCAAGAATCCAATGTACTCAATTCTAATATGAAGCCAGTAGACAATCTAATGCACCACACAGGAGAAAAACTCTAATCAATTCAAGTTGGGGGTTGGGGAGTGAGGGAATGGAGAGATGGGAGGAGAGGAGAGG
>NW_003852398.1:45419210-45421465 GCF_000181295.1 Otolemur garnettii
TCAAAATCAATAATGATGTCTCTACCTCTATATTTTAGCTACAGATGAGGCAGCTGACCTTCTCCCCACTCTGGAGACACTCTTCTCTCTTGGTCTCCCCACACCACACTCCACTGGTTTTCAGATTACTTTCTTAGTGGACTCTTTGTTCTTACTTCCTTGCTCTCTCCTCTACCTGACTTCTAAATGATGAAATTCCTTGATAACCAGTCCTGGACCATTCAGATTTGCTCAGCATACACTGTCTTTTCATAGTAGACCTACCTGATTCTGAGCCTTTAAATGCATCCATATTTTGTGAAGCTTACATATCTTAGCACAGGGGTCCTCAAACTTTTTAAACAGGGGGCCAGTTCAATGTCCCTCAGACCATTGGAGGGCCGGACTGCTGGCCCCAGGATGAGTCAGCTGCTAAGCAGGATAGGCAGCGGTGGCAAAAACATCAGGTGGTCCGGATAAATGTCCTAGGTGGGTCACATGTGGTCTGTGGGCCGTAGTTTGAGGACGCATGTCTTAGCATATGTATTTCCAACTCTGATCAATGTTTGTAGTCCACCCTCGATTCCTGCTGTCATCTCCACATTGATATTTAATATGCCTTTTAACCTTGGCATGGCCAAATTTACACCTTGATTTCCACCTTGGTATTGTCTGCCCTGACTGTTCTCTCTCTAGTCTCCACCAACTCAGTACATGACAGCATCATTCACTGGGTTTACTCAAGAGAAGACGGAGATACTCTTGATTCTATTCCCTTTTGCCAAACCAGGAATTCCTACTGGTTTTATCTCCAAAATTTATCTGTAAGTCATCAATTTTGTTTTAATTCCCCTGCTACAACTCTTGTTCCCCTATAATTCATTTTCCAGAGAAGGTCAGAGAGAGCTTTCAAAAACAGTAATCAGATCATGGTTGCTTCGGCAGCACGTATACTAAAATCGGAATGATACAGAGAAGATTAGCATGGCCCCTGTGCAAGGATGACATGTAAATTTGTAAAGTGTTCCATATTTTTAAATACTTGTGATTAAAAAAAACAGTAATCAGATCATATAACATTTCTGTTTAAAAAACTATTAGTGGCTTTCTACTCTTCTTGCAATAAAATTCCCACATTTGCCTCTAGGGCCTTGTGAGGTGTGAGCCCTGCCTCCCATTCCAGCACTCTCCCTATTGTTCAGTATATACCAGGGAGCCTGGCTTTCTTCCTCTTCCACAAACACACCAACCATCACCCCCAGCCACAGCAGGATCTTTACCAACCACCTTATTCAAAGTAGTCTCTTGCCATCACTTTCTATCCCATCACCTCATTTATCACCTTCCCTGCATTTTTCAAGACTTATAATTATCTTTTTTTGTTTGTTTTCTCATTTGTTTAACTCTCCTTGAATAGACCTTAAGTTTCACAAGGGCAGGGGTCTTGATGTCCTGTTCACCTTTGTGTCCCCAGCACCCAGCACAGTAAAGAGCACAGAGTAGGCACTCAATAAATATTTGCTTAATGAACAAAATGAATGAAAAGAATGGATGAGACCACACAATTCTTGCTAAAAGTTCTCATTTATACAACACGTATTTGTTACGGAACCACAAAGCAGACAATTTAGGTCTTGCATGGGGCAATGATGGTGTTCAGCATAAAAATAATCGGATCTTGGATACAGAACTAAATTGTAATTAAATCCAGAAGTGCATCTTTTTCTCCAGTTAAGCTAAAGACTGATCTTTTGCCATTATCTCTAGCACAACTACAAATATCATAAAACTTGTATATAACATTAGGTGCTTTTCCAATGGTTTCTTAAACTAATTTTGCTACATGAAATCAAATATAATAAATGAGTAGCCAGCATACTATATGCCTTACTCCCAGATTAGAAGGCAAAGCGTTGTGCAGTGCTATGGCAAAGGCTAACTGCACTGTCAATGATTTGCTTTTAGCATTATGGATGGCTAATGTTCTAACACTTAATTTAGAGAGGGGGGTGCATTATTCCTATCTGCTGAAACAGAGAATGCAAACAGAGCTAGGCAGCCAAGACTGTGTGACAGGACCAATATGTCAAGTAACCTACAACACGAAACTCCCATTTCTAAGTCCTCCCTTCTCCAGACATCCAAATTCATGCCAATCTCTTCTTTCCATACCTTATTTCTTAATTAAAATATCTTCACAGGAAAATATCTGATGACTCACCCTCCTGCTATTAACAATTATAGTTAAAATAAATGAATAAATAAATCAATAAAAA
>NW_003852398.1:45423134-45424513 GCF_000181295.1 Otolemur garnettii
AAATTAAAAGCTAGCAGGTCGTCACAATATCTGGCAATAGAGAAGATTTTTTAATCTTAGTTCCAAACATTTATAAAATTTCTTAGAAAGAATCTATCACTTCTACCACTGTTACTCTTTTGCACGAGTCCTGATTTATAACTTGTAAAGACACAGATATTCCTAAAAAGTATGTTAAGGAATATTTTATATTTCTTAAAATTAGCATGTAATCCCTATGCATTTAATCCCCATCATTATATTGTTTCTCTAACCTGTTTTTTTGTTTGTTTGTTTTTTGCCCACAGTAAAGTGCTGTGGTGTCACAGCTCACAGCAACCTCAAACTCCTGGGCTTAAGCTATTCTCTTGCCTCAGCTTCCCAAGTAGCTGGGACTGCAGGTGCCTGCCACAACACCTGGCTTATGCTTTAAACAAAAAATGAACATTGAAGTTCTGTTTTTTGTTGCAGTTGTAATTGTTGTTTAGCAGGCCCAGGCCAGGTTTGAACCTGCCAGCCTCGGTGTATGTGGCCAGTGCCCTAACCACTGAGCAACAGGGGTTGAGCCTCTACACCTGTTAAAATGCAGCCTCATGACTTTTAAAATAAGGGAAATTTTTTAGAAATTTCCAAACATCGAATGACCCGTACATCAGTATTTTATGATCATTATCTGTGCCTCTTCCTGTTTCATGGAGCATTATCTTTTCAAAATTAGGATATCTGTTTTGATAAAACAGCCATTACTTTCATCATTCTTTCAGCTTACTATGATGACTAGTGCCACGTAACACAAGTAACATACAGATTTCCAGTTACTTTGCCTATTTCTTACACTGGATGCCAGGCTGTCACAATATAGTTGAAGAAATGCAGGATTCACCTTTGTCTGGCCTCGAGGCAGGTTCAGGGGCCCAGTGTTACCGAGGGAGCATCTCAGTGGAAAGGAGTCAGGGAGGCAGAACAGAAGAATGTGCTCTCGGCTGGTCTCTAGCGTCAGCCTGGTGGCCTGGGGAGCAATGGCTGGCAACTGCCTAGCAGAGTTCATGCCACCTGAGGCGAAGAGCCCACCTTCTATATCCCAGTATCACGGGGTTGGGCATGTAACTCAACAATTCCTTTCCAGCCAAGGACAGTTCTCCAGAGAAGTAGACAGGTTCAAGATATTTGCTGCCAACCCATAAGTGCTTTGCTTACGGACACTGACAGCACAGATGGGGATCTGAGCCACACCCCAACAGCCGGGGATACCTAGTGTCTTTCATTACCTATTTATCAGTACTAATAAGACTTGGCTAAAAAAAAATAGCCACATCATTTTTTCTGTTTGTGTTCACTAAAAATTATTTTCTCTTCTGAAAATTAAATAGACCACTTTTGATACGTAACCATATAGGGGC
>NW_003852398.1:45424805-45434477 GCF_000181295.1 Otolemur garnettii
GAGTACATTCTGGCTGGGCTGAGGCTTCCCCCTCTCTCAAAATTAAATACAGGTAAAGGCAGGCAGTTCTCATAGGTCAACACTTTCACTGTCTCAAATACATTTTATTAAATGTCTGAATAATTGGGGGGAGAAAATTTTAGAAAGACTATCTTGTACTTTGGAAACTGGTACTCGGGAAGCTGACAGGTGGGCAAGGAGCATTTCCTGGGCCTGGTCTTCACATGGTGTAACTCTGAATGTGAGACAGTTACTCGGTGTTCACGTGAAAATGGTCACTGATTTGTGGTTGAAGAGAAAATTTCTGTTGAATGTAGCTTTATCTCAAATTTGATGGAAGTACCCGCCAAAGACCTCACTAGACCTCTGGCTCAGGGGCACCCATGCATCTAGATGCTGAGCAATGGTAACACAATGCTGGAGCAGAAAACTCTGGACGAAAGTCAAACAGGTTAAGTCTCATCCTCCACTTTCTACACGGAAGAAATTCCACCTAAGCCAAATGCCTTAAAATGACAGGGTCAGCATCACGATTTAAGCAACTTAAACTAATATCCAGAATCTTTCAAAAGGAAGTCCTAGAAAATCAAATATCTTAAAGAAACATAAAGGCATAAGAAACGTTCTTTATAGGGGAAATCTCATTGCTAAAACCGTGATTTAGAGGGAAAAGATATTTACACCAAGGGGAAAAATTCCAAATCCCAGACAATGGCTGCAAAAAAAAAAATCCCAGCATATGAAAATATCTTTTAAAATTCTTTAGCATTCAATAAAATAACGTCAGACATACTATGAAACAATTTCAAAACTGCCACTCCCTCTTTCTTCCTCACACACACACACAATAATCTATTATCTATTTTAAATCTATACTATCTTATTCCTGGAATTCTACCCTAGTAGATACCCTAAGTAACTCTGAAGTCCTGCAAAGGGAGTTTGCCCCCCCGTGTTGTCCCCTGGTTCTGGGTAAAGCTTTAATTACAGGTAGATCAAAATCATAAAAGTATCTTGAAAATACTGTAACCTTATTCTCTTATTTTTCAATGTTTCCTTCTATATGTAATAATTTTTTTAGGAACTGTTATGTCATAGAAACATTCATCGGAACATCAGCATTTCTTTTAGTTGTGTTTTTCTTCTAATAATTTCAAGAAAACTTAAATATAACAGGTGGAAAAGGAGCTCCTTCTTTCCTGATGGTTTGTGTTATAATTATATTAAAATCCGAGCCCTCCCTCTCAGCAACAATAATGACGTACACACTGCCTAGTGCAGAGAAACCATCCCCTGTCCGGTCTCAGCACATTCACTGTCTTCTGTTGCAGATGCAGAGAGAGCTCATCATTTGGGAAAGGAATCAAATACCGAAATGGTAAAAAAGAGACAGAGAGAGAAAAAATACACTCACAGAGTCGCCAGGGCGTGTGTGCACACTTCAGGCCTTTCCATCCTGCATGTAGGGATAATCTACGCATGCACAATCTCTAAATTCTTTGTTCCTTTGGTTAAATGCAAACGTAAGATCCTATTTAAGGAAAAGTTTATGAGGACTTGTTTTAAGGTCATAACTATTACTAAGAATAAATGACAGATTTATGTTTCGGGTTTAATAACAATGACTTCTATTACTACTAGTCAGTAATAGAGCAATGCTGCCGTGTAACTTCTCAAGGAGATTAATATAAAGAAGTCCTTTCCCCGTCCCCGAACCTTTTTCAGGCACTCATGTTCTGGGGACAGAAAGGAAATGATAATTACACAATATTAACATTCTGCCCCTTTCCTAGGCAGAGGTATCCAAAGTCATTTTCCACAGATAGTTAGATACAAAGCAAGTGTAAATTTCAGCAACTCCCTCTGGAGCAGAAATTAACCTACTAAAATAGGTATCTTCTGAGTTCAGTAGCACTGCGTACCGCAGGAGCTAATGAGAGATCATGTCGGGTTAATAATATTTATCTCACTTACCATTCTCTCGTAGCCATTTTCTAATGGTCAAATAGCAGCACAAATTAAGGGGCAAAAGGATAGGTAATCCTAAAAATAAATATCTCACTACCAATACTAATGATTCTTGGATTAAAAAATCTGCATTTTTTTTTTTTCTCTATATGTTACCAAATGGCTGCTTCGAAGTGAAGGTCGCACTGGAACAACTACCTTAGTAGTTCAACTCTAAAAGACTAGTTACTGCCTAGCCCTGTGCTGGGCACTCTGGGAGGACTGCCGTTTTCCTTTACTTTTAAAACTTTAAAGAATACATGAGTATAAATCATTTGCTACTAAACAATTCCAAAACCTAGGAAACTATGAAGTGAAAAGGAAAATTCCTCCTTCTATCTCATTTTTGAGAAGTAGCCACAATTAAGGCTTTATTTATATAGCACACATCACAGAAGTGGACACGCCAAACCATAGAATATACAGATTACTTCTGCACCCCTCCCAGTCTTTCTGGTTCATTAAAAAAAAAACAAAAAAAACCAAAAAACTTCTGTTTCAACTTTTGGAAAATTGAGCCTTTGTTGTATTATGTTTTATAAATAATTTTTCCCCAATTTTTCATTTTCTTTTGATTTCCCCAAGTCTTGAAGCCTCTGCCCTGTGGATAGAGCATGATTCAGCCTTGGGCACCTCCCATTCCAAGAAGTGGGAGAGGTGCAGGGGGCACCCCTGGCCCTGTATTCTGGGATATTTCATTTGCTCATCAGGGTCATAAGTGAATCAGTGGTGAAGTTCACTATGGTCCACCTGTCTAACCTTTAATCTTTAGATTGTTTTTTCTGGGTCCAAATGTGAGTTCCCGAAATTAAATATGGTCTGTTCTGAGGTACCCCTTCCAGTGTTCCTCCTCTGCTATTCCACTGAGTAAAACGGAGTCTCCCTGTTGTGCTGCTTTCCTCCGCCCATAACGTCTGCCCTGCCTGCACACACGACCTCCAGTGAGCAGCCTGGGGTCTTTCAGAGGACCCGCCACTGGGAGAGAAATCTATACCCTACTCACATTAGGAAACCTGTTTTTCTTTTGGTATTTTTTCTCAATGTGATCCTTGATTTCAGTTTATTTATCATGAAATCTACAGTCTGTGGCTTGGGCCATGGATCCTTACTGGTTTCCCTGATACACTGTGAAGTTATCCCTCCATGTTTAGTCTTTATGATTCTCCAATATACATAAAACACACACAAAATGGGAAGAAAGTAACACGTCATCTGCTTTGTATGTGTCCATGAATCCGCAGGAGAACACTTTCCACACAAGGAAACTGAGGCTTAGGAAGCTAAAGGAAAGAGTCACAGCTAGAGCCTGGCAGGATTAGGATTCAAGGCCAGGTCTGTGTGGCTCAAGGCCTGAACTCTTTTCTCCACAGCCTGCTCACGCTGCCTTGCCACCTTTTTAGCACCTTTGGCTGTTTCACAGGGAACATGATTTTTAATCAATGAACAAACAGACTTCATGGGTTTTCTTTTGTTTTTTTGACTTGATGTTTGAAAAGAAGAGCTTCTACAGCATATCAACTCAACACCATTGTCTTTAGTACACATTTCAAATGCAATCCTTTGTGTACTTTAGACACTTTTTAAATTTGGAGCCCCAGATGAATTATGATATGTGAGCAGTGTAATAAAAGAGACATACTAAGAAAATATCTATGGGCTTTAAGAATACACATGAATTTTTAATTTCGTCACCTAATCAGACAAAGTGAAAAGATAACAAAAGATGCAATAATGAAGTATACGGGAGAGCTGTTAGGAGTATTTTTGCTCAGGATATTCCCTTACTCGTCACAGGCATTATTTAATTAATTCTTCATCACATCCTGGACAGACAGTCATAGACAGTGTACCTGAAATATTGTTATGTTACAGTAGAGTGCCTGGCAACACTGAGATGGTAACGCTATCTTCCTAAATTTTTTATGACAATTCAGTGCTTCTGCAACCAAAACTACTTTCTCTACTTTTCAGGATCAAACAAAGGGAACTATAAGAATTTTAGCATGTAACAGCACCTGACACAGTGAAATTCATAGACTACTTTCTAAGGCAACACTACATGAACAGCTAAATGAACGAATGAACAGACTTGGACGTGGGCCTTACAATTACCCTGGGAATGCCAGTATCCAGATCAACTATATACCTTAGTTTTAATTTCTCTTGGGACTTATCTGCACAGCTTTTAAATTGTCATTTGAATTTGGAAAAGAAAGGAAGCTAGAAGCATTTGTCTTCAAAGTGTCTGAAGATCTGCTCTAACTATCAGAATTCTCATTAACAGAACTGATTACCCCTCCTCATAATAATTTTTACCCACTGCTACCAACATTGGCTTGTGTCTGCATTTAGTATCGTGGGGCATATGCGTCCGATCACTCACTTTGCCTTACTCTATCAGGCTATGTGCAGCCTGAGGACATCTATAGGACCATGTTGCTTTACTTTAACTAGAGCCAATTTAATTTTTCTCTCTCTTTTGTAGCGATATCTTAGACTATGACATCAAATGCACATGTGATTTTGATCACTCTCTAGATAGTTAAATATTGTGGCAAGTCCATCTTTTTGTTTGTTCATGGCAAAAATCTTTAAGGTGGGCTAAATTTCTGTCCTTTTTTCACCCCCCACTGCCAATCCATCAGGAAATCCTCTGAGCTATGCTTTTAAAACATATCCGTAAAACTGCCCCATCTCCCCACCTCCACCACTACTATGTAGATCCAGGTCAACACCGTCTCTCAGTCACATTATTACAAGAGTTTCCTACCCAATCTCGCTGCTTCTTCCTCTTCCTTGTTAGATTATATTTTCAATGCAGACAGAACTGGAAGTCAGATGTTATCACTCTTCTGACTAAATACTTCACCCCACCTCACCAGCATAAAAACCTTTGTTCCTAAAATGACTTACAAGCCCTTCCCTGCTGTGTCCCCATTACTTTTCTCTCCTGGTTTTCTCTGTTCACTCTCTGTCCACTCCAGACTGGCCATAGCGTCCTCCCTCCTCCTCCTTTAATGTGTCAACACATTCCTGTCTCAGGACCTTATTGTTCTCCTTGCCAAGGTTGTTCATCCCCTAGATATTTTTCTGCCTCATTTCCTATTTCCTGACCTTCATTGTTTTTCTGTTTTTTGTTTTTTTACTCAAATGTTATTGTCTCAGTGATAATCCCCCGATTTGAAAATCCAAAACACTGTCCTCTCCCATCCTCTCAGTAGTCCCTGTCTCGATGTCCTCCTTTGTTTTTCACCACAGCACTTATTATCCTTGGGCATGCCAAATGTTTGTCTTGTTTTATTTTCAAATGTCCCTCTCACCTCTTTAGAATATATCTGGGAAGTGAAGAATGTCAGCTGTTTTGTTCACCATTTTATCCGCACCACCTAGAACTGTGCCCGAATCATAAATATCTGCTGAATGGATTCTTTCCTGGTTTTGAAAGGAAACCAATTAAATGTCAACGAGGAGAATGGTGACAACTGCTCATAATAAAATGTTGCTAAAATTGGCAGTGCTAAGATTTCTATTTGGGGAAATGAACCATTCTTTTTAAAAATGTGAAGTTGTACCACCTATAAATATGGAAAAGATGAATTCTGAATAACTTAGGAAGTTTATAATGATAGCCCCTCCCATAGAAAAATCTACCGAGATTAAAAGCTAAAATCTTCTCCGTGTACCTATTACGAAAGGAGGTGAATTTGCTTCCATTTTCATTTATGTTCTTTGTAAAGAAAAACAACAACAGCAAAATGAAACACTTAACTTCTGTATTATTTTTACGTAAAAAAGTGGAACTAGCCACAATTAATGTTTGTACTATTTCATATGACAAACACCAGAGCAATTTGCAAACAAACATCTGGGAACCTTATTGTGTAGACACACTTGAGCAACAGTCAAAAGCAATATTTCAAGTAGATTTGCAATCCTCAGCTCTTCCTTCTTCCCTAACAAATTTATTCTATCTGCTACTAGAATTTTAAAGCAAAATTTTCTAAAACAAATTATACATATTTTTGTATTTCCAACTACCTTCCAAAAATTCAGGGAAATTACAGGTTGAACTTCTTTAATGTGTTCTAGGGAAGTGACTGTATTTACTCACTTGATTTGTACTAAATAGTAAGATCAGTAATTGGTAAATAGAATCAAACTCAAAAGCAAATACAAAGTACATAGTATAGAAATCATTTAAAATGTCTACCCCACCTGTGGACAGCACAAGAACCAGAACTTTGGGATCCTGAGACATCCAGATTCCAGCTCCTCCATCTACCCATGGGGTTTATTTCTTATATGTAAGGATTAAAATTGGATAGACTTTGCAAATAAATCACTCAGTAGAGCTTCTGCCAAATCAGTAGCAGTTATTATTAGCAATGAAAATATATCAAAAGTATCTAATACTGGTATCATTCAGCGAAGTTCCATGTATCACAAGATAGTTTCATGAGAGTGAATCAGGAATTGCACACCTATGGGAGATCAACAGTGTCTTTCCTTCCCGCCTACCCTCTCCAGGTCGAAACTGGGAGGATTAGAAACTACCTCTGGCAAGTGAAGGAAAGAAGAGTTAAAGAAATAATAGAATAGTCAACTATGTGCTGAAGTGAGAGGAAGAAGACAAATTGAAAAAAAGTTAGACTTTGATTAGAATAGAATGGAAATTTTTAATTACTTAAACAAGACTGTTAAGTGACTAAAAGTACATGAAAGATTTTTATTATATGAGTATCAACCGACATGCTAGAAGATTTTTATAAATGAACGTGCCAGCCCACATTCTTCTTCAGGAAAGCACCCAATGGCCACTGTGAAGAGCCTGTTTAGTTGGCAGCCTTCAGCTGTCAGCTTTATCCAAGTCTGACTTGGCTTTTAGGCCAAGGGCACAGTCTTCTCAGGGTAGCCCACAGTCCCATGTTTGAGCAAGACTCTGGCACCAGGTCCTCGAGACTTCCCCCAACATACAACTCATCTGACCTGCCTGCTGCTCATCGCTCCCAGCTGAGCTGCCAGGGTCTTGGTCAGGTCTGGGGGGTTGTCTGATGGCTTCCTGGCCCAATCAATCCTGCCTCCTCCCTACCCCTTTAACTGGTGTTAAAGTTCTAAAATCTCAGCTCAGGTTTCTGAGGTTCATCTTGGGAAACTTCAACAAACTTCAGGAGTGCAGGTTTACTGTAAAGTACCCACCTCTGTCTTTCATTCATATTCAGCTTTAATTTCCCAGCTGTACATCTCAACCGGGGATTCATCTTAGCTCCTCAGAGTGGTCTCCTTATATCCTCTCTCTCTTAACCTGAGCTCAAGGGGGCAGCACTGCTGGGTGGGCGAGGTGAGGAGATGCCCCACTGAGTTCTCTCATAAATCTCCTTGGAGACTCCCTCACTAGGTTTGAAGTAGGTGCTATCGCTCCATACCCTTCTCATTATGGAAACAGGAAGAGATGTTGAGTCACAGCAGCTCTCCCTGAGGGAAACTGAGGCAAAATCTGCCTTACAATGTCTCAGACAAAGCTTCCATTTTAACACCCTATAACACAAATAAGCACAACCTAACAAAATATTATATTAGTATGATAGCTATGCTAATACATATAATCTAGGTGCTATGAAACCTACCTTGCAAACAATAACAAACTTAAGAGGGAAATATTCACTTATTGTCCAAAGTTGTCCCACACCTCTAATGTGTGGGAGAAGACGCTGACATAGATGGCTCTCGTAGCAGATGACAACTCTAAAAATAGAACATACTATGTAGAGATGCAGTAGATACATAGCAAACCCACATGTATAAATTTATTTTGCAATTTTATTATTATTCTTATTATTTTGAGGCAAAGTTTTACTCTGTTGCCCAGGCTAGAGTGCAATAGCATCATAGCTCACAGCAACCTCAAACTCCTAGGTTCATGATTTTTCTGCCTCAGCCTCCCACATATGAATTATATATATATATGGATTTATTGACAACAAATACTAGACGAATAGGGATCAACTATAAATGAAACGCAAGCTGTGCTTTTACTGCAAATTTGCATTATGCTTCATCACATGCCGATGCTCTCTGATTTATCAAATTGCAAGGGCACACCTGAGCTGGAAATAATTGTTTCCTTCTGAGATTTTCTAGCCTGCTTCTGTGAAATATCAACGTTTAGCTTGGATATAGTTTGTTAAAATAAGTTTATTTCAACAGGGGTTATTTATTTTAAAACTGTAAATAGCAGATCCTTACATATTTACTCAAATGTCAATTTGCGACTCTATCTTGAATGCTTCACCAGGGAAGATGCTACGTCTATTTGGTTCATTTCCGTGCCCCCCACCTTACACAATGTTGTTATATTGTTGAATGAATAAATTAACATTTTTTTCAAACCACAAATGGTTTAAAGTATTACATACAACAATGTGCCTAGTGTCCCCTGCACACCTCCACCAATTCAAGACTTGAGAAATTCCCACAGATCCCAATGACCAGTAATAGTTTTATTGGTTTACTGGCCAATGTTACCACGTGGAACATTGTAAACAAAGTCTACAAATAACTCAACTACGCATCTTTGAAACTTCTCAATTCTTTAAGAGTAAAAAGTTAATTTGGGAGATTACAAAATATTTTAAATATAAATTAGATATATCGTGCACACAGAGATAAGAATGCAATATATCCCACTATCTAAAATTTACATAATTTAGATATGCATAAAACCCATTACAGTATGAGAGTAGCAGCAAATAAGTATATTGTGGATGAATGAAAACCTTGACAGTCTAATAATAGCCTTGAACAGATCTTCTGCTCCTTTCCGTGTCAGTAAAGGGAGAAGTTAATGACCCATCCGGATCCACAGCCACACACCCAGAACAGCAGAGTTCTAGGCTTCCTAGTATTAAGCCATCTGCTTTTTATCTCCTTATGAGACTCATTTCTTCCAGGAAGAAATAAAGACCTGGGGTTTAATTCTCCTAGGACAAGTCTGCTATTAAAATTAAGAAAATCAAAATCATTTCCTGTTTTGCTTCAGTGAGGCCAAACACTAGGCAAAAACTTTCTTTCATTATTCTTTTAGCAAAATGTTTCCTTAAAAAGTAATATGCTGAAGTCTTAATTACCATTCCTCAGAACATATTCAGACCTTTAATAGAAAGTTAAAGCTGGGCGGTGCCTATAGCTCAGTGGGTAGGGAGCCGGCCCCATATACCGAGGGTGGCAGGTTTGAACCCAGCCCCAACCAAACTGCAACAAAAAATAGCTGGGTGTTGTACCAGGTGCCTGTAGTTCCAGCTACTGGGGAGGCTGAGGCAAGGGAATGGCTTAAGCCCAAGAGTTTGAAGTCACTGTGAGCTATGATGCCACAGCACTCTACCAAGGATGACAAAGAGAGACTCTGTCTTAAGAAAATATAAGAAAGTTAAAGCCAGAGATGAGGCTCAGCAACACTCTAAGAAAAATAGTTCCAGGGAATACTGAGGCCCCAAAGCTCTGCAAGTCTGTCCTGACTCAGTGGAGCCCACCCAGAGGGCACGTGGGATTAGGTCTCAGATAACAGTGTTTCAAAATGGGTTTTGGAATTAAAAATGTGAAATTACTATTTCATATATCACTTTCCAAAAACATTATTTAAAAACCACTATTAAATTGATAGGTTATTTT
>NW_003852398.1:45434756-45446554 GCF_000181295.1 Otolemur garnettii
TAAAGTTACACAAAACTGGCTAAATGTCACATAACTGGAAAACTATGACATTTAAAGCTTCCTTTTTCAATTTATTAGAACAAAATATTATAGGTGATAAAGATATTATAGGTGAGAAAAATCAAATTATAGTTAAAATATAAATTATACATTATGGTTAAAATATTAAAAATATATAGTATATAGTATGTAGATATCTCATATATATAAAGCAAATATATATATGTATGTGTATATATCATATATGTATATATCCAAACTAAAGGATAAATTAGAGGTTCTCTTGAATGGAAATAGAAAATATGAGAAATTTAAAAAATTAGAAAACTAATTTAGGATAAAAAATAGGTGAAGGACAGACACAAATATTTGTGCCTGTGGCAGCTTTAATTTGTAATATCGTAAGGAAAAGAGGTCTAATCTATGACTTCTTAACATTTTTTAGCTGTACAAAGATGATATTATTTGGCAAATCATCCAATATAAGGAGCCTTTGGGCTTCAACCTCCATTTCTGAAGAAAGCAGTGGTGCTGTGGGCTGGCCAGGTGAGACAATTCTGTCCCTGTGCCCAGAGGGGGCAGCCCACGCAGACTTTCACACTCCTGGCTGTGTTACCAGGTGGCTGTGTTACAGGAGCACTGGTGGATCTGAAACAATGTGTTAGAGAAACCCCACTACATTTTTATTTTAAAAATTCAAAGAGAACAAAAGGGAGAGAGGAATCCTGAAAGCTACTGAGAAGGAACAGAGGACACTTAAATACATTCATAACACCTTGAGGACCAATGGCAAAATTAATATTATGGATAGTAAACAGTATAAAGATCTAAATCAAACACCTCCTTTTATAGAAGCAAAAACGGAGACTAAAGCTCCTTGTGAGGCTGTAGTATGTGTGGCATTAAGAGCACAGGGCTTGGGCCAGTCGATACGCTAAGGTTAGCTCAATTATTTACTTTATATATGACCTTGGGCAAGATGCTTAGTTTTCTAAAGCTCAATTTCCTCATGTGTTGAATGGGGATAGTATAGTCATTAATAGTGAAAGATGCTATGAGGATGTAATGAGATTTAAAAAACGGGTAGTACAGGCCTGCTACACATACATGATAAACGTCTAATACGCTACAGTTTGATACTGTAACACACAATCCACTTCGAGTCCAAGAGATTTGGGTGGAACAAACCTCCTGGCCCAAGATCTGAGCAAACACAGTATTTCTTCCACTTCTGGGGAACTGAGATAATTGGATTTTTGCTGGGGATATGGGAGAAGTATTATTTTCTTTTCTGTAGGACCACCAGCACTGCTGTTAGAGAATTATACCTAACACAGAAGAGAGCAGGAGGGAAGGAGGCAGCACAGACGAAGAGAGAAAAACAAAGGGGCAGACACAGAGAGAAGGAGGGAGAGAGGAGAGACACAGGAGTGGGGACCTGGCGGTCACAGGGGAGGGGAGGGGAGAGACAGGAAAAAGAGGGACGCAGAAAGGCAGAGAGATAGAGGGGGGAGGAGACAACAGACAGTTTCAGAGAGGGCTACAATACAATGACAGAGAAACAGAGTGGAGATAGCGAGGCAAACGCAAAAGTAGACAAAACCAGAAAGAACTAGAGAGATAGGAGAGTGCGAGATCTTCCCAGCACCCTCTGCAGCTAAGCCTGAAACCAGGATCACTCCTACACCTCTCAGTCATGTGAGACTGTAAGTTGTCATTTTCACTGCAGCTAATTTAAGTAACCATTATGTACTAGACAACAGCTTGGATGCTTAATGGAAACAATTATATCAGTTAAACGCTATGCATCCAGATTGTGCCACTTGCCTTGTTTAATCTCTTGTTAATCTCAGAGTGAGTCTTGTGATCACACCTACTTTACAGATGACATTTCAGTGACCAGTGAAGTACCGTTAGAGCTGCGGCTGTTTTTCCTCCTAACCAGATTCTCCTGGCACAAAGTTGTTTGCATTTGGAGGTATCTAATGAAAGAGCAGGTAGAGGCATTAGAATCATGTGATAAAATTTGCTAAATTCAGTGCCAAAGCAGAGCTTCTTAACGTCAGCAGGAAGTACCATGGCATTAGAGGACGGGCAGGCTGCATTCACCATAATGCCTTGCACAACACATCTCCTCAGGGTTCCTTCCAGGAAGGACTCCCAGGCCAAGTCACCTGAAGCAGGGACACCCTAGCAGGAGAGCCATAAACACAGGGAAAGAGAGCACTAAGCACCCCACTCCCTGTAATTTCAAATTAGACTTACCCACTTGTGTGTGGGTAGATGTAACACCCTTAGCCCTTGGGAAAAATAATACTTTTCTTATCTCAAATTACAAAAATAGCAATCTAGACAGTATTTTTTCTAAGGTAGGAACAGAGTAAAATGTTATAAGCATTTCATTCTGCTACATGATTACTTAATTCAAATTTAAATAGGTTAATCTATCAAGGTTTTGGAAGAAGGGCAAATTTTTAGTATAAATTGTTTAAAGTAACTTATTTTTAAAAATATAAAGTAATATAATATGTCAAAAATAATACATAGAATTTTAAAGGTAGCAAAGCCCTATTTTCAGAGCATTGGTTTGGGGCTATGGTTATTAAATATGATTTCCTTATATGAATGCAAATTGGCAAGTTAGAGTCAGAAATTATAATGTATAAATCCATTGACATCAATACAACTAAAACATACAAATGCTATTTATAGATCCCACCTGACAGTTCTCTATTGGAAGGAAATCCTGCTTACCAGTGTTTTCAGCAGTCAATTTAAAAAATGGTTATCTTCCTTTACTAAGTACTTAATTATGGTATTTATAGGATAATGTAAATTATAATGCAGTTTACCTTATAATCACCTCATTACTCATATTTTAATACTCTCTCCCTTCAAAAATGTGGTTTTGTCCCAGGTAGCAGATGGGTAATTAAGAGGAGATACTATGGACAAATGGTAATTTTTTGTCTATGGATAGCTTAAGAAAATGCTAAGGAATTCATGGTCATGCAGAAATTTCAAGGAAAGTCAAGGCTGGGGTGCAGAGATGAGAAATATCAGAAAAAATTAATGCAAATTAACGATCCTTGGTTGGAGACCAGAAGACCCTGGGAGATGGCCTTCCCATCAGTTCACGTTTCATCTTCACTGTCCTTGTCCTCAGAGTCAGCAGAATCTCTTACCTGAACCCCTGCAAAGTGCCAGAGATGTTAGTGAAACTGACCTCTCCCGCTTCCTTCTTGGCCCCTTAATCCATTCTCAACATGGTGGCCAAATGGTCTACTGAAGCATACATCAGATAATAACTGAAAGAGATTGAATGTGTGTACCACCCCAAATCCGTATGTCAAATCCAAATGCCTTGTGTGATGGAATTTGGACATGGGGCCTTTGAGAGAGAAAAAATGAAATTAGTTCCTTTCTAAGCAAGATTCAGAGTTCCACTGCCCTTCATCACGTGGCGACACAGCCAGAAGACAGCCAGCTGTCTGTGAACCCAGGACCAGGCCCTCACCCGACACCAGATCTGCTAGTGCCATGATCTTGGCCTTCCTAGCCCACAGAATTTTGAGAAATACACTTCTGTTGTTTACATCCTCAGGTTGGGGTATGCTGCAACAGCAGCCCACACAGACTAAAACAATATCACTTTTCTTCTTCAATTTCTTGGCTTCTTTTGTTACAGGAAAAATTATCTTTTGTGAACCAAAGCCCCGTCTGACCTGGCTCCTGCTGGCTCTCCCATCGTCTGGGTCCAGCCGCCCCAGCTTCCCTTACTCCAAGGACACTTGCCTTCTTTCTTAAACTGGTTCCCAGCACTGTGCCCTTCCCACGTTGCTTCATTCACCTAGACCACGTTTTGCTGGATTTTTCACATGGCTAATTTCACCAGGTCTCAACCTAAAAATTACTTCCCAAGAGAAGATTTCTTAGGAAGAAGAGACTGATCCCTACAGAAAAAGCACAATAGGACCCTTCTTCTAGTTTCTCCCATCCAAAGAAAATTAAGGGGACTACCAGCCAGGGAGAGGCTCAGAGCACTGAACATAAAAAGGGCCCGACTATTACACTGAAAATGACTGTTACAAGGTAGAGAAAAATGTGTACTTATCAAAATAGTATTCAAGGGAAGAGCTCTGTTTTATTTTCCACTGTACATAACCTACTCCTCAGGCCATAAATTAACCACTCATCAAATATTTGCTGAATCGATGAACAGAGAGTAATAAAACTGAACTGGAGACCAGGCTTGCCCCTCTCAGTTTGGATGTGTACAACACTGAAACCCGATAACTTATCTGTAAAAGTGGAATTCAAATAATAGCTGCCTAGCCTCTTGAAAGTGGTTTCCAGTGTAAATGTGAAGAGGTCTTAACTCTGTAAAACACTTTTTAATATCTGTCAACATCATTAACCTGTTCGGTTAACTCCTACTCAGTCTCGTACATTTCTTTATGTGGGGAGAACTAAAACTGAGGCTGGGGACTTTAGTTCTGTGCTACCTGATATCAATTTCCTTTTGAATTGCCCTATTACCAAGTTAAGTTCATACGCAGTGATTTGCAAAATAAGCTTAGGGAGCAGTCAGAATCTGCCTCTCAAATTGCTGATTTTTTATGAACACTATCTCAATTTTTTTCTCACTATTCGTGATTACAAAGAACTTCTCGTTTATCACCATTTCTCTAGGCACGCGGAAAATTAACTCTCTTTAGTGTCAATAAATCAACAAAAGCACGTTTTATAAATCATAATCTGATTAATACTGTCTTATTTGGTGTTTGTAAGAGGGGTTAAAATAGAGATTAGTTGCCACTCAGAGACCACCATGTACTGCAGAATGCCCAGCTCCGAGTCTGCACATTATTTTTTTTCTAAAAAGAAAGGCTCCAAAAGGAACTGCTTGCAAATTCAAAGCAAAGCAAGTAAGCCATCTTCATATTAACCAAGTAAAGTCTCAATAAAACCCAGATTATGGCAATGGACTTCCATATTTAAATGACCTAGATGACCTATTACCAACTTGAAATTTCATCAAGATCTTTCGAATTATATTCTGTCAATAATAGAAAAACTGGGGAAAAATGGGAAGGGAATTTTATGTGTAATGTAGGAAGAATTTAGATCCCCCAGAAATAGGGGGTTCCACAATTAAGAGGCTGGCAAGGAGAGAGAACTACAAAAAGGTTTTGCTGTGTTGTGTTTAAATAATGTGGCTGTAACGCACCATGTTGAGAAAACCCGTGTATCCTCCTGTGTCAGGCTAAACCACCTGACTCATTTTTTTCTGTCTGTGTACTTCATTAACACATTCGACCCCCGCCCCATAAAAAAAGAAAAGAAAAAGGTGGTGCCCATTACATGGAAGGCCTGGGTTAATTTTTACAACACTGTTCCCAGGGCCGTCTTTCACACCTTGTGATGATGGCTTTGGAGTTCAGTATCTTTATTTACGGCTTACATACATTTTACTAAAATTCTGTAAATCTGAATGAATAAACACAAAGATCAGCTCTCACTAAACCTTGGTTGGGCTCTTCCCATCTGTATGTTACACACGCTGGTTTTAAACAGTTGAAGAAATTTGCATGAACATCCTTTTTTTCATTTTCAAAAATTTTTCCCATTACATTTTCATATATTATTATTATTGCATTATATTTATCTTTATAGTATCTCACAATTAATAGGAGGCAAACTGGTTTGGAAAATAGACTTCTGGAAAAGTAAAGTTGTAGCATGATTGGAATCAAAGGCCAGATTATAGTTACTTCTGCCTTGTTTCTATAGAAGAAATATATCCCCCAAACCTCTTACTATTTACATGATTCCCTATAATTTGGTTTCCTAATATCTGTAGTACCAATACCCTCTCTTTTTCTGCCAAGAGCAGAGAAAACTCAAAGACCATGAACTCATCTGTATAGGTTCCCCCATTTCTAAAGAAGGAGTTAGGGATTTTATTATCTAAGAGTAGATCATAGAAGTCACTGTGACATGGAACATTCTAGAAAGTATTATCAATTTTTTTCAAGATTTTTGAGAGGTCTTATCTAGCAATATCCAAGGATACTCTCCTCATTGTTTATGGTTCCCACTCTATCTCAAGCTAGGAGTCTGTCATTATTGAACTTAACACTACCCTTTCCCCAAACATATTTTTATGTTCTGAATTTCAACTGAATTCAATTTCATATGTTGCTGGAAGTTTCACAGACTCCCTTCTAGAAAGCTGAACACACAGAAGTCAGAAGAAAAATAACTGTTTTGTGCATATCTTACATTCAGTGTAACAGATTTACCATTAATTTTAAAATATATATTCCAAAGTAGCATGCAAGCTAAAGGAACGGTTAAATGAAAGGATTTCGTGGAAGGCCTCTTTGAAGAAACAACCATAGCTTAAATGTGAAATCATTAATTTCTATACTGAAAATGTTATTAAGTTCATCGCTTCACTCCACGGTCAAAATGCATTTTTAAAAATAAACTATAAATTACAGTTGACTGAACAGGGTGGCAAAAAGAAAGCCTGATGTCCCCGACAGAGAGAATAATGAGGAGAACTGACACTGCTCTCAAAGGTTTCTCTATAGTTGCAGTTTGCTAGCATTATTAGTGATGGTGTCAACAACGGCGACCCCAAATAAGTGTATTTGTAGAAACCAAAAGAGTTACTCAGCACATCACTAATTAAAGCTACATAGATAATGCTAATGTATGCTAACAATGTACATTTGTTGCTGAATGGTGTATACAGGAAACACAAATACATGAAAGTCGAAGTTTAATAATGGCCTTAATTACTGAGAATAACAAGATGAAAATAGATATGCATTAATCTCATGATTACAGAATGAAAATTCCTACATTAATACTATAAATTAAGTCTTAACATTTATCCAGCCCTCACTAGGGAGTATTTCAAAAAGGAAAGTCAGCCTTTCAGAAGACAGAAGAAATTTAATCTACTTTCCCAGCAAATGATCTAATTCATTCATGCACATGAGGAATAACGCAGTTGGTTAATTACTTCGTAGCCCATGGATCCGATCACATAAGGGCCTTTCCAACAGACAGCACACAATTATGTATATTGGCAAGACAGTGAATAAACAGTAAGGATGAAGACCACCTACTTTTTAATTTTATTGAAACCCCAATAATCTGAAAAGTTGAAGTCTTCAGCACCCCGAGAGCTGTAGCGTATTTTGAAAACATGGCACCTTTGCTCCTTTCTCATTTTCTAAATATTTCTCATACATGTGATAAATCTACACAGTGTTTATCTTTTTTTCTGATAAGGGAAACAGCACTGGTAAGACAAAGTAAAGCAGAAAAAAGGATTAACATGTATTCTAGTTTTGGTTAGACTGGGCAGAATAAACGTCTGTGGTGTTTGGGGGGTCTGTGAGTCTGTGTGTGAATGTGTGCGGGGTGGGGGGGGGTGAGAAGGGAACAAATGGGCTGCGTTTGCATTCTCTCCTGGACAGACGAGTAGAAAGTTCCATTACCATGGAAACTGGCAAGAAAAGCAATTTTTCTTCCCTATTGTCTCCTCCCCATATTTAGCAGGATATAAAGAAAAGATCAGGTCAAATCGAGGTATTGAAAATAAGATTCCAAATATAAATGAGCAACAGTATTTAAAAACCCTCCAAAGTGCTAGGTAGGCATCATTTCTGTTAGGGGCATGTCATGACTGACGGCAGAAAGGGCAGCAGAACAGCAAGTGGAGGCACAGGCAAGTTTCTCAGAACAACCTCAGCCATGACTCCTTAGCCAGGACTACGTGGATGAAACTAACACAGAAGAACCTCTGAGGGTTGGCCACCCGGGGACTGTAACAAACCAGTGGTCAACATACAGCAGTGGTCAACATAAGGAACTAAGCCAAATGCACAGATAGACACACATGGTGTGTGTCTGGTCTATGAAAATTAGGTCAACTGAAGCAGGTGGTCAATGTAGGTAGGTGGTCAACTATGGAGGTGCTACTGTGTATGCTTATTGGAATTGAAGATCGTGGGACTAACCCTATCACTTTCAGTATGTAATAAAGGAAATACTTGAAAATACTGGAAGCAGATGCTCCAGACAAGCACTAGTAAATCAATAGCACATAACCAGAGGCCCCACGTCCACCATTTACCACCGTGCCAGATAAAGTTTTTCATGTATTTGCCACATGAAATACTGGGAACACACTACTGAATAAAACATGGCTCCTTCTTTTAAGAGGAGTCATACAATAGAGTTGGGAAGAAAAAAAGCATGTATATAACCAGAAACACTATGGTGTGTACTGGGGTTAGATCAGGGTACTTGCACAAAGTGAAACATGAGCCCAGAGGGGTCTTGACACTTTGACAGACTAAGTCTGGGATGAGGAAGAGGTAATGGTTTCCCTCTACACTTCACTAGACAAAGGCTGGTTATTGCTCAGCCTGGGCCCCTCATCAGAAACGTCTCATTTCTCAGTTTTGATGAGGGGGCACAGGTCCACAGCTGAAACAGTCTGGGACCCCACCCTTTTTTTTTTTTTTTTTAGATAGAGACTCACTCTGTTACCCAGGCTAAAGCACTATAAAATCAGCCTATCTCACTGCAACCTCAAGCTCCTGGCTCAAGTAATCCTCCTGTCTCAGCCTCCTGAGTAGCTGGGACTACAGGTGCCCACCACAACACCTGGGCTAATTTTTTTATTTTTAGGAGAGACGGATCTCACTCTTGCTCAGACATTGTAAACAATGTCATGTCTGCATACATGCCAAAACATCAGGAGATGTGGATATGGGCAAGAAGTATAGTGATTTATTTGGCAAGTAAGTACCTGCTATATTTTATAAGTTAATACGATTTTTTTTTTACAAATAAGAATATGATATCACATTCTCCATTAAAAGAGGAAAGCAAAATGGTTGAGCTAGGAGAAGTTTGTCTATTAAAAATCGGGGGACCTAAAGGGATACCTCTGCAATTTACTTTGGTTCTCTTCAGTGACAATTCCTATATAAGATTAGTGGGGCACCCATCTGTGACCCCCAGACCGTCTATCAGGAAACACAGTAGTTACTACAAAGAAATTACGTGTCCTTTCACCTCATTATCCCAAGAGTAAACTTCCTTATTCAAAGAGGTTTCAAGAGGGTTGTGGTTGGTTTTCTCATTTTTTTAGGGATATCATAAACGCAAGTGGAAATGATGCTGCTTTGGTTACTTTCAGGACAGGAATTCTTATGTTAAGTCCACTTAATACACTGCTTAGTATCTTCGTGATACTTTATTTAAATGTGTTCAAAAGTTACGTTTATACTCTACAACAAAGGATTGTTCATGGCACACTTAAAGATCTTCTGTGTATTAATATTCAACTTGCCTAAAGGAAATATTAAATAATAAATAAGTGTAAACATTGTTCAAGAGGAGAGAATGTGGGGTGAGATTTCCTCAAACAGAGATTTCTTTTTTTCTTTTAAGCCTGTCAAACTTCCTTATTGAAGAAAATAGGATAATAAGTTCTCAGGAGATCAGTGCAGCCAAGTAACTTTTTCTCTTTCATGACCACATCAGGATTAGAAAGCTCCCTCCCTAGCCTCCCCACCCCCAAGTGCCTGCAAAGTGTTAAACACCTACTGGGGAAGCAGAGGGAATGTTAATGGCCTGAGAAAGCCTATGGCAATGGAGAGCTTGTTAGGGGATCTCAAGTTTAGAATCAGGGAAAAAATAGCAGGATTCTAATCACCATGCAGCTGCTAAGCTCCAAGTATCTGGAGACCGGCAGCATTTTAAATACCAGCCTTACACACTCAAACCTCCATACATGCATAGCATGAATACAAAACACACAAATAAAGAAACCGTCAACAGTATCCTTGTCCTCAGAGGACTTCAAAGCACTACAGAGAAACTAATAAAGACAAAAGTAAAACCTTCACGAATCTGGCTTATATAAGTGTCTTTCAAGCCTCATAGCTCTTGCCCTCAACCTGGTCCTTCTCTGGGGCTGGATGATGACAGCAGTCTCCTCAAAGACCTGGCTATCTCCAGTCTCACCAGGATTAGGTCCCACACTGGGGACCTACACTAAGTCCTATATCAAGATGCATTTTTCTGATGTATCTGTTGATCATCTGCCTCTCTCTACCCCCACCACCTTCCTCGTCCTCTACATCGCCAAGCACCTTTAATGGACGGTTTGTTTCCATTGTTGGCTAAACAAATCCAAGATGAAACTCTAGGTCTGATAGGCCATTATAGTATCAAGTCTAACTAACATCAATATCAATATGATCCCTATACTGCAAGCATTCTAGGGCCTTTCCTTTCTTTGAATATTATTATGAATATTATTATTATTATTAAGAATAATAATGTTCAGCCGGGCATTGTGGTAGGTGCCTGGAATCCCAGCTACTCGGGAAGCTAAGGCAAGAGAATCACTTGAGCGCAAGAGTTCAAGGTTGCTGTGAGCTGTGATGCCACAGCACTCTACTGAGGGTGACATAATGAGACTATCTCAAAAAGAAATAATAATAATGATGATATAAAATGGTGGAATAACAAAATCACAGCTGTGTCATATTATTTTATCTCATCACTCCAGACACTATCTATCATACAATCTATGGGTACCCTGACATTCTAATTGTGTCTCGTATCCCTTTGAAACAAATTTCTTAAGGGAAATAATAATATATTTAAAAACTATGATCCTCTACAGCAGAGACAACTAAAGTTTTTATTCTTCATAGCAGAAACAATTGAAATAAAATCAAAAAAATTATAAGAAAACACTACATCCTTCAGTGTTTAAAGTATTGGATAGAAAGTTAAAATCATACTTTAAGTGCAGACCAGGAGATAGCAACACGGCAAGTCTGTCCGTGTGCAAAGGCATTAAGAAACCACCCCCTGAAACTTGTATTACTTAGTCTCAGTGTGGTCCAAGGACATAGATCGTGAATTTAGACTAGGAGCTCTCATTAAAAACGTAGAATCTAGGGCTCCACCCAGAGCAACTGAATTCAGCATCTGCATTTTAACAAGATTCCCAAGTAATTAGTGCGGGATGCTTGAGAGCTGCCCGTCTCTAGTTTCTTCAAAGAGTCTATTAGTTTCATTGGTCATCCAGCAAGCTGCAGGCACACAGCCTTCTCCTTACCAATCACACGTATATAAGGTTAGATAAACTCTTTAAAGGTCCAAAGCACGGAAAACACACCTCCTTCCTATATGCAATTGTAAATGAAAACATTAAGACTTTGAATTTTCCAATGTGACTACTTGGATGCCTTTCTGAAAAATATCAAATTCTTTCACGAGATAATGTTGAGGGGTGCGCACTCTTGCTGATGTGCTGCACCGGTGCTTTATCTGCCTCTTGAGTAATCCAGTACTGCATTTAAAAAATATAGCATTTTATTAATAGTTTAATTACTACGCACTCTAGCAATCAAAATATGTAACAGACACTGTTATTTGAAGAAGCTTTTTAAAACATATTACTGAACCCATAGTAATATTCTCTGATCACCTGACAAAGTTGATTCTTTAGTACGTGTCACTCTCAGCTCAAAGCCCTCAGCAGCTACAGAGTCCCAACTCTCTAGGCTGACATGTCTTCATCCCCTTCTCCTCGTGCCACCGCAGCATCTAGTCTCTTCCTTACCAGGTTTGCCTCTTGCTTTGGCCCAACATTCCAGGAACATTTAAAACATTCCAGGTGCGTTCCTAACCCCACAATTTTACCCAAATTTCCACTGCTTGGAAAAGGCTTCTCCTTGTTTCTTCTG
>NW_003852398.1:45449211-45450864 GCF_000181295.1 Otolemur garnettii
GAAACTATTTCAAATTGTATATAGAAACAGTACAATGTACCCCATGATAGTATTAATGTACACTGCTATGATTTAATTTAACACCCCCCCCCAAAAAAGTAAAGTGAGTTGAATGTTCACTGTGTGGAAGATCCAAAAACAAATGAGTGACAACTTCTTTCCCGCATTTTAGCTTTCCAAGTTAACAGTGTAAATAAATGTCAAGCATTACAATGTGGATATATTAATGCAAGTTTAAAGATCACATCAATCCCGTAAAATACCCACTTTATCAATGGCTTTGAGTGTTTCAAAACATGTTCTAGATATAGATTTCAAATAAGCAAACTTCCCAAAGGGAAAAAAAAAAACACCAAAATTTTGCTATCCTCTCAGACCAATCTTTAAATAAATAAATATATATGCTATCTGAAATACTTAGAACAATTTTGAGATATGCTAAACACGGATTTGTGACATGTCAAAGATGATTTTTTCTCCCCAAATATAGGGCACAAATAGGTTTTATTATTATTATTTTTTTGAGACAGAGGCTTATTTTGTCACCCTCTGTAGAATGCTGTGGTGTCATAGCTCACAGCAACCTCAATACCTTAGGCTCAAGCGATTCTCTTGCCTCAGCCTCCCAAGTAGCTGGGACTAGAGGCGCCCGCCACAGTGCCCCACTATTTTTAGAAATGGGTTGGACCCACTCTTGCTCAGGCTGGTCTTCAACTCTTGAGCTCAATCCATGCACTGGCCTTGGCCTCCCAGACTGCTAGGATTATAGGCATGAGCCCCCAGCCTGGCCCACAAACAGGTTTTGTGTACATTCGAATTAATCTTAGAGGTGTTCAAGGTGAACTCATCTCACATAGTTATCCTGTTTGAATGTATGGAAATTCAGAGAACATTAGACCACAGATCTCAATTTGCCCAGGGAAGAATTTTGACATCCATCTCCTCCTATTCATTGGTATGATTTTACTGTTTGAGCATATAGCTACGCTAAGAGCAGAATGGAAATTGAATGATCCTCTTTCAGCTACAATTGCGCCCTGGAAGCATACGACATTGCCTCTCACTAAGTTTCACTGGGTAAATTTTCTTCAAATTAGTTAATAATTTAGGTTGTATCAGATCCCAGTCTGAAACTCCATTATAAACCCCCACAGAACTAAAACTTCCACTTCTTTGAAAGCCTCCTGTCCAGCAAAAAGAAACAAAGATGTTACGTGACCTTTTTACACACCAGCAAATTCTACTACAACACAGCACAACACCTCATGAAAAACTCATTACCTGAACAGGAATGCTCGTGACCACATTATAGTTTTAATAACATGAACCTGAACTGTCATGGATAGCCCAGCCATGATAGCCCAGCTAGAGTCCTAACAAATTAATTAGCCACAACCCTATCGGCAACATCAAACAACAGGACAAAGTTTCTGACAACACGCATATCTGATCTGCAGCTGCTGAAGGACAGCTTAGGAGAAATCAGTCTGAGCCAGAAAAGTCACAGGAGAGGTTCTGATAACATCCATGCGCAAAGCAACCCAGAGAGCTGAGACTGAGCAGGAAGGCTTTTTGAAAGAAAGGCGTAATTAAAAAGCAAAGAAATGAAAACATGTATAAAGTCATTTGGGAGCACAAGAAATGGATTGGAAG
>NW_003852398.1:45451222-45462433 GCF_000181295.1 Otolemur garnettii
ATTCAAAATAATGAGCTCGCCAACCTTCCCCTAGCCCCCTAAAAGGAAAACACGAACACACATACACACGCACACATCTCAGGTTCTACTAAAACTTCTTTTTTTTTAAAAATTTAATTTTAATTTTAATTTATTTTTCTTATATATACATGTGAATATTAGGTTTTCACTTTTGCCTTCACAGGATTAAAAGGCTAAATTTAATGACAATAATAATATTTAACATAAGGACTGAGAACAAAAACCTCATAAAGAACGAAAGAAGATAAATACATTCAGAAAAGAAATCAGACGACTGCTGCAACGAAATATTAGGCAATAATAATAGTAATAATGCAAAGAAAGTAACATTCCCATTCTTTTAAAGAAAGTAAAATTTCTTTAAAATATATTTCAATTTATATATTTTAGGTACACCATATGATGTCATAGGATGTGTACACAGTAAAATGGTCACCATAAACTAACAAATTGACATAGTCATCATATCACATAGTTACCCCGTTTTTGGTTTTTTTTTTTTTTGGCCAGAGCTGGGTTTGAACCCGCCACCTCTGGCATATGGGGCCGATGCCCTACTCCTTTGAGCCACAGGCGCCTCCCATTACCTCGTTTTTTTAATTGTTATGTTTCTTTAAAGTATAATTTGCCCTTAGCGTTCTTACACTGTAGTACGAGGAACAAGACTTTGGTCCTGGAAATAAAGGGTTGCCTCAACACAAAGCTAACTGGGATCGGGACTCCCCTGTCTCCTAGAAGGAAAGGCCATTCAAACTCAACTCCCCTCAGCTCCCCCCACCTGCAGAAGGAACTGAAACATCCCAGGTATTACAAGGTGTGTATTCAAGGTTTGTTTGGCAGCTGGCATACCCAGACAAGGCTCTTAAACCCCTGGAATCCTAAACCCGGCTACCTGGGACAGACCAGCCTGTGCATCCCTCCATTAGGCCATCATTAGCTATGACGTTTCTCTGTGATATGACGGAGGCATAAGCAGCCCCCCACCTTTTCTTCTCCTTCTGATCCTTGGCTATGTAGGTTTTCCCAGTGAAGCCTATTCCTTAACTGTGTAGGTTTCATAGATTTTTGTCCTGAGCCCCATGGCATAAAAGGTAGAAACGTAGATGGTTTTCTCCCTAGGGACAATACATAACACAGAAGGAGCAGAAGGCAGCTACCAGGCCACCCTCACACGGGCAGCAGAATTTCACCTTCTACTGCTAAAGTCCTGAGTTAAAAAGAACACAGGCCCTGGGCAGCAACTCAGATGTAAACACAGGCATTGGCTTACATGTTAATTTTTACACGCATCGAAGCAGAATTTTAATTAACTGCTGCAGCTTTCCATCTCATCTCGCTTTTTAGTATACATGGGATTATGGTAATGAGTTACATTTCTAAATGTCAACTTGGGAATATAGACATTTTCATTCTCCTGACCTAGATAGACAAGAAACTGCTGGGGTTGGTATGTTCAGAATAAAGGATGCCAATTTTTATGAGCATAAGGATCTCCAAAAAATAAAGCTACTTATTTCTATGAAATAGTTGTGAAGAATAGTTAAGAAATGGGCTTATAAATTATCCATACATATTATCTTAACTCATAGAAGAAACAACACTTATATTCTCCGAGAAGGCTCACTTAGTATTATTCTGACGGAATAAAGGCAAGGAGGGGGGCGCTCTCAGTGTTGATCCCACTTATTTTGGTCACCATCCCAGGCCTTCCACTAGATCCCTGTACCAATCTCTGCCACAGGCACAAAAAAGCGATGCCTAATGTGCTAATGGTAATCCCTCCATCATCTGGTAATTTCTTCCTTCCTACTTAACTATGGAAGTGAGGAGGAGAGAATCTGTGAGCACAGGATTTCACACTCTCATAAAATTATTATGTGGATGCGTGGTGTATTTTAAATTTTACGTTAAATTCTTATAAGCCAGGACGGTGAAACTATTCCGGCTAGAGGGATAAACGTGCAAGGGCAGGAAAGCCTGTGGAGTTCCAGAAACTGAAAGTTTTCCAGGGCAGTTGGACCTCCCTCCGAAACCGGGATGAAGTGCGATTGTGGAGAAAGGAAGGGTCTGATGATGCAGGACCGTGAAAGGTACAATTCAGCACCCTCCACTTGCTGGAGGGCGGTCACAGGTCCCTTCTTAGCATAATCAGTACATTTCCTAGGGCTTCCCACCGAGGACTGTCTGTCTGGCCAGCTGTTCTCTGAGATCTCGCTTCCTACTATGATGCACTCCATCATGATAAGGTGGGGAGAGTTCACCTGTTTTGTAATTGTCATAGTCCTCTCTGAGCCTCTTATTCCTAACTGCAAATAAAAAGCAATGAAATAACATCATTTTCAAACACAGCACAGTCTTTTCCTTTTTTCCTTTTAGGATTTACTAAAGGTTGGATGTGTATATATATGGAAATTAGGAAAAAAGATGTATCATTCAATGAATAGAGTTGAGGCAATCGGCTGCCCACATGAAAAAAATCAATAAATTAAAAATAGCAGGATCTTCGATTCACCCTTCCAACAAAATGAATTCCAGATGGATAATGGATTTAAGCAGTCTTAAAAACCTATAATGTTTTAGAATAAAACAGTACAGTGTTTAACTTAATCCAACAATAGGAAATCCTTTCCCCATACATCAGAAAGAAAACACGGAGTCCTTGAAAGACAGAAATGTAATAGAAAAGATTAGTAATTTTGTCTGAATTTAAAAATTTTCTGCATGAAAAAAGATTTGGTAAAGTTGAAAGAAATAGCCCAAACAGCAAATTGAAAAAGAATTTGCAACATATGGCCGTAAAGAGCTGACTTCTGTTCTAAATGAAGTATTCCTACAAATCGGTAAGAAATGCCAAAACCATAAAAGAAAAATGAGCAACCCAAAAAAGTACTAGAAATGGATTTCAAATAAGTGAAAATATCTCAAGACTTTTACCCAACTAAAAATTGCAAGTTAGGAGCAGCACCTGTGGCCCAAAGGAGTAGGGTGCTGGCCCCATATACCAGAGGAGGTGGTGGGTTCAAACTGGCCCTGGCCAAAAGCTACAAAAAAAAAAAAAAAAAGAAGAAGAAGAAAATTAAAAATAAATAAATAAATAAAAATTGCAAGTTAAGAGAGTTAAAAAGGACCTGCCTTTTTTTTCACTAACCAGATTAACAAAATTCCAAAAAATTGATCATCAACAATATTGGTTAGAAGCTAGAAGGAAAGGCAGTTTCATAGACTCTTCTTAGAAGCAAAATTCAGTAAAACCAACTTAAAGAAATGTGGGAAGATCTGTCATTACATAGAAAACACAAATACTTTGATTATATATATACATATATACATATATGTACATACATATATATACATATATATACACATGTATATATATATATGGTCACTTAAAGGAATAAATTTTTTTTTTATTGTTTGGGATTTACTGAGTGTATAAAGAATTAGGTTAAATGACTGCGTTTGTAATTCTGTCCCACTCCCAAGAGGTGTGCCATACACTGTGACCCTCCATACCCCCGATCCAATATTTTACTTCAAAATTTATTCTGTAGATATCTTAAAATGTGTGTATAAAAATATTTGCAGTAATATGTATTGGAACATCATTTTATATATCAAGAGGCTGAAAAAAATCTTAATACTCATTAGTGGACTAATGATTAAATTTATGAATGTATATCTGCACAGTGAAATAATATATAGTTGTTTCTAAAACGTGAGTCAAGTCCTCATGGGTTAATATAGAAAGTAAAGTGGGGACAAATAATCAAGGGGTTATAAAAGTGAGCACAGCATTCGTTTAAGTATAGACACACCTATGTGATAGCATAACAGTGAAATGTTTCTAGATGGCACTAAATTACTGTGAATTAAAAAAACTGATTACTTAGCATGATGCTAAAGGGTCTGAGATGGCAGGAAGATTTACATGCCATTGTAAAGTTAACTGCTTGCTTTTTAAAAAACTATATGCAGGGATAGCTTTTTCATTTTAAAAGCCATAGACTTGAAAAAGGTCGGATTAAACCCTGGGTAGCATTGTTGCTATAACTTTTAATGTCTGAGAGAAAATAAGATGGTGCCATTGTCATATATTGGTTTTGAAAAAGTACAGACAATGACTGAGTCTGGTTTTAAGTTGTTCCAAAAATTCATTCTCAAGGATGAAACAGAAGAGTTGAGCCTTTTAAAAAATAACTTGCTTTGAATCATCTGAGAAATCCGATCATTGGTAGACTTTAATCATCAGAAGATTCTGCAAAGATACACCAAGAAGGGGAAAGAAACTACTAATCATTTACAGAAGGGACAGTCATGAACCAAACCCGGCCACTTTACATGGATTCATTCATTAGCTCAAAACATAGGCACTATGCTTTGCCCCAGGGAAATTACAAGAAGTCAAATAATATCTCCCTACTTATATTTGGTATTGAGTATGGTGGAAAAGACATATAATATATAAGCAAACAATTAAGGAAGATTGTTACAGATGGGCTAAATGTTATAAAGGAAAGAAAATAAGGCCAGAGACTAGGGGCGTGAGAGCCTACGTGAGGGAGGGGTGCGTGTGCTGGGCGTGGCAGACTGCAGAATTGCTTCATTTGCCATTAAAATAATAATAAATTCTTTAAAGTATCCAGCCTTACTTAGAAGATCTCTGCCTCAAAAGCTGGACCCCATGAAGCTTACATATAACATTTATCAAGATAGACTATGCCTTGGCATTTAAAAAAAAATTCCTTCCAACAAAAAAAAACAAATAAATTGGGTGGTGCCTGTGGCTCAAGGGGTAGGGTGCTGGTCCCATATACCAGAGGTGGTGGGTTCAAACCTGGCCCTGGCCAAAAACTGCAAAAAAAAAAAACCAAACCCAAATAAATTAAATCAAGAAATGCAGCATTATCCCAGCATATATGTTGGAAGACAGAAACCGTTTCTGACATTAAGTTCTACAACATTTTTAAATGTTGCAGAACAATGTAAAAATAAAGACACAGAAAAAACTCCAAGGTTCTGAGAGGCAAAAATGCCACCGTGTCCCAGTGGTCTTCTTGTGCAGTTTGTTCTAACACTCATGGGTGGTGTATGGAATAATGAAGTTTTCTCAAAAGAGAAGATAGATCGAAGCCAGATATTCCAGCAGCTCTAAAGAAGCCACAGTGCAATCAGGCTTCACTGGCTGAGCGTATGGATGACAGCAGCATTAAAAGTGAGGCTCTGAGGTGACCTAAAGGAATAACAGGGATAATAACAACAAAACTCATCATAAGAACAACAGCTACTGTGGTTAGGCATTTCCCAGACACAAAAACATTTAAGCAGAAATCACTCTAACAAGGGTATCATCACCCCCCTTTTAAAAATAGTGAAACCGAGTTGGAGGGAAGTTCACTAACTTAAAATAAGGTGGCAGGGAAATGACAGAACCCGGCTTTGAAATAAGGTCTGTTTGGTTCTAAGCTCTATGTGCTTTATGTGGATCTTGAAAGAGAGAGAGGGATAAGGAAAAGGAGATGGACAGAGACAGGAGCAGGGACAGAGGGAGGAAGATGGGAAGGTCAGGAACATCTACACACGTGCTATTTTTTTCTTCTCATGTACATGGATGCTTTGGAATCAGATCATTCTTAAGAGTATAGTGGATAACAGTGTAGGCATTGGAGCCCGAATTAATGACTACAACAAGAACCTTGGTTCTGATATAAATTAATTGCCATATAAACTTGAGCAAGTCACTCAAACTTTCTGAGCTCAGTTTCCTCATCTGAATGGCATCCATAGGTCACTACGAAAGCCGTAAGGAGCACGGTCCACTACCTCACCTAAAGGAGCACGGTCTCCAGCGTCTTTTCTGACTCACCCTGCAAGTTTCCACTCGCCTGGCTCATCAGTGTGGCCGAGAGGGCTTCATTTATTTTTGCCCACACAGGTTTTCTCTTTCTTGATTTTTGTATATTTCAAAACTTTCGTAATGCCCCACGTATAATAGTACCCACATCCTAGAGTTGGGATAAAAACTATGTGACAATCAGCATTTAAACCTGTTTTGAGTTCTAAACCACTGAACAAAAGTTTTCTGGAGAAGCAAGGAATCCAATGTACTCAATTCTAACATGAAGACAGTCGATGAGCTATTCCACCGCACACAAGAGAAAAACTCAAATCTATTCAAAGTGGAGGGTTGGGAAATGGGCAGTGGGGACAGGGGAGGAAGGAAGGAAATGGGGGAGTCTCTACTTAATGGGCACAATGTTAGGTGGATGGCACACCTCTTGGGGGTGGGACACAATTATAAGAGGGACTTTACCTAACAATTGCGAACATTGTAACCTAATTCTTTGTACCCTCAACAAAAAATATGTAACAACAAAAAAAATACTGAACTCAAAATATTCAAACTCTAAAAAAAAAAAAAACTGAATGAAAGTATTTTATCAATTACAATAATATACATAAAAATATAAATCAAGAACGACCAGAGAGCACAATTTGACATAATGTGGTGGGTCTAAAGATTTACTAGGAAACTACCCCAAATAGAACAGCATGTTGCAGTTAGAAATGGTTCTTTTGAGGGGAACCTTTAGGCAGGTCAGAGATTTAAAAGCCAAAGCCACATAAGGTGACACTACAAATGGTTGCTCCAGCCATAAAACACAGAAAATATTGATAGGACAGGACTACTTGGGTTTTTTTGTTTTGTTTTTTTGTTCTTGTTGTTGTTTTTTGAGACAGAGTCTCACTGTATCACCCTCGGTAGAGTGCTGTGGCGTCACAGCTCACAGCAACCTCCAACTCTTGGGCTTAAGCAATTCTCTTGCCTCAGCCTCCCAAGTAGCTGGGACTACAGGCACCTGCCACAATGCCTGGCTGAGGACAGGACTACTTGTAAAATTCGATTTCCTCTGCTTATGGCATTGTCAGTCAGACATCAAGAGTGCTTTCCCAATTTACTGGGATGACTTTTAAAAATATATCTCGCTGGAAAATCTAAAGATTGTAAAATGTCCTCAAAGCCTAAAAATAAAATCTTTAAGTACTAAATAACGCCAATGTGTTCCCTCCTTCATCTTATCTGGCATTTGTAATTCACTTCAGCACCATTTAGTAATTAAAAATGGCAATACTCAATGACTTCTCATTCTGGGCCAAAAGGTTTGTATAAAATCAAATGTTATTTAGAAATAAATACAAAATAAATTAAAATAAAAGCACACGAGATACTCTTATTCTTTCTGAAAACTATTTCGGCTTAATCAAGGTAATCATTTAGTTTGGATGCCAAAGTAATGTACTAATGAACTCTAATCAGATTGGAACTGATTTTACTGTTGTTGTGACTGAAAGGTAAAGAAAGCGTGTGCCCTCGCAAAAGCACCTAAGGTGGTGAAAGAGAATGCCTGCAGCCTTACAGTTCAGCAAGCTGATGTGCACAGTCCCACGGAGGATTTAAACCGCAGAAGACCCTTCCAGAATGAAAACTTCAAAGAAAAGCTACAAAACTACTTCAATTAATTAAAATGTTCTTTCTTCTTATTCGATTGACTCCAGTGCCTCTTGGATGAACTGAATGAAGGAACAAAGAACAGTCTGTAGTACGGATGAGTCCAGCCACACTCTTGGCAGAGAACGGGCACTTAGCAGGATGCAGCAACCTACACACTTACAGGAAGCAACTTCACTTCCCCGAAGATCTTCTGGGACATTATTCCCTGGGTTTTTCTTTTAATCCTAAAAATTCAAAGCATCTGCATCCATGATTTCCAACCTGGAGCAAGTCTCCTCCTCCTGGCCCTGGTGCTCCAGCTCCTCCTTCTCAGACACCAAACATAAATTCGCATAGACAGCCAGAAGTCGAGAGGTCATCCGGATTCTGTTTTCTCTCCTACTTCCCCCTGGAAATCAGTCTTCACATCTTCTAACTCGAGCTTCTAAATTTTCCTTCAAAAGACTAACTGGCATTCTCTCTCACCTGGATGACTACTGCAAAACCTTTTCAGTTGGTTTCAAAATCTTACCATCACCTTCCTCCCATTAGTTACCCATCCTGCTACTAGACTTGTCCTTCCTCAAGGGTAAATACAACAATGTTATTCCTCAAGTTAAGTTCTTTAGTCACCACTTCTGTAATTACACAAACCAAGACCTGCGACCTCCCCAGCCCCTCCTTATCTCACTCACCCCTGATGAACTATGTGGGCTCCTCTGGAATTTCTTACTGTGGTGCTCTCTAGTCAGAAATGCCCATCCCAGCATCCTTCACCCTGCTGAAAGGAACGTCTCCAGTAGGTCTTAGCATAGGTGTCACCTCCTTGGCCAGGCTGGGTTATGTGCTCTGTGTGTTCCCAATTCCTGAGTGTCCTTCTGAGGTACTTTCATCAACCACCATGTCACTAGCTACTGCTGGTCCATTGTGCCCATTTCACCAGAAATGTCTTGATCCCTGGACTAAGTTTTGTGGGTGTTTTTTAATATTGTTGTCCTCAGACTCTATCCTAGAGAAGCACTCAACACATTTTTACTAAATGAATAAATGAGCCAAGAAACACATGAATATAAGTTAAAACCACTTCTGCATAAGTAAGTGGAATTTGCCTGGATTCATCCAACCTTGAGATAAATGAGACTGGGATAATATATCTAGCATTAAGTCAGATATATTGAGACAGTGAGGTTAAGTTCTATAAAATCAAAAGTTGGGGCTGATGATGTGTTACCCAACCATCTTCACAGGCACTTCATAATCAATTTTTGGATGGCCAAAAGACAAACCTATTTTCTAAATTCAATCACACTTAAGCGACTGGCAGGTGTCAAGACCACAGACTAGAAAGGACGCACATAACCTGCATACCCCCACTCTTTCCCACGCCCCTCCAGCCCCTATTCCTAATGCTTCCCAACCACATGACTTGAAACAGATCACCGAATACTCCTAAACCTAGTCCATGAACATTCTCTTACAAGTATTTTCTAATCATATCCCTTGATTAATTTGAGAGTTTGCTACCAGAAATTCTTTCACATAAGACTTTTGTATTTTTGTTAAAAATTACATTTTTCAAATATGCTGTGGTATTTAATACATTGGACATTTCTAATTGAAAAAAGTAGAATAAAATATTGAATCATTTTGAAACTTAATCATATATTAAGCAATATTTTAGATCCTGGGGGACTAGTAAACCTTGGCTCCTGAAGTGCCTATCTGGGTAAATAAAGTTTACTAGAACATAACACATTCTTTTCTTTTTTGCAGTTTTTGGCCAGGGCTGGGTTTGAACCCATGACCTTCGGTATATGGGGCTGGCACCCTACTCCTTTGAGCCACAGGAGCCACCCAGCACATTCAGTTATTTACCAGTTATCTATGCTGCTTGTATGCCACAACAATAGAGCTGAATGATGTACAGGGACCACGTGGCATACAAAGCTTGAAATATTTACTCCCTGTTCCTCTCGAGAATGAGAGTGCTGAACCCTGCTCATTAAATCACAGAAACAATCTTATGAAGTAGGCACCATAATTATCCCCACAGTATGGATGATAAACTAAGGCATCAAGAGGTTAAGTAATTTGTCCAACATCACAGTGTTAGCAAATGGCAGAGCTAAGACAAAGGCATTTTGGCTCCAAGCTGTGTTCTTTATGCCCACCCATAAAAGCAATTTAGTAAAGGATATGCTATGGTTTAAACATGTCCCCCAAAGTTCATGCATTGGGAATTTGATTCCTATGTAGCTATGTTTGGAAGTGGGGAATAATGGGAGGTATTTGGGGCCGTGAGGGTACCAGCGTTACGAATGTGTTGATACCAAAACCATGGGGGGGGGGTTACCTTATAAAAGGACAAGTTTGGTGCCTTCTTACTCATGTCCTCACTTTGCCCTTCCACCAGGGGATGGCACAGCAACAAGGCTCTTGCCAGATGCCAGCCCCTTGATCTTGAACTTCCTGTGCTCCAGAATTGTCAGCCAATGAACTTCTGTTCATTAGAAATTACCCAATTAGAAATTACACAATACCTGTGGTATTGTGTCATAGATGCTCAAAAAAACTAAGACAGAAAAAAAGCAAAGAATGCTTTATAAAATCTCTCACTGTGCACCTGCTTTCCTTTGGAGATGTTCCTTACTGGAATACAGCTGTGGAAGAAGCTTGCCAGATGCCTTGTTGTGTGAAGCATTTTAAGTTACCCTCCAAAGAGGGATAATGGACACCCCTGATAATATTGGTAGAAAAGTATAGGTTTTAAGGTTCTTCCCAGATTTGATTCTATAGCATGAATTTATATACTATAGGAAAAATCACATTTTCTAAAATCTTTGAATAGAGTTCAAAACCATATAATTATTTCAGAGCTCCTTCTTGAAAAGTCACAAGTTCCATATGCTTACATCTTTGACTTGATTAGCCTGATAAGCTAATAAAAGTTAATTGACTCATACAAATAATAGTTCTAATAGAATATTATCCCATAGCATACTCATTTGGTAATATTTATTGAGTGACTACTCTCTATAAGGATCTGTTTTAGGGGCTGGGACTACAGCAGTGAAAAAAATTGGAAAGATTTCCTGCCTAGTCATCCGAAAAGTTTACCATAAATTATACACCAAACTAGCTATAAATAATAAAACCCTGTTCTAAATTTTAAAGAAAACCAAAGGAGGATAATTAATATGAATTTTTATCTTTCAAAATAAATACACAAAGAGGAGTAAATGTTTCGTTATTTGTGCTATTAATTTGTAAGAAGATTAACTTCCTATATACATCTCTTCCACTGGTTAGATTTTTCCTTAGTAAGTTTTATATACGTTCTTCAAATGTCCATATGTAACCTTCTCTCTCTTTCGAGAAAAGAAAAAGACTTCTTTATATGAAAGTTATGAGTTAGGGTAACAAAGGAAAAGGTAACAGAATCTTTGTTCAAGAGCACAAAAGTGGAGTCAGTAACTAGCCCACTATTTATCTGGCAAGGTCATGTTCAGTCTAGGGCAGGGTAGAAAAGGCATGTGACACAGTAATACAGAAAAAGCAATGCCCACAGAAATACTTCTGGTTTCTGAAATACACATGGATTTTTGTGCTCTAAAATGTCAAAGACCATCCTTGAGTATCACAAATATACTCAGCTCTGGGCCTCAGGAAGGGGGTGCCTTGGATGGGGCCCTTAGGCTCTG
>NW_003852398.1:45463520-45464140 GCF_000181295.1 Otolemur garnettii
AGAGAACATTAGTAATCCACAAGGGCTAAATTGATGGCTGCTGCATTTAGGATTAAGTTCTAACTTCCCTTGCTGGACTGGTGCCACTACCAGATCAGGCTGGTTGGTGAAAGTTTATGGGGGCTTGAGTACACCAAGTCTACCATAGGCTTTTGACAATGCTGAACTGTATTTCTGTTTGAAGTGGAATTTGTGATTAGTTGCACAGCTTGACAATATTTTTTAAATTCTGTCTGCTTAATAGCCCATCATGTCAAGGAAGACCCAGAGAATGCTGAAGGATGAGGACTGGGAATTACAATATTATCTTGTTTCTCCTAAATATAAGATGATTTGCTTACTTTGTGAAACTGCAATATCAACCCTAAGGAAATTCAATGCTCATACGGACCACAGATAAATTTTAGTCTAGAGGGAAAGTTGTGAATGGTCGCATTGCAGAAATTAAAAGATAAAAAGGAACAGCAAAGACAATTCTTTCAAGCAGCGGTACAACCTGGAAACAATGCAACTGAAGCAACTTATAAAATAGCTTATATACTCGGGAAAAACGGGAAGTCTTTTCAGTGATGGAGAAATTGTTAAAGAACGCATTGACAAAGTTGTAAAATGTTTAACCC
>NW_003852398.1:45465851-45470931 GCF_000181295.1 Otolemur garnettii
ATTATAAAGAAATTCAAGGCAACCATTTAGAGCAGAGTTCACTGATGGGATATTTTTTTAACATCAGAAAATATAGTTAAATATAGAAAGTGTAGGGAATTAAAAATAAAAAAAAAATTTTTTAAAATAAAAAAATTAAAAAATAAATAAATATATATATATATATATATATAAAGAAAGTGTAGGGAGAAGAATCATTTCATTCCTATCACATAAATGAATAAAAAACCTAACAGTATGTTTTAAACACACTGGCAAAATTAAAAACATACACAACACTCTAAATCCTATTAAAGGAAAAGCCAATCTACAGATAAATCTCCCATGAACACAGGTGCAAACATTCTCAATAAATTATGATATAATATTGTATAAAAAGAATTTTATGCCACAACTAAGTGGGACTTATTTTAAGTATGCAAGGGTGTCTCAACATTTAAAAATCAATTAATGTAATCCAACACATCAAGAGGGTACAGAAGAAAAATCATATGATCATATTAACACATGCAGAAAAAGCATATGACAAAATCCAACATCTATTCATTATGAAAACTCTCAACAAATTGAGAACTTCCTCAATGGGATAAGAAATATCTACCAGACACCTTCATCTAACATCAAGCTTAGTGGTGAGAAATTCAAAGCTTTCCTACTAAGATTAGGAACAAGTAAAAAATGTCCCTCATACCACTGCTTTTCAACATTATACTGGAAGTCCTTACTAATGCAATAAGATAAAAAAGGATAAAAAATTATATCTATTGTCAAGAAACAACAAGACAGACTTTGTTGGCAGATGACATGATCATCTGTAGAAAGTACGAAAAGGTTGGCAAAAAAAAAAAAAAAAATCCTGAAACTAATAGGCAAGTATAGCAAGGTTGTAGGATACAAGGTTAATTTACAAAAGTCAATCACTTTCCTGTATGCTAGCAATGAACAAGTGAAATTTGAAATTTAAAACACACTACCTTTTACCTTAGCACCACTTGTTATGACTTCAAAAGTTTAAATACCGCATGGTATCAAACAATGAGTAAATAATATATATGAAATATATGCCTAAATCTCAAGTCAATTTTTTAAAACTCACTTATAATTTTAAATTTTTAATACAGTATTTTCCTCATTAAAGTCCTAATTGGTAACAATTTTTCTAATGACAATATAATGCTAATGGACATTTTCTTTAACCATTTAGATAGCTAAATAAAAATATAAACGAATAATTACAATTTTAGTAAGGAAGCTAAATATAATTTCAACCTGAAAAAAATAAATTATCAAATATGACTGTTTTCTTTTACCAGGTCGATTAAAATATTTTTATATATTTTGGGCAGCACCTGTGGCTTAAAGGAATAGGGTGCCGGCCCCGTATACCAGAGGTGGTGGGGTCAAACCCAGCCCCAGCCAAAAAAAAAAAAAAAGTTTAAAAATTTTGATAAATCGAGATAATATATACTCACTGTAGAAAACTTATAAAATCCTAAAAAAAAAGACAAGCAAAATGTTCACTGTTCAGCAGAAAACCTCATCAACATTATAGCTGATCTTCATAATTATTTGTACATAAAAATACATATAACATATTGGAAGCTCCTTGATTTCAAGAATTATATGTCATTTATCTTTATATCCTTGTAGAAAAGAGTATTGTCTCTCAGATACAACAGGCTCTCAACTTGCTGAAACATTTTACATTAATTTCAAAAGTATTCATAATAGGGGAATATGAAAGTGTATATATGTATATATGTAAAATATGTTTTGTACATATCTAAAAATAGTATGAATGAACTATAAAAAACTCATTAGCACAATTTTCACTGGCAAAACACTGGATCTGAATAACTAACAGATAAAAATGAACCCTTTGTATTAGATGCTATTATAAGTTAAAACAGTTTTGTAATCAAAAACATACGCCAAATACTCATTGTTTGATACCATGCAGTATTTAAACTTTTCAAGTCAGCTTTCCTCGGGAGCCAAACTGTGACTATCTTTTTTTCAAAAGCAAAATACAACACTTAATACCTACAAAATAATTAGAACCTAAAGCTCAGAACTAAAGAAATGCATAAAAATAACTGGCATTAGTGTTTCATTCACAGCATTATAAGCTCCTGTGTAAGTAATGAACACATTCACCATTTAGAAAGGCAGAGGTTGTGTTTAGCATGGAAAACCAGCACAGTGGAGGCTGCCGAAGGAAAGGGCGTGAGCTGTGGGGAGAGTGGTAAATTTCCTTCATTCCCACTTTGCTAGCTACCATTAGAAATTATAGTATTTCTACAGAATTAAGCACTTAGTTTTGTTTTTTTACTTGTTAAATTCACAGTAGTCATACTGGGCAAGTCAAAATCAGGAAAATAACTCTGTATTTCTAGTTATGTTTATTAAAAGGATTTACCTTCAGTGACGATTATAGTACTGGTAATGTCACCATTAATCGTTTGACAGTTTTTGTTTTGGCATGATAAATCTTAATATTTTTCTATCTTTTATTTTCCCCCACAGTAAAAGAATTTACTTGAGGGAAATAATTACCATTGAAATGTGGACACCTGGTTCAATGCTATGTTCACTACATTTTTAAAAACATTATAATGAGGGTGGTGCCTGTGGCTCAAAGGAGTAGGGCACCGGCCCCAAATACTGGAGGTGGCAGGTTCAAACCTGGCCCTGGACAAAAAAAAAAAATTATAATGAATCATGAGCTTGTTTTATTTATTATCTGCCTACATTGATAACACTGTATTACCCATAACTTTAACTAGTTCTGGGTGACATTAGACAAATGTACACGTGACTTATATAATGCAGATATATTATCTGTACAAGGGATTGCTTGGTTTTGAGCTGTCACAGTGGTGAGCTGCAAGGATTCACAAGAACACAGTTCCAAGAAATCTCTGTCCAAATAATGTATTTTCCTTAAAAGATTGCTTATACTTGATCATTTTACTGCTAATCTGTAGTTGAAAATACAACCTATCCTCGAAGTGCCTTTCTTTGGATTCATTTTGTTCTTGGGGGCCATGCGGTACAAGGCATAGTATGTCACCTTTGGGGCAAAGAGATGTGGGTTTGGATTGCCATCACGTCATATTCTGAAAGACTTTTGGAACAGATTGCTTTACCTGAAATGATCTGAGCTGTGGCTTTCTTATAACTAAAGCAGGGTGAATAATTTCAACCTTCAGTAGTTCTTTTGTGGATTAGAGGCATTAAATATAGAACACCTAGCAAGTAATGAATAGCAGCCATTCAATTAGTTTTAAACTAATATTAAACCAAAACTAAAATAACATGACCATCTTATTTGTAGCAATATATCTCTCTTATTTATATTTATCTAACTTTTAAGCAAGAAAGTTGTTTTCTCTTAATAAATCCAAGAGAAAATTATTAGATGTTAATGAAATTATCAAATGAACCACCCCCAAAACTGCCATAAGAAAAATGATATATATTTTTTAACTCTCTTTAACAAATGTTTTTCCAGTTACTACAAAGTTTTCTCCATCAGGAGTAAAATTGCCAGTGTAGTCATTTCCTAAATATGTGCTACTACTATCTCCCCTCTACAGACCATTGTACACAGCCTGAAATCTCACCATCTGAAAAATATGTGTCTTATTTGTGATGAGCTTTCATGTACGAGGCTTCCAATTAGAAAAAAATTCATCAGGTTTTGTTTCGTTTTTGAGACAGAGCTTTGCTTTGTTGCCCAGACTGGAGTACAGTGGCATGATCACAGCTGACCACAGCCTCATACTCCTGGGCTCAAACAGGCCTCCTGCTTCAGCCACCCAAGTAGCTGGGACTACTATGGGTGTACACAACAATGCCAGGCTAATTTTTAAAAATTTTTCATAGTGGCTCGGCGCCTGTGGCTCAAGTGGCTAAGGGGCCAGCCACATACACCTAAGGTGGTGGGTTCGAATCCAGCCCGGGCCCACCAAACAACGATGATGGCTGCAACCAAAAAAAAATAGCCAGGTGTTGTGGTGGGTGCCTGTGGTCCCAGCAACTTGGGAGGTGGAGGCAGGAGACTTGCTTGAGCCCAGGAGTTGGAGGTTGCTGTGAGCTGTGATGTTACAGCACTCTACCCAGGGGGATAGCTTGAGGCTCTGTCTCAAAAAAAAAAAAAATTTTTTTTTTTTCGTAGAGATAGAGTCTTTCTATATTGCCCAGGTTGGTCTCAAATTCCTGGCCTCAAGCAGTCCTCCTGTTTCAGCTTCCTGAATTTCAGGGATTACAGGTTTAAGCTCTTCACCCAGCCAAAAAGATTTAATTTAATATAGAGTAAATATTGCTAAAGGAATAGGAATACAGATTTCACCAAAGGAGTGGTCTCCAGATAGCCCTCATTTCCCTTATATAACATTTGATTCTAGTGTCCCAGTTCACTGTGTCTTTCAGTAAATATTCTATAAAGCAAATATCTGAACACATTCATTGGGATGTTATCTAAAAAATGACATGGGGAGGATTATGGGGCTCAAATCACCACTGACAGGCTTGGGTCATCGTAACGTAGCTCTTCACTTTAGACTTAGATCTTGCACATTCGTCTCATCAAACTGCCAAGGCTACTCATTATGGCCAAGTTCCAGGCTCATTCCTCAGGAATTTTCTGCCTATAAGTACAATTTCCAGTTCATAAAAGACTGATTCTAGCTCCAAACTGGCTCACCCCAGCTTTCTTCTTTTTGAGAACTACACTGCTTGTTTTCCATGGCTGTGGGGTTCTAAGATAGACACATTTTCAAACCAACTATTGCATCAAAAAGACTGAAAGCAAAAAGGCCAGTGTTCTTGAATAAGATTGGTTTTATCTTTTTTTTATATAATACAGGAAGAACCCAGATTGTTGTCAAACCAGCTAGAATGAAACTCTGAATGCAACCATTTACTAACCTGGGCAAGTTACTTCAACTCTCCATGCCTCAGTCTCTTCTATACATAAAGAGAAAATGAGGATCACCTCATGACTATCTCATTTAATTGAGGCAATAGCCCCATACTAAATACTTAGAAGACTGACTTGCCAATAATATGAGCTCAA
>NW_003852398.1:45471280-45482670 GCF_000181295.1 Otolemur garnettii
AAAAAAAAAAAAGAGTATGAAGAGTATGACTTAAGAAAGTCTGATTACCTTGATGTCTCACCACGCTTACTATGTGGACTTCTAATATTATTCAGATATCCACAGAATGACATGGCATAATATTTGCCAAAAATTGTTTATAAAATAGAAAAAAACCCAAATAATCAAGTTAGATAAAGCATTTTCATATCTGAACATCACAGTCAAATCTTCAAAGTAATAACTTCGTTGCATACAAATGAATTAATTATTCATTATTGCATTAAAGATGACTGTCATCTTTAAATTACTGCTTTGTGTTCTTCAACTTGATACTTCCTTCAGAAATGAAGGGTGAAAGAGGAGTCATTTTGTTATACCATAAATTATGAAGCATTTAAAAATAATAATTATATATAGTTTGAAAATTAAAGGTCTTAATAGATGCTACTATAATTTTATCAGAAGCAACAAGTCCAACAGTCTTACTAGACTTTAAATATCATCATATTTAACTTTACTTCTCTCTGTCTTACGTAGATAGTACACATTCCCGTATAAATTATGAATTTAGAGTCTAAAAAAAACAAAGACATTCTATGTGGCCTGAAATCTATAAAAGCCACTGACTTTTTCACCATCTGTTGTGCTGCCCACCTAATTTTTTTTTCTTCTTTTTTGCAGTTTTTGGCCAGGGCTGGGTTTGAACCTGCCACCTCCAGTATATGGGGCTGGTGCCCTACTCCTTGAGCCACAGGCACTGAGCACCTTATTCAGTGACGGAAACCTGTACTCTTCAAAAACAAGTATCTTTTTCTTGAGACAGACACTCACTCCATAGCCCAGGCTCAAGTGCTATGGCCTCAGCCTACCTCACAACAACCTCAAACTCCTGGGTTCAGGGGATCCTCCCATCTCAGCCTCCTGACTAGCTGAGGTTCCTGGCGGCCACCATGATGCACAGCTAATTTTCCTATTTTAATAGAGAAGGGGTCTCACTCTTGCTCATGCTGGTCTCCAACCCCTGAGCTAAAAGAGATGTTCCTGTCTCAGCCTCCCAGAATACGAGACTTACAGGCATGAAACACCATGCCAGCCCTGCTTTCCCAAATTTTGCTCTCTGCACTGCCCTTTACAGCTATCCGAGGCAGTTCCTCTAAACTGTGAGGTGAACCAACCACCCAGCCACACTTGACAGCCCCGAGCAGCCATCAGCACACAGTGCCCTTTGCTTTTTATCCCTAATATGGCTATTATCTTTCACCAGAGATAACTTAAAGGACTTCGGTGTTTTATAATCCTTGTTCAAAGATTAGCAACAGAAACTAAATCAAGGGCACTAGAGGGATGGGATAAGCAGAAACACACTCTAAATACTTCTATGGGGATTCCTATTCCTCTAACTGGCCCAACTCATAGTAAAGGTCATAGCATCATCAAGCCGGGGTAAACCCACATAAGCACTAATTAGCTTCTCCCACCTATGATAGTCATCTACACATTCAAACTGACACATTCTATCCCTTGAATGAGAGTCACAAGGAAGACCAGGCAGGAACACAATCAGATCAGTGTAAAGGGCCCCACCCCAAAAGGCATCCCTTCCCCAACTGAGGGTCACCTGGCGATGTTCCAGAACCCCCCAGCTGCCCCAGAATAGGCTTAATGAAATGTTTACTTTTCACATTTAACTATTTGAGCTAATAAGCTGTTTTTACAAATGTAGAAAGTTCATAGGTGGTCATTCTATGAAGAATGCAGGGCAGATAGGAAATGGCCAAATAGACAAAATAAAAGCATTCCAGACAGAGGAGCCAGCATGGGAGAAGTCATGGGGTTGTGAAATAGCATATCATTCTAGGGAAAACCACAAGTAGTCTGAGGTTTAGAGAGAGTGAGTGGGGTAATTTCTCCTGAGAAAGTAAGCAGATGCAGATCTTGCTCTGGAGTCTGGTTTTTGTCAAGACACTGAGGATTGTAAGCATCAAAGTCCCTTATCCAGAATAACAGGTTTTAAAAAGATTACTGCGGAAGCAAGCACTTGGTGAGGGGATGCACCATGAGGACACAACTCACCATTTCTCTAGGAGAGGTTAACGAGGCCTTTTATCAAGGCATTGCCTATAAAAATTGAGAAGGGAAGATTTTACAAAATGAAAATACAGACCACTAGAAATTTGTTATAGAAATATCAAACAGCAGTGAGTATTAGAAAGAAAAATACATCTAATCATTTTGAAATCCTGCAAAGACTAAATTGCATTTCAAATTCTATAAAAAAAAATTCTCAACGAGTCAGAAAGAAACATTTTTGCACTCATCAGAAAAGGAATACGAGTTTTACATGCAGAAAATAGCTACTTATATAGGAATATAATTCAGAGGTATAAAAGCAGGCAAAATTTTCTCAGTTCACTTGAATTCACAGTTAGAAGTAGCTAAGCTAGACTATGGATACGATTCTAGATGCTCTAAAATTCTTCGTAAAAAGTGTGATTAAGTTAGAAGAAATAAAACAGGAATGAGTTCTTTTTGGAAAGCCAATGGATCCTGTACCTCCTAACACAATGTGAATCAGCAACCATGGGTGACGGGACTGAATTCCCGACAAGGCATGATCAGTGTGGATGGGATCTACGTCAGAAAGGTTTCATAATCACCATGACTGAAAAATAACTCAGAAGACAGGAATTTAATGAAAGAACCATCAAAGGAGATAGAGGAGAAGGGGCATCACATGGGAGAGTCACAACCACAGTGTGAGAGCCCCAGGAAGAATGAGCCTCATTATGGGATGAATGAGCATAACTGACCAGTCACAAGGGTCAGTCAGTGGGCTAAAGATCATGGAAGAAGCGACAGAGCAGTGCGTGGGGGAGAAGGCAAGACAGGACGACCTGACAGATGACAGCCATGAGATGCCAGCACAAAACCAAGATACAGGCAGCTAACAACAAGCAGCTCTCAAGGTGGTGAGAACTGGACATTCAGGGAGAACAAAGAGGACAGCTTCCCTGCTCGCTTGCTGTTTATTACAGCTCTGGTTTTGAGAGCCTCGTGGGTGGGTGAGTGGGGAGGGGACTTAGCCTTGAAGTCCCAATTGTAGGGAATCTTCCCAGATCCATGCAGACACACATGTACACACACACACACACACACACACACATACACATGCTCTCTCTCACACACACTGCTCACAGAGGTCAATAGATGCTTTCATGATGCAGATTTCTTGGAGAAACAGACTTCAAGAGCTTTACTTAGGTAAAAAAGGCTACAACCAACAAGAATTTTAGATTTTATAACAATATGAGGATTCAGTCTGAGAAGACAAAACTGGGCTTGTTCCACCACATCCTGGAATACCGCAAATAGAAAGGAGAAAGGGGAAAGGTCCAGGAAGAGGGCTGAGGGGTCCTCGAGCGAGCCTCTTCTGCTTCTTCAGTTTTCATCTTTCTGGAACACTGAGGTCTGTTGTTTAGACACTGGAATTTTCTAGGATGGGATTTGGTTTGGGTATGGCTAGAGCTTTCATTAAGCTCTTCATTTATGTGAAACAATACTCTTTTCCCCAAAGTAAACATGAACTTAAAATACTACATGCAAAGAAAACAATGACATAGGCATAGGAGAAGTCCTTTTTAGAAAAGAGCTAGTGAAGGGATTGTATTCCAGTGCACTCTGTTGGGCAGTGATGGCTAAAGGCCGCCCCAAATGGAAAGTGAGATCAGATAGGAGAGAAATACTCCAGACACTGAGGGCCACTTCCCCCAACCACCGCCCACCAGTTGGCTTTGGTGGTCATGCCAAAATCTAAATATTGGGTTAAATAAAAGGAAGTATTACTCCAGGATGTAAATCCTATACATGGTTTTTGTCACTCAGATCATAAAAGATTAGAAAAATAAGAAAAACATATATAAATATACAAGTTTACAGATGGCACCCTGACAGTGGGTTATTGAGGGAAATCAGACACATTTAAGCTTTGTTATCTAGTTAAAGGCAAAAACAAAAATAAAAGCACAGAGCCCAGGATGACACTGTCAAAAAGACAATTGGGCTAAATGGAACAATATGAGGGTCCACATGTTTGTAGTGATGAGGTTAAGTAAACATTTTATGTTCAATTAAGCTTTTAATGGATTTCTGTAAGAGAATTTTTCTTTTAATGGACTCAGCTAAAAGTTTCAAACCAAGTGGAAGTGAAAATTCTATCACCACTGATTCTTTGCAACTCAATTTTCTATACCTTGGTCCTCAGTCTCATATGATTGACAATGGTGGTAACTATCTTTGTCTGCTTAGAATTTCTTCCTTCTCAACAGCAAAATTTCTCTCTACTGTCATATGCACCACTGATGAATTAGTTTCAGTCTAATGAGGTCCCAACTTGAAAGAAGGAAGCCAAACTTACTGAAGTAAGCTAGTAACTCTAGCAACTCTAGCTAACGTTCCCTAGAAATAACAAGCCTTCACCTCGCAATTGAGTTTATAAGTTGAACATATAGGCAATAAATGCCAGTTGTGTTTGTAGGTCTAGCTGGGTGTTGCAAGAAAAAAAAAAAGTGAAAGTCTGATATGATCCCTGATCACCAAATGTTTACAATGTGAAAATAGAGTTGCATGCTGAGGAGAGGGATGAATGGCCACACACAGGCAAGGGGACAGAGAATTGTGAAACAAAATAGGCTGAAGGAGTTTTGGAGAGGGATGATTTACAGGGATAGGGACAGCTGAGAATACCTCAGCCAGGGAAACTGACTGGAGCCACCCATAAAATACAGGTAAGATTTGCCAAAGCAGCAAAACACAGCAAGTCTGGAGAACCCTACGGCAAAGGGTATCATCAAGAACCACCAGGGTTAATTTCGAGAATAGGGAGGGAGGTAATGGGCCTTTTGGGTTTCAGGGTTCAGCGTGGTAAATCTGGAGATAATCTGGAATGTTTTTAAACTTGGAGATTGATTATGTCATATTTTTGAATCATTCTAAAGAATTTTGATTTACTCCATAAAGAGCGGGAAATACTGAACTTATTTTTGTTTGAATTACCTACTTTGAGTCAAAATTCTGATCTGATCACAGGAGAAAGTCTATCTCTTGCCAGAACAATTTAGTGATTTAGTGCACTGTTGGTTAAACAAAGCTCATCCAGGAGTGCCGCTGGGGAAGCAACACTTTGAGGCTTTTGAATCAGCTATAGAAGAAGAGATGTGTAAAACAGTGTAGCCAATTCTCAGTAGAACCCAAACATATGCAGAAATTTACAGCCACCAGCAACAATCTCTTTTACAACAGGAAAGTCCTTGGGGACAAGTCTCATGTCTAATTTTATTATTATTTCATAACTTTAAACATCTGCCTTCAAACAATTTACTATATTTGACTAATTGAATAATGTGTTGGATGTCTACTATCTTTTACTATAAAATTATGCAAACATAAAATACACAGTCTTTACATTATTCTTACAATTGAAATCTCAGATCAGTGCCTGATCACTATCTATAAATGCTTGTTGACTGACTAAATGAAAAAGGTAGCCCGCATTAATATGTCTGGAAATTATTTTGAATTTCTGAATCTATTTTCTGCAAGCGATGTGATCTAGCATAAAGAAATCAGGGATTGAAAGCAAATAATCTTGACCCCACACCTTTTTAACAGTCTGGCATTAGACCAGTTACTTTTCTAAGCAATTTGTAAAACAGAGTAAACAATAATAACTTGCAGAGCTGCTGTCAGGACTGACATTCAAAAAATTCTGGTGATACATTGTGTAATAGACAGTTCAACCTACAGTATGCAATATTCTGACATTAGCTTTTTTTAGTCACCAATTAAAGCAGCGTAAAGATATATAAAATTATTGCATATTTTATTTAATTTATTAATTTTAATAAAATTAGTGCATGAAATAAAATTAGTAACAATATCATTTTATTCATTATTATTTCATAACCTTAAACAACTGCCTTAAAACTCACTATATTTGACTAATTGAATAATGTGTTGGATGTCTGCTACCTTTCACTATAAAATTATGCAAACATAAAATGCACAGTTGTGACATTATTCTTATAATTGAAATGCATGCAGGATTACTTTCATCTTACTATAAAAAAGAGGACAGAATGATCCTGAAAACTTCTCACTTCCAACCTGCTGGCACTTTTCACTATATCCCCTTTGAATTCCAAATATTCCATTTACTTGTAAATGTTTTCATATATTTTAAAATAGAATATTGAGGAGTGTGGTAAGCATATATTTATAAGTACACACTGCGTTAAACACTAATGTTCTAGCTTCCTTAAGAAAAGTTGCAATGACCTATATTTATCTGGCATTTACATTGATAACACGTATTTGACTATAATAATTTACTTGCATATAGTAACTCATTTTCCCCTCAGTTTTATCATGTACATCACCAAATCACAGTGTGACATGGCTTCTGGTAGCACAGTTAGACAAAATAATTGCATCCATAGTATCAACTAAGTCTCACATAGCAGTGCAAGTATAGCATTTTAGAAGAACACCACAAGCCACAAAATTGTCCAGCCTGAATTAGTTCAGTTCCATTGAAACAGTTTAGATAAATACGAAATTACCCTGAGTTTATCTATTCCTCATCACTGATCAAATGTTAGCACTATCTCATGCTAGCGTGCCATTTAAGATCTCTCTCTGTAAACACTGCCAACCCAAGAGCATCTACCTTTCTAACACCCCCCACCCCCCCACCCCCGTGGACCCAGCCATTCATCCCTCAAGTCAAACAAATCCGGCGAGTGCCTACTATGTGCTGGGCATTCTCCTAAGCTCCTGTGATGTGAATGTTTACAAGACAGACATTTTCTCTAATTTCAAGTTGTTTACAGCCCAGCGGAAAAGACAGGAAATGAGCAAACAGGCAAATAAAATAATTGTAAATTATGATAATTCTTTAGAAAAACGTAAACAAAGGGCTGGAGTGGAGATCTACATTAAATATAGTAGCAAGGCAAGGCTGATCTGGAAGACTTCCTCCAAGTGGGGACAGAATGGATGAGAAGGAGGAGCCTGATATACTTGGGGAGGGGAGCAGCTCTTTACAGACGGAGGGGCCAGCATACAGCAAGGCCCCTTGAGCAGAAAACAGCTTAGAGCATTGGAGAAACTGAAAGAAATGCAGTACTCACTTTATTTATTCAACAAATAAATATGTGCAAAATGTTTCGTGAGTCTTTTGGTTGAAAAGTGCTTCTTTTTTTCCTTCTTGATTAAACAGCAAGGAACTGCCTCAATGCATTAATTAAAGTAGAACATTTTGCTCAGGCATATAGTTCTGGCTGACCTTCAACTATTATAGAAATAGCACTTAAGCCAGACTTACCAAAATGATTAAATGAATAAAAGATAAAAGTACATAAGATGGGAGAGGAGACTATAATTTTTTAACTATTTCTTCAAAGAATCTTGCAAATCGTTAATACCATGCTTTGAAATTACATATTCTTTGTGTAAAAGAAATAAATTAAATTCTTCATGAAAAAAGCTGAGATTGGTCAGAGGCAAAGAAAAATAACTAACGTTGAACCAGGAAGTATTTCAAATTAAATGTCTGTAAAAAGCAAGAAAATGCGTTTAGCATGCAATCAGGATACTTAATGACTTAACTACCATCAGCTAATGCTTAGCTGAGGAAAATATGCATCATAAAACATGATCCACTTAATTACATTAAGTAATGTTTAATCATTAAACATTAATGAGTAAATCATTACATTGATAATGGAAATGGTATCACCTACTTAAAAAATAGTGGTATAATGATTCCATAAATCTGATCCCCAAATTGTACCAACTTATTTGACCCCCAGCTATGCAACCTCTTTGTGTGTGTATACGCGTGCATTTAGGTATTATTTTACAGGAAAATAGGAAAGGACCTATCATAACAGCATCAACTTACTTCCACTGACCCACAGATATCTCTTCTGAAGGATATAGTACTTCTGTCAAATATATAACAATATTGATTTAACTATAATGTGATATCCATTCATTGTAAGCACCTTTTTATAGAAATAAATCACTCTACCTCAAACATCTGAAAAATAACTGAAATCAGTGATTAAGAGTCCTACAGAGAGTGGGTTAAACGCACTTCCCCAGGCTCCACTTGTAGAAGGTCCAATTTAGTCATCTCTAGCACAGTAAAGAAATCCACATTAACCAAGACCCTATGTATTTCAGACACACGTGGACTCTCAGTGGCCTGCACATGGGGAAACACGGCTCTTCAACTCCTGGAAAATCTGAAGTGTTTTGAACATACGTTGGGCAGTTTGCTCAGGGATCTCATCACAGTTCGTACCATTTAAGAAAACTTGACATTCAAAGCTGTTGGCTCTTATTTCCTCCTGATCCTTCAACGTGTGAGAAATACCTGTCCTTTACTGACACAGTTACACACAACCCAGAAGGAACTGTAGTGTGAACTTAGTCAGAAGACTAAGCAATGTTCACATCATAAGCAGAGCTGGAAAATCCTCTCTCCAAGGTAAACTTTACAGCAAGTTTCACCTCCCCAGCTATAAGGTCTAATTTAACACAATGCATTTTTGACTCAGTATTCAATGTATATTTGCTGAGTTGCATTAAAATAAATTTAACATTGGAAATGACATAGAATTTGCATGCAACAATTAGATGCATTTGACTTTAAAAAGAAACCAAACTTGAAAACATGGCCAAATGACAAAAATGCCAGTTGCAGAGATAAAAACCTAAAGAGGTCACACAGAGTTTATTGCAAGTTCATTCCCATCTACACTTACGTATGGATTTATCGAAGGATATTATAAGATGTTACTCTAATAGAATTGAAAGCAGGATGTAGATTTCCAGACAGTATTTACTTAACAAGACGATCTATTTGTGGACACCTTAACAGTAATTATGAAGATTGCCTCTTGTATCTTTATTCCAAAGAAACATTTTACTTTTAACTTGTGGATATGTGAAGAGTGCACCACCATAGTTTATGGGAGTGGGACGGGGCATAGAGGACGTCACAGAGAGGGATTTAATTAATAAAAACATCTGTAGCTTCTCTGGATTTATTTCTATTATATCACATATGCTTCCTTCTTGATAATTCAATCAAGGAGTCATGCAAGCCTAATAAAAATGACTTTGCAGTAAATTAAATGAAAAAAATCTAGACATTAATATTATTTCTAGATGTGCCCTTTAGAAACCTTTACTATGGCTGATTCCAAACACTTAGGCAAATTAATGTCTGCCAGATAAAGTGCATAATGCTTGAGGACCCCGTCAGGTTTAAGCATGGTTTGCCTTTGAATGATCCTTTCTGTTCACTCACCGTCTTCTGTATAATTAATAGCCACTCTCCCAAATCACATGCCAATTAATGAGATGCAGATAAAGGCTTAAAGGTCTGTGCTGCAATTCAGTCTTAATGAAAGTCAATATCCTTTTGCCAAGAAAGCTCAGATCACACTTGGCTTTCACAGATAATTAGGAGGGCTTTCATAGAACCGATACATGCAGTAGGAGTGACCGGTGAATATTACATCTTTTAAATAAATCCCACATTGAGTCAGAAAAAGAACAGAAGTTACTTTTCAATTTCTACAGAAATAAATGTTTTACTGTTTTCACAGGATATTTAAAAGTAAACAAGAAAAACATATATATGCACCTATCTATGTTTCCCACTGAATACTTTTTATCAAGTATAATCATTTGGAAAATTGTCTTTCTTCATATCATTTGATTCCTCCTGCATCCAATGTTGACTCTGTAGATGTGTAAAAGGCATCCCATATTACCCATATTAACGGATCCCATATTACCTCCCTCATGCTCTTTCTTACCCTATGTTAATGTGGCATGGGCACATTAAACCACAGGGTCTGTGAGATAAGTATATTATTTTTATTCTACAGGTGAGGATACTCAGGCCAGTTGAGAAGTGAAGTCTGATCTTAAACAAGGGCCCTTGATTATGAGTTTTTCTTTCATTGTAACCCTGCCACTCTAAATTGGTTATATAAATAGAAGATGGTCAGAATCATTCACTTATTGCCTTCTTAAATTGCGTTAGTCACAGTAACACTAGACACACTGAGACCCTACACAAGGAGCCCTTTGACTCTGAGGATAGAGTTACTTACAGTATCCCTAGTATAGATGGGACGACTTGGTCCCTGAGGAAGAGAAGGAAGAGAGGCACTGGCTCCCTTCTCATTGTTAACTCTTACTGGTTTTTGTCATTCCCTTTATAAGGACAGAACTAAATCCCTTTCAAAAAAATTCATCCTTAAAGAGGCTAGACTCTTTTTTTTTTAATTTTAATTTTTTTATGAAGTCATTTGTACATAGGTCATGAATATATTTAGGCCATTATGAGATTCAATGTGTTGACTATTTATACAAATTGGAGTGCTTACATCCTACTAATTTACATAGCCTTCACCTTAATTACCCAATTACAGTGTTAAGACATTTGTGTTCTACACCTGATAGATCCAACTTGTACTTGCAGTATGCTCCATTGGTGTGGTTCCCCCACTAACCCTCCCTCTATCGACCCACCCCCTCCCTTCCCCTCCCTTCCCCTCCCTGCCTCTTCTCTCCCCTTCCCTCCCGCATCCTAGGCTAGAGTTGTGATTCATCTTTCATATGAAAGAGTGAGTGATTATAAATTGGTTTCATACTAGTACTGAGTACACTGGATATTTTTTCCCATTCCTGAGATACTTTACCAAGAAGAATATTTTCCAGCTCCATCCATATAAACATAAAAGGGTCTAAGAGTCTAACTTTAAATAGGTTAGACTCCTGAACCTCAAGTAGACATTGAATAAAATTGGAAATTGTTATGAAACTGCAAAAGCTCCTGTTAGCAAAAATGTGTTGAATTTGTGGGTTCTACAAAATCCAGACTGGGATTTGGCAGATATATCTTTGGAGTCTTTTAATTATTGTACCTCTGCAACGTGCTAACACAAAAATAGGAGTATTGCTTGTTATTATTACAATTTTATTAGCATCCTATTATCCAATCTAATAGCTCACAGACCTATGACACGGATCTTATGTTGTGCCCATGTTCAGATGAGCCTTCAAAAGCTTAGAGAGACAAGGCTGACCTAGGATGTTGAACTTCAAGTATGTGGAAGAAACAGAATCAAACTGAGCAGGGCTGTGAATTTCACACAGAGCTACCTGCCTGTTGAGCTGTGCGCTGGGAAAGAAGACATCATTTTCATACTCCATTTATTCTGCTCCTGCTATGCACAAGGCACTGAATAGATTCCAAAGATAAATTTATTTGGATCAAAAGATTAAACTGAAAAAAAATATTCCGCACTTTGCTACCACTACACCAA
>NW_003852398.1:45483324-45485305 GCF_000181295.1 Otolemur garnettii
GAGCTTCACCTCTTCACGTGTGCGGACAGAGCCCCCCTTAGCAATGTTTCCTATGGACAGACACCAGAACGTGTGGAATACGAGAAGAGTAACTCAGTCAAATAGTCCTCATCTAATAGCTTCCAAACAAGTATTTAAGACTTGGCTTGGAGCCGGTAGTTCAGCAGCTAGGACGCCAGCCACATACACCAGAGCTGGTGGGTTTGAACCCAGCCCAGGCCTGCCAAACAACCATGACAACAACAACAACAAATAGACAGGTGTTGTGGCAAGTGCCTGTAGTCCCAGCTACGTGGGAGGCTGAGGCAAGAGAATCACTTAAGCCCAAGATTTGAGGTTGCTGTGAGCCGTGATGCCATAGCACTCTACTGAGACTCTGTCTCAAAAAAAAAGAAAAGAAAAGAATTGAAGACTGGTTCCACTAACTAAAAAAATTTTTACCAGCACATTTACGAGGAGGCAAATAGTTAATTAATTAATATTTTATAACATTTTCTGGTGACCCCAAATGAGGCATTGCCACAATTCTTTTCCCATTGCTGCAAATAATAATTACTGAAGAAGAATACATTTGGCAAATATGAAAAGGCAATTATCCTTAATTAAGTACATGTTACCAATTAGTAATCTCCCCACTATTTCAGCTTTCCTTCCGAAACCTGTCAATTATCTCATTCAACAAAAGGTATAATTAAAACTTTTCTTTTATGATTCACAGAAGCCTTGTATTAATATACAGTGTATCTAAATGGAGTAACCTGAAAGTTTCCTGGGGTGCCAGAATAACATGTAATAATTAAAACCAAAGAGTTCTCAAACAAAAATGCACACAGTATTTATTTAACCACCAAGACTGATGGCTAAAGCCAACTTTTGATCAGCTACATGTAAGGTGTGACCAGATTTTAACATCTGTAAAGCAGGACAACATGGCTGGGGGGGCAGGGCGGGGCAGGGCCTGACAACAATGCAAACTTTGATAAGTAGTTCTCCATAATCACTTCTCAACAATTATTTGTTATTATTACAGTTTAACATTATAAAATTAACAAAAATAATATAAAACTCATATTCTGGAGAAAGAGCCACATGGCAGCTGAAAACTGTATATTACCTTCCTGTTCTCCCGCCCGTTCATGCATTCTTTCCAAAAAATCGGGACTTTTTTAAAACATCATGGGACATGGGACAAATTGTTAAAAAGCAGGACTGTCCTGCCAAAAGCGGGATGTCTGGTCACCCTAGTATACACACAAATCCCCTGTATTACAAATAAATGTAATTTGGAAATTCTGTACCAAAATGAATGACCATGGGAAGTGCCACAGAGTTTAAAGCTGGCAAAGTTCTTAGACTCTATCTAGTCAAATTTTGCAGATGGCAAATCTAAGTTCTAAGACATCTTTTGACCAAAGTCAAATGGGGTTGTAGGTACTCGGACAACTTTTGATGAATGAGTGAATGAATGAGTGAACCAAGTTTCTTCAAGGGGCAGGTGAAAGGCTAAGGTCTGATAGAAAACCCTTGGCAGCTAGAGCACAGATGGATATAGGTTATTTTCTTCTAATTTCAACAAAACATTTTCATGAATTATATTAAGATCAACAAAAGTTCTGTATATGAAGTCAATTGTATATCAATGTATGAATATGTAGATATGGCTATAGTATCTAGGAAGACAGTCGTGAACAAAGTAAACATTTTTTCCATCATGAGTTTATAGTCTATGAAATTTCTAGAAGAATAATAATCATAGTCACTTAAATCTTCAATGAGATGAGAGCTATTACCTTTAAATAAAAAGACACAGTTGCCACAGAAATACATATATCAGCAGAGACGTCCTTGGCAGGTGTGTGGCCTGGCAGCCTGACAGTTTTTAGTACCTATCACTCGTCGTGGTCCTTGATGTCTCCACTGCACGCACACAAACATGCATGAACACATTCACACACACACACACACACACACACACACACAC
>NW_003852398.1:45485325-45531821 GCF_000181295.1 Otolemur garnettii
ACACACGTTCTTACTACATACTCCCACACATCAAATACAACTCAACACATACAGACACACACACACATTCTCACTCTCCTTCTGTATTGGGAAGCCACAGTGGTGGCTTCTGTCTTTTAACCTGCAGCCAAGAAAATACTCAAAGGCTAGTGCCCTGCTGTCAAAGTCAAAGGCCCTGATGACAGGGACCACCACAGTCCACTGTGCTTAGACTGGCCCTAAGGTAGACACTCATGCAGCATTCTCCTAAGGCACTTAAAATGTTTTTAATTAAAAATGAGAATGTTTAAATTGGTAGAAATGAAAGGATATACATGAGTCCACCTGTATATTGTGTTAGCAGACTAAATATATTTTAATGAGATTTCTGTGTTTGGCTGACAGAAAACAGACAAGGCGAGAAACGGCAAGATCAAGGACTTTTGTGTTCTCAGTCACAGCTCTGAACGCAGGAAGAAAAGAGGTTCGCACTGTGAGCAGCTTCAGAGCTTCAGCGTTGGCACAGGGAGGAATAAAGACTCTTCACATTAATTCGAATCTTAAACACACCAGAACTACTAATAACCTGTCTATGTCAGTAATTAAGATTATTTCTGGAGTCATTAAGATTCTGTACACAGAGGGAAAAACTGTTACTGATAATTCAGTCCTAGACTGGTAAACGGACTATTAAAAGAAGAAAAGGGGGAACTCTGTACTGATTCCAGCCAGGAATCCCAAACAGAAGAGAGACATGTCATGTTGGCAGGGATGGACTGGGAGCTACCGGAGTCCTATCCCTGTGCTAGCCCCGGGCTTCAGGGAAGGTTATACAGTTGCCCCCTACTCTTCCTTGACCGCCTTTACCTCTCCTGTCTTCTCCCTCCCTGGTAATGGATGAAACAGAAGATGCTAGGACGGCAGGGTGGGAATTCCACCTTGTCCAAGGATACACCTGCTTGCCAATATAAATGTATATATATTTACATTTAATGTATATATATTTACATTTCATATACATTACATATATATATTTACATTTCTACATTTACATTACTACAAATAGTTTCATATATATTCAGGGTCAAATCAGGCCTGCAGTCAGTTACTCTAGGATTACACGGCCAGCAAGCACTCTGGAGTTTCCTCTGAAAACGCCTTCCAGCCCACATAGAAAGCCTGGCTCCCGAGACAGGACACAAACCATTACCCCACTTCCCTCCACCACAGACTTCCCTGATGCCCATGTAGTGCGTTTGCGAGGGAGGTTATCCACAGTAACTATTCCTGACTCACACGCACCCGTCTGAGAGGTGAGAATGGAGAAAGTTAGTACTACTATGTCTTAGAAAGACTTTATCAAAATGCATTATAGAGCACATGCACACACACATGCATATACATATTCACATACGTGTACACTGATACAAATGCACACACATACACATGTATGCACACACACATACACACATGCCTATACATACACACATACGTGTACCCAGTTACAAATGCACACACATACACATGTATACATGCATACACATGCACACCATTCTTGGGTATTCTAAAGGCGACAAAACCTGACAATATATATGACCTAAGATCAGCTGAACTAATACTGTGGAAGAAGATGAACATGTGGATTTTGTGAGCCAAATGAAACAGTCACCTGATGACTAAGGGCAAGTAACACCAACAGGAGGTTGTAGACTCTGTACAGTACTGCTCTGGGCTTCATCCCAAACACAACTAAAAATAGGTTGATCGAACCACTGAATAGAGGGCTGCATTATGAAAACAGCTGAAAATTGACTCCTCAATGTCATCTCCTAGTTATTTTCCCACTGAATCACACTTCACTAATATGTTAATAGTACACCCTGTGACCAGCATAGTGTTAAATGTTACGCCAACCTCATGAGGGGCAGCACAGAGACTGGACTTCATGGCTGCTCATCCTGGCTTTGACACTCAAGTGTCATGGCCAAGTCATAACCTTTCATTTAGCTTCTTCATTTATACAAAAAGAAACTGAAAATGGTTGTCACACATACCTTAAGAATTAAGCAAGGTATCAGCCAAGGGAGTAGATGAAAATAGTTTCATAAACATCAAAGGCCATAGAAACATAAGGCATATACAATAATGATTATTCACTTTCTTGGCATGAAGAATACAATAAGGTCATAGTTTTCTTTAATCATCAACAGGAATCTAGCCCTTGGCTCAGTATAGAGGTCATATCTCTCCATTACATTATAGTTTTGCTAGATTGAATATAAGTAACAGTCAGTTCTGGTCATTCTGACCTCAACAGAGGTTCCTGGAAACCACCTTGAAGTCAGCAGAACTCCAGCAGCATAAGGTACAACACACACTTCCCTCCCCCACACCCTAAAACTGGCTGCGTGGGAATAGGCTACGAACACCCAGGGTAATCATCTTAGATCACAACCCATGTGCTCTCACCTCTCATGGGGTCAACTGATCCTTCCAGATAATTCCTCTCTTTTTGAGGGAATTATTATTTGAATACAATCCATGATGCCAGAATTCTACTACCAAGTGAAAATCTACAAAAAAGCCTCAGTCCAGAAACTTAATCTTGCCACCAAAGAGGAGGAAGCAGGATTTCTTTGCTTGACTAGAGAAGGGAGGCTGGTGCAGTTGGAGAATGGGAAGCAGGAGAAGTAAGGCGGGGCTACAATCGCTCACAGGCATCAGACCAGGCAGGATCTCACAGGCTGCAGAAAGGAGCTTGGTCTTTATCTTGTGTATCAGAAGAAGTGTCATGGCCAAGTCCAAGACAAATCTTTGGAAACAACCAAAGAGTTTTCAGCAGAGGAATGAAAGGTCATATTTATAAACAGAAAAGATAAATACAGCTGCAAATCAGAGAACAGCCTTGACAAATTAGGGGGCTTTTGTAATCTCTCTGGTAACAGCTGATGCTGGCCCAAATGAAGGTGTTTAAAGGGGATAACAGAAGTAGACACACTGAAGATATTTAGCAGAAAACATCAACAAGACTTTGGGAAAGATTAAATTCAAGGAGTGAGAGAGGATGAGATCTCATGAATGACTCAGGTTTCTGATGTGCAGTGGGCTCGGTGGTCGTGCCATAAGCTGAGATCAGCAGAGCAAAGGTAAGGGTGATAGTGTTGAAGGTGACGCAATCAGTCACGGCATGTTGAGTTTGACCTTGATTGGAGTGGTTCCTTTGAGATGGAATAGCTGGTATGGAAGAGGAGGGAAGTAAGGATAATGGAAATGTTCTACAAGGGCTAGGGATATAAGAAATAAAACTCAGAAGCAGGGATTGGTCCATGATGAGCAGGACCCCTCCTACACAGGTAAGTAGGAAGGAAGTTGGAAGAGCAGCTGCAGAACAGAAGCTTCTTGGTTTGAGCTAAGAGAAAGTTAAGAATTTCCAAATGATGAGTTTTATTTTCTTTAGAATGGAAGAATTAGGGTCACCTGTAAAGAATTAGGTGGGCGATAAAGTGTGAACATAGAGAAGTTTGAAATAGTTCTTGAATGTCAAAAATATATACATTGACCAGAAGAAAAAGTACAGTAGTGTACAAATTGACATTAGGTTGTGCTTTTATAAGAAAATTAGAGAGTAAAGGGAATTATGATAAAGAGTATAGTATTAATGAAATTGTAGACCAGAGGAGGGTAGAAATCTTTATCTATCTATCTATCTATCTATCTATCTATCTATCTATCTATCATCTATCTATCTCTCTTAGAAAGGAAAGAAAACAAAAAATCAACTAATGGACAAAAAAATAGGAACTAGATGAATAATTATGCAGAAAGAGAAAAAATACGATCAGAAAAGAGGTTATCTGAGGTAGTGTTTAAAAATAGGAACAAAGAGAGAAGAGGAAATCATAGAGCAATTTAGGATTTGGGGATGTCAGAGAAAAACTACCAGGGTTAACTGTATATTGTGTACAGTGTGCTCAGATCTTCAATGAAGGAATAATCACAATTTACCATCATTTTTAAAAAGTGGGTAGTAAGTGACCTGAAATTTCATTCTCAAGCGAAAAGTTCACACAATTTTGAGGAATCATTTTCTCTCTGTTGGTAGAGAGAGAATCATAATACTGTTTTAAAGAGGTTATCGGCCAGTGTGAAGGCACTTTTTATTTACTCTTATTAAAACACTTTTATCACTATTACATACCTTCCTTGCTTTTACTGACTTTATATATTGGAATTAGGGAAGTAAGTATTTTGAGTAACTTTAGCAATGTCAGAAATACTCAAATTAAAAAGGAAAGGAAGGAAGCAATTACCCCTTTTGGTGTATTCCATGCATTAGCTGTAATTTCCATTGCCTATTTTCTGAAAACTCACGTCTGTACCATTTATGGTGAAAAGCAAGTCAGACTTGCCGCAATCAACCAAACATTCCAATTCAAGTCACTCTGGGAAGAATTTCAACTCAGAACACACTGCAGAAATTTTCTACTGGTTTGATTATATCCACTGGTGGACACAGTATTCAGAGTAGCCTGAAAAATAAGTTATAATTTGGTAACTCATAACACCAGACCCAAAATAAAATAATTACAAGGGCAGTCCTTTGTAACACTTTTTTCCTACTAATGCTAATATTTGGAGTAAGGTGCACTAAAATGTTTCAAAAAAATCTGTTCAGTAGATTGCAAACATCTAAAATCTAGCTCACTTCTTTAATAATGAAATAAATTCCTTATTTTAAAAAATAATAGCATTAAAACAATTGATTAACTAAAACAATGCTGATACAAAGTTTTGCTTTACCAAGTTACCAGAGATTATTACATTGAGAGTTTTAAAACTTTTAAACAATAAAACTAATTAAAACCAGAGTTGTAGTTTAATGATTTTTTTTTTTTAATAATTTCCATGTTCTCATGTACTTAAGTAAAATGCCCAAATTCTTGTTCGCCTCATACGAAAATCCCTCCATCAATGACTGTTTTAAAGAGTATATCAAGACATAAATATTTTGGAGACACTGTTTTCATTATTACATCTAGCCAAAAGTCTTCAAATATCCTCCAAAGTTGGGGAGAGCAAACTTCTTTCATTGAACCATACTTTGTAACTATCTATGTGCCATGTCCTACCCACCCTTTTGTGGACAAAGTGAAATAGAGAGGGAAATCCAGAATTCAGCAGAGTCTCAGGGCCACATTGGAAAGATGTACCAAGTACTTTGTGAACAGGAAGAAACTGGGCAATATTCCCGTCCCAAGGGCAGGAAAATTCTACTCATAGATTTCCAGAATAGCCGTTTCTAACTTCACCAAATGGTCATTTGTTATCATAAAACAAATTTCGTCTCTTCAGAGTTCTCAGGATTAGGGATTTTCTAAGGCTGATCTGAACAATACATTCAGCATCAGAAATGCTTAAATACTCAACTCGGGGCAATGCAATAATCGTATATGATATGGGAGAAGTTTTAAAGTGCTGTGAAGAAGTTAAAAAAAGATAGACATCATTTTCAATAACAGGAAAACAGTACCTTAAACCATAACAGAATGAACATGCAAAGTAAAACTGTAATTGAGGGAAAATTTCAGATTTATTATAGCTCTCAGCATCTTTCCCATGCTGATGTCATAGAAATCTTAATGCAAATAAGTCTAAAAGTGCTATCTATGGAAACCACTTATTTATAATCTTGCTTCTTTAGCTGCACATTCAAACTGAATAATAACGAACTCAACTATCCCAAATCATAAACATATGTTTGATTGTTATTCCTCCCTACTTAGCAATATTGAAATTGACATGTCTTACATTTTTACATGCAAATTAAGAATTTCCTTGCTCTCCTAAATTATAATAAATATGAATGTGAAGAAAATAAAGAAAAGAGTACTAGTTTTTAAATTTTTATTCATACCACCAAAACTTCAACATGCAAAATACAAACTACAATCCCAGAGGTAGCTTTAGGAAATGTGAAAGCCAAGTACAAAAGACAAAACATTCTGGACATGTAAGCAATGCTTTTTGCTTAGAAAGCAACTAACAAATTATTATTGCAATATGGCGATGAAATCACTATCTTTCTAGTCATTTGACCAATAATATTTACATAGCTACTAGGAAAAGAAATCTAAAAATTGAACAAAAATAAATAAAAATTAAAATCTTGCTCACAATAAGATTAACATTTAATAGCAACTATAATGTCAGCATAGAAATCAGTACGTGAAGCAAAATATGGTAATTAGCATAAGAGAAAAAAAAAGTACATGAGTGCAAGTGGACTAAAGATCACATTCAGTTGGAGTTTATTCAAGAAGATATGATTAAGAAAGACAATATTCAAGCTGAAATTTGAACGAAGGGTAGAATTTGCTATGTTTAGGTAACTAACTAGAATACCAAGTTATTTATAGGAAAATATTGAGCCCTTTATTTTATTCATTCAGGGATTTTTTATTAATTTTTGATATTAAAATATAATCTTTCTCAAAAAGTAATTGTTTCTCTTATAATTCATCCATGTAACAAGAAAAACACTTGTAGCCCCTAAATCTATTGAAATAATAATAAAAGAGAAATTGCTCCCCACCTTCTTTAAAAGAAGGCACTAAACACAGATTACATGACTTATAATTTATATTTTCACAAATCTATCCTCAATTTACTTTTGATCTGCATCAGCTCACCCACTTCTAACTACAACTCTTTTCTTTTTTCTTTTTTTTTTTGGTCTTTCCTTGTTAAGCAACTTAGTTAAGAAAAACAGGGAAGCTTAAAGTTCAGTAAATTTCTATATAAAGCATAAGGAATAAAGTTCAAACTTTTACTCTGAGATTTTTGTGACAGATAACCTTGAAATCACAATGCCTTTCTCGGTTTATTTTTTTATTCCACTTTTCAAGTTGAAAATAAATGTCTCTTGTCTTGTTAATTAGTGGTATTTCCCTGTATGAAGATACAGCAGTAAAGTGATATTTAATGGATAAAAAAGAAATTCAACACAAGTACATATCATAAGTTACAAAATTTTTATAGTGAACAGAAGAAAGTCTCGTGGTAAAAATAATAAATTTAACCTAAGTTATGAAATACATGTATATCAAAAGCCATAAAATATTGATGAAAGAAATTAAAGAAGACACAAATAAGTGGAAATGCATACTGTGTTAATGGACTGGGAGAATTAATACTGTCAAAATCTCCATACTACCCAAAGTAATTTACAGATTCATTACAATCCCTATCAAAACTCCAAAGACATTTTTTCACAGAAATAGAAGAAACTAATTCTAAAATTTGTACGTAACCACAAAAGAGCCTGAATATTTAAAACACAAGAACAAAGCTGAAGGCATAACATTTACTGTTTTCAAATTATATTACAAAACTATAGTAATCAAAACAGTGTGGTACTACCATAAAAACAAACACACTGACTAATGGAGCATAATAAAAATCCCAGAAATAAAGTCAAGTATATATGGCCAACTAATCTTGGACAAGGGCACCAAGAATAGACAATGGGGAAAGTAGAGTCTCTTCAATAAATGGCGATGGGAAAACTGGATATTCGCATGCAAGGAAGTGGAATTAGATCTTCATCTTAGAACATACACAAAAATCAACTCAAAATGGATTAAAGCCTTAAACCTTATGATCCCAACCATAAAATTCCTCAAAGTACGCATAGGGGAAAACCTTCATGACACTAGTCTTAGTGATGATTTTTTGAATACTACACCAAAAGCACAGATGACAAGAGCAAAAAATAAATAAATGAGACAATATCAAACTACAAAGTTTCTGTGCTTTTAATTTAAAAATGTACATTTGGGGGGTGGCACCTGTGGCTCAGTGGGTAGGGCACTGGCCCCACATACCAAAGGTGGCGGGTTCAAACCCAGCCCCAGCCAAACTGCAAAAATAAATAAATAACAAGACTATTAAATTAAAAAAAAAAAAAAAAGCAAGACCCTGTTTCAAAAAAAAAAATGTACATTTGGTTTGATGAAAATATTTCAAATTGTATACAAAATCAGCACATTGTACCCCATGACTGCATTAATGTACACAGCGATGATTCAGTACTAACTACATATATATACACATTTATACAAAATATGAAATTTTCTACTTGACATTAAATGTGGGTTATATTAACTACCAAAATATCTTACTTGTTAGTTGCTCTTTTATTGTTTACTAATTGGAGTATCAATATGAGTAATTACATTTAAGTAACATATATCTGTATAAATAAATGTGATCAGGTAGAAAATTCACTAAGAGAGTGACTATAGCATTTTCCATTTTTAATGTCTTTTCTCTCTTGTGAGAGTCAATATTACTTTCCTTGTTTTTGTCAAAACTATGAATTGAAATGTGTACTATTAGTGCAGGAATATCATATATGTTCCCTATGTGGCAAAAATTTTAGAAACATTGGAAGGGTATTGTAAGTAAAAATGCAGAAAAAATATATACTGCTTAATTAATACATAGATGGTAGAGAACCCAGGAAGCTTTGCAAATTTTTTTAAATCATGCCTCTATTCATAGACGGTTAAACTACTACACACACACATAATTATACGCTTGGGTATTCTAAGACAAGGGCACCCACACAGTGTCTCTCTACATGGACCTTGGAGAGATTCTGGAGAGCCATGTGCTTAGCCATGTTCTTAACCACTGGCCATCAATGCAGGTACTTGGCTTTGTAATTAATTTTCATTTTCTTAAAATATAGATATCCACAGATAGATTGAAATGCAGCATTCTGCATATGTATGTTTATATGTATGCACACATATTCATATACACATATAAGGTGTCTATTTTGGCAAGCCATGTAATTATTGCCTATAAATTACCTTTTGCTCTTAACTTTTCATCCTTCTATTACTGGTACAAACATTTATGGAGCAGTTGCTCAGTCCTGGGTACACTGGAAGGAATGGCAAATTTACTCTGGATAGAAAGAGGGAGCTTCTATGTAAAAAGTAAATATAGCATAATAAACTTTAAATACCACTCAGGGTGTCCAACCTTTCTTCACATTAAATACACAAAGCTGATAAGCAAAAAATAAAAAAAGTGTGTGCATAATTTTTGCAGTATCCAACACCACAGATAAGAAAAACAGGCCTCAAGTAATCTGCATGCAGCCCGCAGGCCACAGATTGGACACCCCTGGTAGGCAATAAGAAGCTACGAACAAACATTCAGAGGAGACGATAAAGGACAAAGAGCTGAAGTGGGAGGAGGTTTGAAGGAAGAGCTATTTCTCTACCAATGCTGGAGAAAGGGTGGAGTCTGGAATATCTGTATTGAGTAAAAGTGGAAAGAATGCACTAGCTCTTGGAGCGATATCCAGAGCCCTTTCTCCTGCTGGGTTGGAAGGTTTGGATAGGAGATGTGAGCACTTTCTAGCTGGAAAAGCAATTGAGCCCTGGGCCTTGAAGACCCCTAGAAAGTGTTTAACTTAAGCTCTGTAGGCCAGAGGTGCTTCTTATTAATAGCTAACTGAAAATAAGCAGTGTTATTTTAAAAACAGAATTATATTAATTTTGCTTTAAAAATACTTGAGATGAACTTGTAGAGTAAGCTGCTATTTATATTATCACTATTGTCCTAATAGCCGTTTTTCTGCCAGGCAGATTCCAGTTCTTTCTATCATTTACATATCATCTTGATTTTTTTTTTTTTTGCCTTTCCTACAAATTATAATTGCCCTTAATATAATTGTGATTATAATTATTATAATTTGCCTCCTATCATGTATATTTCCCCTTGTATCTTAAAATCTTTCTTCAAACACACTACATGATTCCTATTTTCTATCAAAGCCTCTGATACAAATGCTCATTTTATTCTTTAAATTCTGCGATTTTTCTTAAGAGAATTTGCCTGACTTATTTCCTGAGAACGCATTTTATTTCTACTTTGGTTCAGATCCAGAGGTATCTTTTGCATCCTTTGGGAAAGCACCCTGTCACACTGTAGTTGTTGCCTTGGAAACAACAATAAAGGTAGGATCAACACTGAGACAGGAAGCGGGGAAGTCATTTTACTGTCTACTGTATGCCAGTCACTGGGTTGCAGGTTTGGAATGTGTTGTCTTACTAATCACCAAACCCTGAAGGTGAAAAATGTCTGCAGGTGACTATTGATTATTGATAATCATAAGTCTTGTTAACATTAAAGTACTTCAACATGGAAAAGCACCTGGAGAGCAAAATTCAGACGAGTTCCTCAGACATCAAAGGACCTGTAATTTCCAATTAAAATTAAATGATAGTAATGTTGCACATTTTGGGGAGCTGTGCTGAGAAGCATTTTCATACAGGTTTTACGGACCTTCAGTAATTCTGATATTATCCTTTGATATTTTGACCAAACTATATTCAGATGTATCAATCCATCATCGTGCTGTTACTATGTGTATCAGATCAAAGTTATCATTTCTAATAACAATAAAACTATTCCTCAGGATAAATTGTATGACATAGTCTTGAAGACTAAGCTGCTTTTCATTAAGTGAGCAAACTATACTTCAGAAACTATAGAATGGTAAGAAATTTAGAAACTTGATAAGGACCTCATTGTTAAAAAAAAATAACGTTTTATCATCTTTTAAAACCGAAAATTAGTTTCAATTTCATCCTTAAAGAATCACCAAATTAATTTTCTGATCAATGTGTTCTTTGATTAATGGACAGTTATAGTTGGACTTTTCTGAGCTTTTCATCTTTGGGATATTTCTGTCTTTCGTTCTCATACTTTTTGATCTACATTTTTTGCAAGTGTGTGACAATCTTTTTTTGAGATTTTTGGCAGATAAACAAATGAGTAATTGAAAATCATACATTGCCCTACATATCCTTTGAGAAAAGTTTTAAAGGACTGTTTTGGAGCCATAATTTTCACAAAGTAACTTTTATTTTAGAGAGTTTAACCAGAATATCAAAATCACATACCCCTCTTTTCCCTGGAGACCCTTTCTGGAACCTTCCACTCTCTTGCTCAAACCTGGATCCCGTTGCTCCTGAGCTGCCAGAATAGCTCTCACCAAGGGACCAGCTTTCGTTCTTTCCTGGATATCACCTCCTCTCACTTGTGTTTAGTTTTTGTCTTCACTATTCTTTCCTCTATTTCTCTCTTTCTTAACCATCTCCCTTCCTTCTTTTCCTTTTCCTTCCATTTTTTGTTACTGTATAGAAACACAACTAATACTTGAATATTGATTTTGTATCATACACTTTATTGAATTTGTTATAAGCTCTAATAGTTTTTTTGGCAGAGTCTTTAGGGATTTTTTTTCACATTTAAATAAATTTAAGTACAGGGTAAAGTGGTTTTTTGTTGTTGTTATATGGCTGAATCAAATAGTGAAGAAGTCTAGGCTTCTAATATTCCCTCCCTCCCTTCCTTTCTTATCAAAGTAAATCTTCAGCTATTTCACATATGAAGGTATGTGAAGAATAAACTGAATGATCTCTGGCCAGCATGTAAATATCTTTTTTTCTTTCCTCACACTCAATTAATATTTTGTTCTGGGTGGAATTCTAGATTCAAAACCTTTCTTTCCTTAGAATTTGAAGGCATGGTCAGCTATGTTCTGTTATCTACTGCTGATGATGGAATATTTGAGGACAATCTGATCATCTGACAATCAAGTTTCCTGTATCCCATGTCCTCAGGAGGTATTGGGTTCTCCTTTTTATCCTCAGTGCTCTATCATTTTATGATTTATGTCTAGGTAATGGGTTCATATTCATTTCAATATAAACACTAGTCCCCTTCAGATTTGGGTTTCTTTTGTTCTCTTATTCCTCTAATACGTTCCCCACCTCCATCTCTTTTCTCACTCTTTCTTTTCCTAAATAAATGTCTATTGGTCAGATCCTTTGGCTGCTGTGCTGATCTTCTCTCCGTTTATCTTTTCTTTCATATTTTCCTCCTTCCTCGGGTTTACAGCCTATCCAATGTTTTCAACTTTACTTTCTAAGCCTGCTTTTATTTTTTTAAATTGACAATCTTTTCAACTTCTAAATATTTTTAATATTCTTTTATTGCTTTTCAGAACATCTAATTATTTTTCAATGATACTCATTATCCTTCTTGAACATTAGAGTATTATTAGTTCCCATATTTGAGTTTTCTTCTCCGTCTTGAATGGTCATTTTTTCCTGTTCTTTCTTGTTCATGTCTCCTTGGGAATCTGGTGATTCTTGGTTGTCTGCCCATATTCAGGGGAAAGTCTTGGTTGATTATTTTCATTTGTGGATTTTGCCTAATGGTGAGTAATAAGCCTATTTCTTGCTGAGCCTTTTGCTGGAATAGGGCACACAGCTGGGAACTGTATGTAGAAAGGAGAAGACTGGCATAAAAAGTGCCACTTAGATTGAGCAGGCAGGGAAGCTGCTATTGAGTGGCTGACCCCAACATACTACTGTGAATGGGATTGCTGTCTTAATGTATTTGTCAGATGTTTTGTGCTTAGTGTAAAGAAACACAATGGATATTTGATTGATTTTTTTCTTATCTTATACTTTATTAAATTTGTTTACTAACTCTGACAGTTTGGGGGGGAGTCTTTAGGAATTTTTTTTATTAATTTAAGTAGATGTAGGGGGTAAATTTTTTTTTGTTACATGGCTGAGTCGAATAATGGACAAGTCTGGGCTTTTAATATACCCTTCACCTAAATAGTGTACATTGTACCTGATAGGTAATTTTTATCACGCACACTCCCCCCAAGCTTCCCTTTCTGAGACACTAATTTCCAAGTCACCCTGTATGACCATGCACACCCTTGCTTAGTTCCCACTTATAAGAGAGGACATGCATATAAGTGAGGATTTGTTTTTTAGTTTTTAGGTTACTTCAATTAGAATAATGGCCACAAATTCCATTCAAGTTGCTAAAACACATTATTTCATTCTTTTGGATGGCTCTTTATTACACACACATACTTACTATTTTTTTAACCACTCATCAATTGATGGGCATAAAGCTTAGTTCAGTATCATTACAATTTGAATTGTGTTGTGATAAACAAACTGATGTATGTGAAAAATAACTTCTTGTTCTGTGGGTAGATAGACCCTCTGTGGTGTCAGTAGTGGGATTGATAAATCAAACGGTAGATCTACTTTTAATTCTCTTGGAAATATCCACATTGTTTTCCTCCAAGATTGTACTAATTACATTCCCACCAACAGTGTATAAACATTCTCTTTTCACTGTGTCTATCCCGGCATCCATTGTTCTATAGTTTGGGTTATGGCCGTTCAGACAGACAAAGGTAAGGTAGTATCATGCACATATTGGGGTTTTAATTTGCATTTCTCTAATAATTAGAGAAGTTGAACACTCTTGCACATTTGTTAATCATTTGCTTTTCTTCTTTTGAATAATGCTGAGTCTTGTCTTTTGCTCACGTTTTAGTAAGATTTTGTTTTTTTCTTGCTAATTTGTTTAAGTTCCTTATAGATTCTGGATGTTACTCTTTTATCAGCTATTCTTTGTAGACCTGATAGAACTCATCTATAAATCCATCCAATCCTGGGCTTTATTTTTGTTTGGAAATTTGTTTTACTACTGATACTATCTTACTACTCGTAACTGATAGGTTTAGGATTTCTATTTCTTCCCAATTCAAGTGTGGAAAGTCATTTATTTATCCATTTCCTCTAAATTTTCTAGTTGGTGTGCATAAAGGTCTTCAGTCATCTTGGATAATCTTCTGGATTTCTGTGGTATCAGCTGTAATGTCTCCTTTTTTGAGGTTTCTGATTGATCTTTGTGATTCCCCTTCATTTCTTGGTTAATCTAGTTAGTGGTCTATTGAATTTATCTTGTCAAAGAAACAACTTTTTGTTTCATTGATCTTTTGTACTATCTTTTTTTCAATTTCATTTAGTTCTGCTTTCATCTTTGTTGTCTTGTCTTTGCCAAGTTTGGGTTTGGTTGTCTTATTGTTTTAGCTCCCTGACATGTAAAATTATGTTGTTAATTTCTGATCTTTCTCTCTTTTAGATGTAAACATTTTGTACCATGAACTTCCTTCCTAACATGGCTTTTCCTTCTTGCAGATATTTTGGTGGCTTGTTTCTCTACTGTCCTTCAGTTCAAAAATATTTTTTAATTGCCATCTTGATTTTATCATTGACCCAAAGATTGTTCAGCAGCAGGTTGGATACCTTCCATATCTCTGTGTAGTTTTGAGAGTTCTCCTTGAAATTGATTTCTAGTGTATTCCACTATGATTTAAGAAGATACATGGTATGATTTTCATTTTATAAAACTTGGTAAGACTTGTTTTTTGGTCAACTATAGAGCCTATATTGGAAGATGTTCCATGTGTTGATGAGAAGAAATTATATTCTGTAGTTTAGGGTACAGTGTTCTCTAAGCGTCTCTTAGGTCCTTTTGTTTTAGAGTCCTGTTTAAGGCTAGTGCTTCACTGTTAATTTTCTGCATCAACAATCTCTCAGTAGAGTGTTGAGGTCCTTGCTTTTAATACCTTGCTATTATCAAAAAGTCAGAAGATAACAAGTATTGGTAAGGATGTGAAGACAAATAGCACTTGCTTTGATTAGTCGTCTTAATTTTAGCCATTTGAATGGGTTTGTTGAAGCATCTAATTATGGTCTTTGTTTGTTTATCCCTAATGGCTAATGACACTGAGCATCTTTTTTGTGTGTGCTCACTTGCTATTAGCATGTCTGCTTTGGTGAAGTGTCAGTACAAGTCTTGTGTGGATTTTTTTTATTGGGCTTACTGTTTTCTGTTCATTGGATTTTGAATTCATTAAATATTAATACAATTCTTTCAATCATAAAAAAAGAAAAACAGCACTTATATACTGTTGATGAGAACACAACTAGTTACAGCCACTATAGAAAACAGTATGGAGGTTGTTCACAAAATTAAAAATATACTACCATGTGATCCAGCAATCCAATGCCTGGGTATATATCCAAAGGATATGAAATCACTATCTTTAGAGATATCTGCCTATTCATTGTAGCATTAATCACATAGCTAACATATGTAAACAACCTAGATGTCTGTCAATGGATAAATGGATAAAGAAAATGTGATATATACAAAGGAATTATTACTTAGCTTTAAAGTAGAAAAAAGATCCTGCCACTTGCAGCAACATGGATGAACATGGAGGGCATTATGTTCAGTGAGATAAATACGCCAGGCACAGAGAGATCCCAGAGAGATCACTGCATGATCCCAGGTATAGGTACAATCTAGAACTGTTGAACTCAGAGACAGTAGAAAGGTGGTTACCCAGGTTTGAGTCATAGTGAAAATGGGGAAATGTTGGTCAAAGGGTCCAAACCTTCTGTTAGAAGATGAATATGTTATGGAGACTTAATGTATAGCATGTTGACTGTAGTTTTTTTTTTTTTAAGTATAAAAAAGTGTAGATTAAAACAAAATTATTTATGAATACTTTTACTCAATTGTATAGATATAAGTTCAATCCAAATAAAAAGTTCACTTTAATGTACAATAGTGTTTGGATTATTCAATTTAAAACACATACTTTGTAGCCTTCTAATTTTATAATTTTTAACTTTGCCTTGACCCAACATTTTTAGGTAATAATTTCCTTGTATGGAGAAATCCTTTTTGGAAATATGCTTACTTCCAAAATCCCCCAACCGGCTTTGATATTATTATTTAGAAAACTGCTCTGAAAAGAGAAATTAAAACTTCTAGAAATGTCTTTTTTTTCCTAAAAGAATACCAACCATGCTACGTAACATCAACCCACATACTTGAAGACAAAAGAAATGGTGAACAAAACAGGAATATTCAGAAAGGTTAAAAATTCAGCCCAGCACCCTTACTGTGCTCCACCTAGTCGAGTTGCACTTCTGTGCTGCTATTCAAGTCACTGCTAAGTGTGGGAAGACTGTTAAAAATAAGTTTTGTGGTTAGAATAATATTTTTATAGGTTCACTTCACTCAAAGTCTTGGTCTTTTTCCTCTGAGACAGTCAGAGCTCACATCTACAGGATTAAAAAAAAGCCATACTAGCAAGTTGAAGAGTGTTTTAGACAACTTACTGGCAAAGTTTGGGAGCTGGTGTTCAATACCGCATGGTTTTTCCTTAATAACAAGAGAAACTGAATCAAAAAGCCCACAAGTATTTTTACATACCCCACTACAGTCGGCAAGGTATTATGCTAAATGCTGTGGGGGATAAAACACACTGAGTGAGAAATCCTTCATTTTTATCCGCTTGTCTCTCCGCCTGTACTGTAAAAAGGAGAAACTCCAAGTCCCTTCTCTCTCTTCTCTTCTACATCTTTAACATGTAGCCACGCTTCTCGAATTTTCCCAAGCAGGAGTATTCTCAATGGAAGGAAGGGTAAGATACATACCATGAAGGACGCGATGATATAAGATTAATGCTGACAAGTAATCTCTTTTATTTTAAGTTAAAACTGGAAAGCTCCTTTAAATTCGAGATCTAATTTCATTCTTTAACATATCCTTATTTCATCACTTTTCCCCTCAAAACTTCAAGCCACGCTGATACTTTGGGAAGCTGTGCCAAGTTTACTCCGTGGCTTTCCTTGGGGTGTCCAGGACATGTTGAAAAGAACAAACTAGCAATTTTTGTTTTCCGTTTTCTCCCAACACGTGAGCCATGTTCCACATTCCTCCTGTCCCCCAGTTTCCTAAGGCCCATTCTCACCTACAGTTCACATGGAAGTAACTTCCACAGGCTTCAATATTATTATACTAATTGAGGGTTCAAGCTGACATCTGTTTCTACAAAAGCACAAAGGGTCCATCCTGTACACTTATTTTAATTTCCAAACCAGTTAATTTTGGAAAATAAATTCAAAGACATAAAAAGAAAGTATGCGGTTTCTTAATGTGGAATAGTAGTGTATTAAAATTATCATTTGACATCAGCATTTGCTGAGGAATCGACAGAATAATCCTTTTTGTTCCATTCCTTTTTTTAAATAAAAAAACCATTTGGTTTGTCTAAAATAGGAACACCTATAGTGTGAAAGTTATAAACAAGGGAGACATTTACTTTGTTCCCTATTTGTATTGTTTTGGTATTTTATCAGCATCATGGGTTAATTTTCCAATTTTTTTAAAGAAAAATAAAACTACACAACTTGAATTGTCACCCATAAGCAGTATAAAGTTGATTAAATAGTTACACATATGTGTTAAAGTCAATAGTTCCAAATACTAAATCCATCTAATTGTCCCAAATGAATGACTTGAAGGCTCTTTACACACAGCTTAAAACTCTGGTTGAGCAAATTAAAATGGATCTCTTTCTGGATACGTACACTACCAGTTTAGAACAAACAGTCTTTTCTTTCCTCCGCCTTCCCACCGTAAACTATCATGGTTGTTCACATGGATCATTTATCTCAGTCCAAGAAAGGAGACCTCTAGGTCAAAAATGCTGGCTCTTCCTCAAGCCTCATAGGAAGAGACATTGCAGAGTTAATGCTGAAGCCCAGGACACAGTTCTGTCACTTTCTATGTAGAAAATCTGAGTGTCATAAGACCCACTGAAGAGGCTACCATTAGTACAGAGAAGGGGCATGGAATAGTGGAAGGATGCCCAGAGGAAGCAACCTGGTACAAGTCTCACACCTGGGTGTTCCCCAGCTCCGTGAAACTGGCCTCTCAGTTAACTAATGTGGTGAGATTTCTAGTTAAGGCCTTCCAAATTTTATGTTCAGTAATAAACCCTGAAAAGCCTTAAACAATCACTATAATATTCCATGTGCATGATCTGTGCCTCCTTAATACTACCTATATGTGATATTATACAATTTAATTCAAAAATGTATTGAAAATTTATATTCTCAGCTTGGCACCTTAGAGCACAGTGGTTATGGCACCAGCACTGTAGTTACCAAGGGTAGTGGGTTTGAACCTGGCCCAGGTCAACTAAATAACTGCAACAACAACAACCATAACAACAAAAATAGCCGAGTGTTGGGGCAGGCGCCTATAGTTCCAGCTACTTGGGAGGCTGAGGTGAGAGTATCACTTGAGCCCAAGAGTTTGAGGTTGCTGTGAGCTGTGATGCCATAGCACTCTACCCAGGGCAATACACTGAGACTCTGCCTCAAAAAAAGAAAAGAAAATTTACATTCTCTAGGGCTCTAAATTTTACCTGGTTCCTGTCTGCAAAGCATTCGGAGTATCATAATCTATGCCTTATCTAATTTTATGTAAAAATACCTTTCTTTGTTTTGTTTTTCTGTGGAGACAAGAGTATCACCCTGTGCCCTGAGCAGAATGCAGCGGCACCTTTATAACTCACTGCAAACTCAGACGTCTGCGCAGCAAAGATCCTGCTGCCTCAACTTCCCAAGTTTTGGGGACTACAGGCGACTGCCACAATGACAGGTTGGGTTTTTCATTTTTTGTGGAGACTCTTGCTCCAATAAGTCTTGAACTCCTGAGCTCAAGCAATCCTCCCACCTCAGCCTCTGAGCCATCACACCTTGCTGCAACACACTTTTTAAAGGCAAAAAAACCACAAAGGTCAAGATTATTGATTTATAAGTTATTACGAAATCACCTAAATATGTATAAACACATCACCAATTACAACTATAGACTTGTATTCTATATTAAAAAAATTTTATTTTTATAGATTTAATTTACAAATGAAACACCAACACGGCAAACCACTAAAATTTGCATTGACATTAAATTTAGCATTAATTTATTATGGCAATTGCTTTTCAATTTGTTTAGAGTATTGGCTACAACATTAAATCTAAGGTCTACTTCCTACGTCCATGATAAAATAAGAGATACTTTTAAATATTCAAACCAAAGTGTGCACCTTCTCCCTGATCTGGTTAGCTAAAATCCAACAATCACAGGCTTTGAAGTCAAATAGATTTGGGGAGAGCTTATTTAACCCCTCTAAGCATCAGTTCTTTTATCTGTAAGATTGAGATTAAAAATATACACTCACAGTTATTTTAAAAATTAAACAAGGGAACACAGATTATGTTATGCATAGGGTCTGATACAATAAATGTAAATTTCTTCTTTTATTCTAGCTAATCAGTACTATGGCCTTTGGGAATAAAATTTAAGAAAGATAATTATTTGATATTATTATACCTACCTACACTCTGTATCAAATAACAGGGTAAATTTATTTAATTTTATGAAAGTTGCTGAAAGCTGGAAAGTGTAATTTTGCAAATATAGAATAGTTATTTAGGGGCTAACATAGGAAAATAATGGATATATATGTAACAGGGTCAATTTATTTAATTTTATGAAAGTTGCTGACAAGTATAATTTTGCAAATATATAACAGTTGTTTAGGGGCTAACATAGGAAAATCATTTATATATAAGTAGTAATTTCCCAAACTGGGATAAACTTTTGATATAGCAAAGCCCGTTTAATATTCATAATGGGAACATTAGCTCATAATATCAATTAACATGGGAAGAGCACCAGGGAATAAGTGATCTGGGACATCCTTCAGGGCAATTGTGGAACTCTTTTTCTGGAATAGCCATCATTTAAATAAAACAAATTAACAGTGTTTCTACAGTGTTGATGAATGTCATTCCCTGGTGATCTTCACATGTTACATGATATTAAGAGCTAGTATTCCCATTACGAATATTAAATAGGCTTTGATATATCAAAAGTTTATCTCAGTTTGGAAAATTTCCACATAGAGAAATACCATGTAAAAATCATAATCAAAGTACTGGCATATATGTTTGTCTACCACTAAAGTTACTTATGAATGGGTAAAAGATAATAATATAGCTTTGTCTCATATAACAGAATGAATAGTCTATTATTTTAATAGTCATATACCTCCATCATACGTATGTGCAGTCTGACATTAAGTTCACAAACTCATCCTAGACAAGGTGCTACGTACGTTGCAAACAAGTAATGTTACAGTCATGGTCAAAGTCCTCCCCGGAAGAAGCTGTCCACCATGCCAGTGTCTGGGCCACCTTTAAGGGCAACTGGGCACCTCTTTTTCTGGAATAGCATCATAGCTGTCATCATAACGCCCTTGGTGTCCTGGATGTTATCAAAATGTTTTCCTTTCAATCTTTTCTTTATCTCTGAGCATAGAAAAGTCACTGGGGGCCCAGTGAGTAGGGAGGGTGTTCCAATACAGTTATTTGTTTACTAGTTAAAAATTCCCTCACAGGCAGAGCCATGTGAGCTGCTGCATTGTCATGATGCAAAAGCCATGAGTTGTTGGCCAAGATTTTTGGTTAAGATTTTCCTGTTTATTGATGTTTACTTGGTCTTCGATGTTTCTCATAGTCAGTGGATGATTCTGACGTACAACAATTCAACCAATTTTTGCAATGTTTTCATCAGTTCTGCTCGCCACTGGCCGCCCTGACCTCTCTTCATGAGTGACACTCTTTTCTCCCCTCAAACAAATGTTTAATCCATTTGTACACTGCTGTTTTCCTCATGGTATTATCCCCATAAACTTGGACTAACACAACCCTGGTTTCACTTTCACTCTTGCAAGTTTAACAAGAAACTTCCGATTATTTGTTAGTTGTTCTAACTCAAGTCTGACATTCTTGTGATGGCACACAAAAACACACAACAACAATAATGAACGCCACTCAGCAAGATGTCACCACATGTCAGCACAAACACAATTGTGAGACTCTACATACCAAGGTTTTGAAACCTTGCCAAGTTTTTCACACAGTGCTGCCAACGTAAGCATGTGGTAGCAAGTTGGTGAACTTAATTGTCAGACCTTGTATATGTGTGTGTTTGTGTGTGCTCCTCAACTCACAATGATGTTACATCCCAATAACCCCACTGTAAATTGGAAACATAGTAAGTTGAAAATGCATTTACTACACCTACACTACTAAACTCATAGCTTAGCCGAGCCTCCCTTCCATGGGTCCAGAAAATTTATATTAGCCTATGGCTGGGCATCATCTTCATAAAGTAAAAAAAAAAAGTTAAACCATCATAACTCAGGAACTATGTCTATACAGTCATAGACATATATACTGATAGTTATTATTTACGTAAATGAGTGACATTCTTTCTCCCCTCATATATATTGATATATGTGTATATATATTCCTACCTATACCTATATATATATATATAGAGAGAGAGAGAGAGACAGAGAGAAGAAACTCTCATGACCCTGATAAGAGTACAGCTGTTTTGGAAGACAGCTGGTGAGAAGGAGCAGGCCAGAAAACAAATTATCTGATCACAGCAGACCCCTCCACATGCTCTGGAGTGCTTGAAGGCCACTCAGAAGCAACAGAAAAGCAATTTTTTCTCTGGTTGCTGACCAATAAGAGTAACTCCTAGATTTGCCCTGGGTGCAAAAATGAGTCCCTCTGCAGAAGGGATGACTCCCTCTGGGAACCCCCATCCCATCTTCAACCCTTGACACTGTGTGAAAGTGAGCTGGCTCCCGGTCTGACTCGACTCTGTTCTTTTTCAATAAAGCCTTTCCAATACCTGGACTGGCCTCCTCTCCTTCTTTTGGACCCTTCCCCTTGACCCTACACCTATTTCCCTTGGAAGTTCCTGTGTGTGGAGCTTCTCCACCGTGTGGCCATCTCGGCAGTGACCTCTGATGTGATGGGAAGGGAAGGGCTCCAGAGAGAGAGGGAAGGAGCAGCCTTCACAGAGAGGGCAGCCGTAGGAGGCCGGTGGGATCTACACATTTACCAGACGAACATTAGCCCTCCCTAGAAGTGTTTCTCCTGGCTAAGAGCTGGCCACTTTCTCAAGGAGCATTTTCCCGAAAGTTTGGGCCAGAAATGTGGATGTACATTACACACCAGAGCACATTTTACATGGCAAAATATGGTACTTTTTGTACCAGTGAAATTTTAAAAGGAGAGTTTATAAAAAGAGGGACAAGATCAATTTTATGTACTTTTCAAAACAACTATATTTATTCTTACATCTTTAAGAATCTTCACTGAGTTACTAATGTGTAGGTTTATTTCCAGACTTTTTTTTTTTTTTTTGGAGACAGAGACTTACTCTGTCGCTCTGGGTGGAGTGTTTGGGTGTGATTTTAGCTCACAGCAAACCTCTGTCTCCTGGGCTCAAGGGATCCTCTTGTCTCAGCCTCCCAAGTAGCTGGGACTACAAGTGCCTGACAGCATGCCAGACTAGTTTTGCTTTGTTTTCTATTTTTTTTTTTTTTTTTTTGAGACAGAGCCTCAAGCTGTCCCCCTGGGCAGAGTGCCGTGGCATTACAGCTCACAGCAACCTCCAGCTCCTGGGCTCAAGCGAGTCTCCTGCCTCCGCCTCCCAAGTAGCTGGGACCACAGGCGCCCGCCACAGCGCCCGGCTATTTTTTGGTTGCAGCCGTCATTGTTGTTTGGCGGGTCCGGGCTGGGGATTCGAACCCGCCACCTTAGGTGTACGTGGCTGGCGCCTTAGCCGGTTGAGCTATAGGCGTCGAGCCTGTTTTCTATTTTCAGTAGAGCCAGGGTTCTTGCTCTTGCTCAGGCTGGTCTCAAACTCCTGAGCTCAAGCAATCCACTTGCCTCATCCTCCCAGAGTGTTAGAGTAACAGGTGTGAACCACCACACCTGACCTATTTTCAGAATATTTTTTAGAGGTTAACATAATGTCTAAAGACTATGTTCTTAAGAATAAGACTTGAACAAAACCTTGACAACTTTTTGACAATTACCTCTTCTGAAAAACTTTAATTCCTCAATCACAAGCAAGGTATAGCTATAAATGTTAAGAATTGATTCAGTTATCAAAAGTCAAAAAATTCACCACAGCTTAAATAATTTAGTGATCAGAAATTCTCCCCACATCTGCAGTAAACAAAGAATTCAGTTCCCTCTAAAAAAAAAAAAAGGTTAGCAAGATGCCTATTCATATACCTTTTGATCTAGAAAATAATTTAAATCTCTCACGCTTTGTGTGCAGACACTCCATAGCATGTGTAAGCAAGGAGAATATATTTCCTCATGTTCTCACTAAAGCAATATGAACTGGAAAAAGGAATTTACAGCATTTCTATGTAATGTCAAATCATTAAAGAACTCTTTCAATGGCATTATAATTTGATTAGTATAATCATTTTAAAATTATGATAATATACTGAGATAATTCCTTTTGTTTGATAGTTCTATAACTCACATAATATGCAATGATCCCTAGTATCTGATACTACAATAGGAAATTCTTACAATAGAATTGTAGGAATTTAAGATATGTCTGAGCATTACGTCTTCATATCCTCAGCTTGAAGGTAGCATCTCATGTTGAAACAACAATGATAATGTTAATTAATATTATAAGAACTGTATGAAAAAGCTATGAGCTTCTCTATTTCTAGCCCATTCTTACCAACCTCAGTGAAGATTATTTATGCCCGAAATGTAAATTCAAACCCACTGAAATAAACTTCACTATACTGTATTAATCCACACCATCATTCAGGTAGAACAGGACTTTCCATATTCTAAGTCTTCATTTAGCAAAAATGTAGACTTCTATTTTGTCTTTTATTTTTAATCTAAGAGTTTCTTAGTAATATAACTAAACGTATATTTAGACAAGCAAGCAGCAGGCTTGGTTTTTAATTCAAAACAACTTGTTTTAATATTATTTGGGAAGAAAAATTCAAAGTATGCTTTTAAGTTTTTTTTTTTAATCAAGCACACCTGAGGCTGTATGTAAAACAGTACCTGAAAAAATTAAGTGAAAAGGTAAATTCTCATTCAAATCTTACAAAATAAAGTCTTAAAGAGTTATGTTAAAAACTCCTTTGACATCAGAGAACACGGCTAAAGTTCAGTATGATTTGAAGCTCCATAAAATGGTAAGACAGAGCCTGGGCTCTTGAAGAGCTGTCATTCAAGCAGATGAGATAGAAACCACAAAGAGAGAGAGAATGCCAAATGAAGAAAGGTGCTTCTTCTACCTAGGGAAAAAAGAGAGACTTTTTGTGGAACTTTGAAACTAGCCCTTGAACGAAAGTCTATATAAATGAAAAAGGAGAGGATTCCAGACCAAGGGAACGAGGTGAGCCAAACCAGAATGACAAATTCAGGAGGGATGCCAAATGGCGGATGAGGAGCCTGTGGCCGGAATGCAGGGTGGACAGGGCGACTGAAAACTAAACAGAGCAGGCTGCGAAATAGGCAGTTTTAGACCTGTGGGCCATAGATGCTTTAAACTTTTTTCTGGACTTGGAATCTGCTATATAAGTTCCCCATGCTACATCTGTCAAAGAAGCAAAAAAACAACAAAAAAAAGGGTGGTGGGACATAGCTACATCCATGACCTTCCTTACAGCTAGGCTGCAGAAATGTGAGCTGGGATCGGCCCACCAAAACCGCTTGGTACAGGAAGCTAGTGACACAGAGAAGCAAACACAGTGCGGACTGCTTGCTTCCTGCAAGAGGGACGCCCCCTGAGGGGCTACTCCTGATTCCCTCTGGCCGTCAGAGGCGGTGTTCCCAAGGTCAGTGTCTGGTGACTGAGGTCTGGTGTGTGGTCTGCAGAGGCACCTGACCATGCACCAGACAGGAGCTGGGGCATCATTCTGGGCCCGTCCCTGGCAGCCGAGAACTCAAACTGGTCCTGAGACTGTGCCAGGAGTCTACGAATTTCTCAAGATCCATTAATAAATCCCTTTCTAAATTAGCCTGAAGTGGGCTTTTTGCTTTCAGTCAAGAATCCTAGCATGTCCTGGAAAATGTCTTGGCCTTTACTTTGTATAATACCTGGGACCACACGTTAATTAGAGGCAAGTTAATTTCCTCCAAATCCAAATTTGATTCAGAAGTGTTCTTTCCTTCTATCCTCTAATGAATTTCATAAAGTTCATCAAGTTTCCTGGAAGTTTTACACATACCTAAGGACATATTATTTAATTAATGGCTAAACGCACCATGAATATATATTATCTTTTAATTACTACTTGGCTATAGCTTTGAAATTCTGATTTTTTTAACATCTGAGTTCATATTTGTCAAAAATTGTCAACAATAATCAACAAATAAGAGGTTGTCACTAGCCCAATTCCCAGACCTGGCTAGTTAGAAACTCCCCCAGAGCCATTTTGTTTAAACAAGCAAATAGCCGGCTTCTTTCCTGCACAGACTCTGAAGATGAATATCGTCTGAACACCAGCCAGTGATTCATGAGCTATGCAAGTCAACACCTGACATGTGACAGCCTCAGTGTCGAGTCTGAGAGCTATAAATGTTCTAGCATTTATTTTAAAATTTCGTATTTCCACGTGATTGACTCAGAATTTGGAACAACATAAATCAAAAGAGTATCTCCATCTCCTAGGAGCAACAGCATGAGGTTTCTTTGCCATCCATTCTTCATTTTTATTCAAGTAATTCCATTTGTGATATAATTGCACTTATGCAGTTATTTGTTATCCCTGTGGATGAATGAACCCTGCACTGGAAACTGTGCCGAATGAATATTTTGTCCAAATGATAGGCTGTCAGGAACCAATCTTTCAGTTGGATGACTAACACAATGCCCGTAAGAGTGATGCCTGCCCTCCTTTATTTGGTATAAGAAAATGAGTGTTCTGAGGTAAGGCCCTATGTTGAGTCTAATTTAGGGACATGGAATAAAAATATAGATCATCATAACTAAAAAAAAAAATGTTTAGAAAAAAATGATCTTCTTATTTCATTTTGCTTATATGACTATCTGTGACTAGTAGGAAGAAAGATGATAAGGTAGGGTGGGGCCTGCGGCTAAGGAGTAGGGCGCCGGCCCCATATGCTGAAGGTGGGGGGTTCCAACCCAGTCCCGGCCCAAAACTGCAACAACAACAACAACAAAAGATGATAAGGTAGCCTCACTCATGTCTGCGGTCAGAAAGAAAGTTATTTAAATACCAAAGGGACTACTCAAAACAAGTTTCCCCAACTTCACCTCTGAAATATGAATTGGATTATTTAAATTTCCTCACAATAGTAAAGACGAGGTAAGCTCACAAGCTAAAGCATGTTGTAACCAAGGAAAATTTGTTTACAAGAAACGTACTTCTTAGCACCGTAATTAAAATAGCTCTTTTTAGTAGTTGGTCTTCCTTTTATAGCCCTACTCTTGGTATGATTCATAATGTGAGGGTCGAATTCGTACCATGAGTAAGAATTTCATTCCCCATTTTGAAGGGCCAACTGTCACGCTCCTGAGCGCAGAGGGCCACTCCTCAGCAGCCCGGCAGCAGGGGCCTCGCAGATCTGAGACCCAAGCCACTTTACAGCAACCTGTTTACTTACCGCTTCTCTTTTTCTTTCTCAGACCCTATTCATAACAGATTTTATTTATTTCCTTCTGGCAATAAAGCATTACCATTATATCTGGAAAATAAAAGATATCTATGTTTAATTAGAAGTTCTATCTAGAACTAGCACTGGAATAAAATATAAATTGCCCCTTTTATTTCAGTACAAATGAACAAATTCTCCTGGCCAACAAACAAAACCTTCCTGCCTACCTCTTCAAATCCAGAATTACTCCTCTAGCATTTTCCACACATGGCTTCTTCCTTTATCCTCCTAAAAGTTTACTGTAGTCACAGAACTCGAGTACTGAACAATATTTGACAGTGTCCACTGCATTAAATACAAATGAATTCATCTGTATTTACTACATATTTATCATCTGCCCATAAAACCACCATGTTTGGGTTTTTTTTTTTTCATTTCCTCATATAAAATAAATCACTTAAAATTGCAGTAACCGGAGCACCCACAGCAACATATGTATTAACACATATTCTTACCAAGTAGAAAAGAGTACAAGGTACTGTCCCAAATACCTAATAATATCACAATAGCTAATCATATGTTGAACAGAGATGATTCATATTTTATTTTTATCCCATTCATTTCATAGCATTTTTTATATTTTATACAATTTACATGGAAATCATTCTTTTTGTTTTGTTTTGTTTTGTTTTCTGGCTGGGGCTGGGATTTGAACCTGCCACCTCCAGTATATGGGGCCCCTGCCCTACTCCTTTGAGCCACAGGTGCTGCCAGGAAATCATTCTTAATGGCTGTCAGTAACTCAGTCACATTAATGCACCACAATTTATTGAACCATTTCTTTACATTGTTTAGGTTGGCTCACATTATAAATATCATGACACACAAGTCTAAAATCATCTCTATTTTCCTTAGGATAAATGAATAAAAGTGACCCTGGTAGGTCAAAAGACAGACTGCACATAAGCAACATGGAAAATTTGAAACTAAAGTTGAAATTTTAAGTGTCTGTTTCATGTGACCATCAAGAAGAAACGTTAAGAGCAGATGTTAAAGAGTTTCTAAATTAATTAATATTTTTAAATGGATTTAAATGCTAGGTACAGCTTCTAAATAATTTTCCTAAATACAGTTAGAATTGAAAGGAAGAATTCAGAGATAATGGTAAATAAATTTAGGTTATATAAATTCCCTGGGCATCTTTATTATCAACTATTTTTGGAAGTTTTGCTGATTGAAAATGCTTATGATTATGGCTCACTGAATTGAGAAATTGTAAACAGCTTTCAGTTGTACCTAATTATTCTACAAGTAAAATTAAATAACACATCACCTTAGACTATTTAGAATATGTCCTTAAAAATAAATACATCGGGTAAACACTTCCCTACCCTCTTCTTAATATGGTTTCCTTAAAAATAGTATTTAGATGTATAAATGTGTTCTTAAGAATGATTTTTCAAATAGGGTTCTCCCCAGTTTTAGCTGAAATATTATTTGTGTATTTCCAAGGGATAGGGTCAAACCAGCATAAATAGAAACAGCTGTCATACTGACCAAACCTGACAGCCTGATGCTAATTCCAAAACATTCCTTATTCTGCCAGGAAACTGCCCATCTTTCCACACAATCACATTTTCATCGGCTAGATGATGGCTATTCCTAGGAGGCCACCTAGACTATCAGAGTTTGGACCCGATCATTTCTGAATCTGCATTCAGCTCTACTAGTCTCTGTTTGATGGCCTGTCAGCCGTGTCCGCCTCTAATCACAGAGGAAGTTATCATGACATTTATCTTCATATTCTAGTGCTGCTTTATACACTTTATCACGGTATGTTATGTAAAGATTTTTTTAATCTATTATCTTATCTGACTGTCACAATCTAGCAGGAGAGCTAGGGGATCAGAAAGGCAAGGTGATCAACTAGCTAATGTCAAAGATAATATAAAAACCTAGGTCTCCTCATGCTGGGCCAGTCAACATTCCACTATCCCTCCTAACATTCTCAGGTCCACTTGGGTACAAATAATAATTTTAGTAGTTACAATGTTAAAAGTCATTTGCTACCTTAGAACAAAATAAGAATCTAAGAAATTTCATTTTTTGAAAAGATCTCTTTTTACAATAGAAATAAACCAGTACTTGAATTCTAACTTTAATTTAACATAAGCACTTTGTGGGACACATAGCAACATTATGTATATGAATTAATATACATGAATCAGAAAGATTTGACCCAGAGAAGCGGATATAGGGCTTCAGTATCCAAAAGTTGTAAACTACTGGTTATTATCAAACCCTAGGAGACAACATAGGTATGTTGGTTAAATGCATGTGTCAACTGGTTACAGTGTCCAGTTGTTTGATCAAACACCAGTCTAGATACTGCTCTGGAGGCAAATTTTTAGCTGTGATTAATATTTAAATCAGTAGATTCTGAATAAAGCAGATTACTCTTCATATTATGGGTTGACCTCATTCAATCAGTTGAAGGACTTAAGGGAAAAAGATCATGTCCCTAAAGAGAACAGCCTTCAGACTTAAGCTATGACAATGCCAGCTAGAATTTCCAGTCTGTCACCCTGCCCTGCAGATTTTAAACTTATGTGTACCAATTCCTTTTCAAAAAAAAAAATTCTCTCTCTCCTGCAATCTAATACAGCCTCTTTGGAAAGAAGCATGGAGAATCCTCAAAGAACTCAAACTAATCTCCCATTTGACCCCCAAATCCCACTACTAGGCATGTACCCAGAAAAAAAATCATTTTACCATAAGGACATTTGCACTGGATTGTTTATCACAGCCCGATTTACCATCGCCAAGATGTGGAGACAACCTAAATGCCCATCAACTCAGGAATGGATTAACAAATTGTGGTATATGTATACCCAGCCATAGAAATGATGGTGATTTCACATCTTTTGTAACATCCCAGAAGGAGATGAAACATATTCTTCTTTGTAAAGTATCATAAGAATGAAAAAGCAAGTATTCAATGTACTCAATACTAATATAAAGCCAGTAGACAATCTAATGCGTGCCCACATAAGAGAAAAACTCATTTAAATTCAAGTTGGGGGGTGGGCGGGAAACAAGAGAGGGAAGCTCCCTCATGGGTGCTCTCACTGAATGGGCAGGGGGCGGAAGTGTTTGGCACATTTTTTGCGTGGGGGACATAGCTACAAGAGAAACTCTACCTAACAAAATCAAATATTTTGACCTGGTTGTTTGTACCCTCATATTAACCTGAAATAAATTTACTTTTCAATTAAAAATAATAATAATAATAAAATCCTCTCTCATAGATAGATAGATAGATAGATAGATAGATATATACATAGATAGATAGATACACACATACAGACATACATACATCTTCTGCTATGGAAGCTAAAATCTAAGTATTCAATTTACATCCCTTTCTTGCAGCTATTCACTCTTAAATGACACAATCCTGATCAGAATATGTAAGCAGAAATCCATGGGGAGGGCTTTCATCTATGCAGAAATGACTAAATCCCCACCAGGAAAAAGTCTTTCCTCTTCTTACCTGGAACTAGCATTATTAGATACTTTAAAGTGTCTGAAGTTTAAAAGCACGAGAACAAAAGCCAACACTTGAAGCAAAGAGCATGAGACCATGCTGGCATCACTTAATACCACTCATTCACCTGCACAGCTGGAAAATTGAAAACCAAAGCCACTGTGGCCAAGTCTTCTGTTTTCTTTTGTCAAATACATTCCTAGATGACTCAGTAACCTATGTAATGTCTTCATACACATCTATCCAAATATCCATAGATCAAATATCTATAGCTCTCAGTTGGGATTTGTTTCCTTATAGAAAGCTTAGTTTAAAAAAATTTTAATGCAGGCTTGGTGCCTGTAGCTCAGCAGCTAGGGTGCCAGCTACATAAACCAGCGCTGAGGGATTTGAATCCAGCCCAAGCCTGCCAGACAACAAGGACAACTATAACCAAAAACTAGCCAGGCATTGTGGTGGGTACCTGTAATCCCAGCTACTTGGGAGTCTGAAGCAAGAGAATCACGTAAGCCCCGGAGTTTGAGGTTGCTGTGAGCTGTGATGCCACAGCTCTCTACCAAGGGTGACATAGTGAGACACTGTCTCAAAAAAAAAAGAAAAAATAATGCAAGTATTAAAAGCCATGCATAATTTATCAAGCACTTCATGATTTCCTTAATTAAAATGTAGGATATCTATCAACAAGTGATTTATTTTAAAAGGCTTTCATTTAAAGCTATGCTGGAAAAAAGTAGCCCTTCCAATAGGTGAAGATACACAGAGCAGTGGGAGGAAGTCAGTCTGTCCATGGGTATAAAGGTTGTAAAACAAATAAATAAGAATATAGTCACATCTGTAGGCTAGATATATATATTTTTACAAATATACATATTTAAAATTATTTACAAAGCTACATTAAACAGTAGTTTTCCACAGATTATTCAAAATGACACACAAATATTTTTCCATTAGCATAATGTATGAGTCTATAACTGTTGCCATGGGCAGGTTATAATAAAATCACAGAGGCTGAGGGAGAGGCGATTTACAATCCACTGGACTGGAAAGACTGATGCGCATGGAACAAGAATTTGAATAAAGTATTTCTAAAAGGAGATTAAATTAATTTATTGGCCTAAGGGTCCTCAGAAACCTAAAACCTTAGTTTAATTGCTTAGAAAAGATGCTCAGTCCCCAGAAGATTCTCACTCAAAGAGACCCTGGTCTCTTTGTGACTGTCATCTCATCTTTCCATTTCTTCTGCCAACGGAGGGACTTTTAGGATGTCACTGTCATAGTCAGCCCTATGTGGGAAGAAACCGTGTTTTCTCTTTGGGGGCTGTGGCCACGCCATCTACAGCTCTGACCCAGGGGAGGCTAGTCTGACCACTCTGCCCTCAGGGGTCACCTGCAGCCCATCTTGCCCATTCCTTCTCTATGCTTGGGAAGTTGACCTGCCTACTCTTCCAAGTTAAGATCAACTTCATGAAGCCATCCAGCCAAAACTTAATTACCCCAAGTTATGGCTCCTTTTCAGCATCTATGGTTTGTATGACTTATGAATTCCATCTTAGTTTCTATGCTACTCACGTTCTTAGTTGAGTCTCTGTTTTCCCCTAGTTACTCTTCATGGAAAAAGTTCATATGCTTAGAACAAGACAAGGAATCTTATACTAGGTAAGTCTTTCCAATGCGCTCATTCAGATACGGTCAGGTAAAAAAGCACAAATGAGTTACCTAATAGAAATTGTCAGAATCACTCATAAACTTATACACAAAATTGATCATTGCTGTTATACAATAAAACTTGAAAAGCAATGAAATACATTTTCCTTTAATTAGTCCAGACATGTTTTACAACTATTTGCCAAATCTGATAAAATCAATTTCACTCATTATCAGCTCTTTGAAATAATTCCCCGAATGACATACTTGATGCAAAGGAACTTGCTCCTGCATGACTTGACGTTTTGTAGGTGCACCTTTCTAAAGGGTTTATAATGGGTGGCATTCTTATTTTCATAGTCCATCAACAGGGACTCCACAGAAGACTGACTACTATGATGATTATGGTAAGGATGGCAATATCCCCAGCTAGCCACAGAAATTTTCATAAGAATTGGTTAACAACATACATCAATGTAAAAGACATGCCCAGAAACTAAAAATTATGAAACACTCAGATTAAAAATCTCTGAAACAATAAGGACTTCGACAATGTTGTAGCTGTCTTATTCCCACTGTTTATTCCTGAGGAATGTCCTCTACATGTACATATCTCTGCACAGGAAAGGCAAAGTCATCACTCTAATATAAACTAATTACCTGAACAAGGAATATTTTCCAGATACTATGATGAGTCCTCAGAATATATCCCAATAATGTGAAATTCTAGTGTGCTGTGTATACCCACGTGCACTTTGCCCCTAAATTGTGCAGCTAAAAGAAAAACAATTACTTTAGATGTAACTTGACAACCTGTATTTTTATTCTTGCCCTGAGGCACAGTAAAAGATACCATTTTCTGTTTCTCCTGAAATAGAAAACTTTATTCTCATATATTTTTCCCATAAACACACTAAGGACTGAAAGGAAGGTAGCAATTTGGGTCTCTTGAATTCACTCCTAACAGTTCTCTCCTGAAAAGATGAAGTGACTCTTTAGCTCCAATTCTCTAGTAGAAGAGAAGGCAGAAATCGATGACAGCCATTCTCCATTCTGGGTCTTTACTGCCTGACCTTTGTCACCTAACTCTTTTCTTTCCAATTTCCTTAGGTTATATGTACTTGAACTTGTCTATTCCAGTCTGACATCGTAGTTTTAAAACAACAATGAAATGCCATCCTTGGACTTAATAAGCAGAATGTCAATGTAACAGTTTGAGAAGAATACAGCCTTTGAAATCAAATAAACCAGAGTTCAAAGCAAGACCCTAACAAATCTCTAGCTGTGTGACCTTGCATAAGTTAGTCAACTTCTCTGAGCCCATTTACAGGATAAGGCAAAAGAAACTACATTTCACATAATCCCTCTTACAGATCAGAAAACTATGTTGAAGCACCTAGTACAGACCGTGGTATATAACTAATGGTCAATAATTTATTTTTGTTGATACATAGCAATACAAATTATCAGATGCTTATTACTATTATTATTTTATATACTCAGAAATGTACAAACGTTTAGATTATTGTTCATCACAAGCATAATAAAATCATAGAAATTGCATACATTGCCTAGCATAGTCTTAATTCCAGAACATAAGAGAGCAGAAATTAATAGAATCACACCAAGCTACAGCTCAGCATTTGGTCAGGTTGCCCACACTGGTTTTTAAGCTACAGTAAGTCCTTGTTCCAACTTCTATTTCCTCCACAAGTTACCTAACACTTTAAGTGTTAAAACAAGACTCATCTAAATTTACCTCAGTAGTGATTATAGCATTTGAAAGAAACAAGGCTAATCAAACAGCTCTACAAAATGATGCCAGCAAATTTTTGAATAAAAGAAAATCCATTAGATGTAGATATAAATTTGGCCAACCCATATTAATTCTACTATACAGAGAAAAATGTGAGAAATATAAGGTAACAAAAAGTACTTTCCATAACTTTCTGATTTTCTAAAATCTGTGACTAAGAACCAAATAAATTGGCCAATAAGAATCACACATCACTCTTGATTCATTTTGCCTCAGAGTTGTGGGAGCCAGCCGGGTATACCAGCTACCCCATAAACACAGCATATAAACTGGAATTTAACACTATAGGGAGAAATGGAAATCCAAAAGGGGTATTAAGTATTCCACTCCTTTCTGAAGAATTTTTTTCCTGTGGTGTTTTGCATCACAAATCTCTCGGGTAAAGAGTAAAATGAGAGCAAGGGTTCTTTATAAAACATAAAAGCACAAATGCTTTACATAATAGAAATTGTCAGAATCACTTATAAACTTATACACAAAATTGATCATTGCTGTTACACAATACAACTTGAAAAGCAATAAAATGCATTTTCCTTTAATTAGTCACAGACATGCTTTACAACTATCTGCCAAATTTGATAAAATCAATTTTCTTCATTGCATAAAATTTCAGCTCTTTGAAATAATTCACCAAATAACATATCTGATGCAATGGAACTTTGGTGTAATTCAAACGAGATTTAAGTTTTAAAAGTTCTGGATAGTTTAAGCCTGTTTTTTTAATCTAGTGGCATGCACATGAAACCTAGCACATGTATCCATTTGTTAAAAGTGTCAAGTTGTCAAGAAAAGTATAATCAAAATTCATAGTGTGTCAAGAATATCAGGGCCATGTGGCTGTATCTGACAGCAAAGGAATCATTTCAAAAATGGATGAAGGCAAAATAAAACCTGATAATAGCACTGAACACGATAAACACTGGTAAACAAAGAAATATTAGAGGACCAGCAAACAGAAAATCAAAAACTTAGTTATGAGAAATAAAATTAGAACTTAAAATAGGGAAAAGATTGGCAGCACCTGTGGCTCAGCGGGTAGGGCACTGGCCCCAAATAATGAGGGTGGTGGGTTCTAACCTGCCCCAGCCAAACTGCAACAAAAAATAGCCGGGTGTTGTGGTGGGTGCCTGTAGTCCCAGATACTTGGGAGGCTGAGGCAAGAGAATCACTTAAGCCCAAGAGCTGGAGGTTGTTGTGAGCTGTGGCCATGGCACTCTACCGAGGGTGACAAAGTCTCTCTAAAGACTCTGTCTCTAAAAGAAAAAAAAATAGGGAAAAGACAAAAATCTTAATATTTATTTAAATCAGGGCCTTATAGAACCTCATGAAGATATCTACATTTATACGGTTTAAGTAATTTTATTTTATTATAAAAATATATTATTTTCTAATTATAATTATATATTTTAATTAATACTCTACCATTCATTAGATCACTTAGATTTTTTAAAAAACTAATTTATAATATACTATTAAATGTTCCTCAAATGAAACAGAATATAAATTTTAATGGATTTGAAATTATTTTTACAATTAACCAGGTATTCTGGTCATATTTATGCTGCATATAAACATTCTATATGCAAAATATATTGCACTGAATATAAAAATATTATGGTGACTATATGTCTAATAGCAAGAACAATGATCAATCATATGCCAATAAACAATGAGAAAAAATTTCACAAACACTTATATAAAATATGTTCTCAGAAAAGCAAATACTGGTTAACAAAGGTTATTTGATTATAGTGGGTCTTTCCACAGACTTTCCAACGTCAGAAGTAAATCGTTAAAGTTATTTAATAAAAATGGGAAACCAAGACACGATGAAGGTCAAATATAAAAAAAACGCACAACTTTAAACAACAGTAGGGAAATCTATCTTGCTCCAAATATATGTGCAGCAGAAGCAGCTCCAACTCAATCAATTAAAACACAAAACAAAACGGTATGTTCATAAATCCAAAACTCCAGTTTCACACACACGCTGACATATATCCTAAGAGATTTGGAACACAAAAGTAATTTTCAGTTGGAAACTTTATAAAGCGATTCTGTATTATAAAAATAACCTCCAGGCTTGACACATAATATTGTGGAAGTATACAGTACGTTGCCTATCTAAAAATACCAACTTAATACTCCAGGGAAATAAAAAGAACTCTGGTCCATGGCCAAATAATAATGTGTGATAAACTTTACGCTGTATGTTTTAGTGACTCCAAATTTATTTTGTAATTCATATTCAGAAAACTCTATGATAACACAATATATGACATTCAAGCTCAGGTGAATCATGTGAAACACATAGAAGCTCAAATGGTACAACTAAAGAATGATTATGCTTTTTGCCCACTGTTTTCCTACTGGCCATTTAGTACTAATGCAGGCCAGTGACTCACTATTGTATCTGCCCTCACAAGCTCATGGAGTGATAAATATATATATGTATATATATATATATATATACACACACATATGTGTATATATGTATATGTGAATAAGAAATGTTCAGAAAATATAAAATGTGTTTTTAATATTATAATTTACAAGATACTTTTGAAACCACATGATACATTTCTAAAACAGTTGAAATCACATAATGTAGAATGGCAGTTATCAGAGATTGAAGGGTAAGTTGGAGAGATGTTGGTCAAAGGATATGAAATTTCAGTTAGAGGAGAGGAATAATTTCAAGACATCTACTCTACACCATGGACATTATAGTTAATAAAAATATAGCGTAGGCCTAAAAATTGCTAAAAAAAAAAAAAGTGGATTTTAAGTGCTCTCACCACAAAAAAATGCTGATAAGTAGATGAGTAAAGCATGTTAATTGGCTTGAGTTAGCCATTGTATAATGTATACGTACTCATATATCACAACATCATGTGGCCATAAATAAAGGCATTTTTTATTTGCAAATTTAAAAAATAAAATTTAATAAAAAATAATATAAAAGCTATAAATAAGGTGTATAACTCAGTTCCTTAAAATCTTTCAGGCCTTCCTGTTTCTCTTATTAAACCTCTCTTCCATCATCTGGCTCCTGCATGGCTGGAATCTCATTCTCATCTAACTTCTCTTTGAATGGTTGTATGCCAACCACACTGGCCTCCTACCAGTCCCACACAACCACAGGGCCTTTGCACTTGCTGTTTCTGTAGTCTGGATATCCAACTCTTCTAAGAGTTTGGCCCATCTGCCACTGGGCCCACATGCCACCTCTTTGCAGAAGGCCTCGCTGGTGAATTTATCAAAGCTCTATGCCTTTATTCTTTCCTGCATCATTCTGCTCATTTCTTCTCGGTTTGTGATAATCTGTTTGCTTCATTATTATGTATCTCCCTCCATGAGATTACAAATTCCACAAGGACAGAGAACTCACCTGTCCTACCATCCAGCACTGTATTTGTTTCTCAGGAGGTACTCAGTAAATGAAAGAATAAATAAATAAATGAGACATATTAAAGAAGGCTGATCAATTTGAGGAGATTGCAACTCAGTTTGAGGAGTCTGCAACTATCTGAATATTTTAGCACTTTAGAAAGGATGGGAATTGCATACTGATTTGAAGATGTACAGTCCATCTTCCTCCTGTCTTCTAAGAAATACAAGCATTTCTTTAAAAATAATAATTCAGGCCAGGTGGTGTGGCTCATGTAATCCTAGCACCATGGGAGGCCAAGGATGTCCAATGGATTGCTTGAGCACAGGAATCTGAGACCAACTTGAGCAAGAATGAGACCTCATATCGACTAAAAGTAGAAACAAATAGCTGGGCGTTGTGATGGGTACCTGTAGTCCCAGCTATTTGGGAGGCTGAGGCAAGAGGATTGCTCAAGTCTAAGAGTTTGAAGTTGCTGTGAACTATGACACCACAACACCGTAGGCATTTCTACCCAGGGTGACTGAGACTTTGTCTCCAAAAAAAAAAAAAAAATTAATAATAATAATTCCATTGTTTCAAAAAGCTAGGCAGCATCAAAATAAAAAAGAATGAGGATGACATATAGGTACTAACATAAGAATAATTATAAGAAATAATCCTAATTTTAAAAAGCAGCATTCAGAGCAATGTGTATAATTTTCCATCTCTTGTAAAAAATACAATTTGAGGTACTACATAAAAATGTGTCTGACTTTCCACAGAAACTCAGAAAATATAAAAAAGAGTGGTTAGTTGGAGGTGAGGGGAATTCTCCAGGCAGATGAAGAACAGAAATTGAAAGATTTTTCATTGTAGGTATTTTCATGCATTTCAGTTTTTTAATCATGTACATTGCTGGTTCAAATTACTAAATAAAATTTAAATTTTACATAATTTGAGACAAATGACTAATTTTAATAAATGAAAATTTACACAAATTACACTTTTTTAATTCTATGGCTGTGGTATGACTTTTTAAATACTTTAAACACTAATTGCTTTACCCAAGAGTAAAGTTTGCTAAAAACAAACGCATTCATGGAGTCTGAAAATACAACGAATCAGTACTCGTGTCTTCCTAATCTGGAAAAGTTATTCAGCTACATCAGCTACTCTTTTGCACTAAAAAGTTCTTACAGAGAAGGTGTACATGATGTCTGCCCGCAACTCCCATCCATGCTTCTCCCTCTCAGCTTGTCCATTTCACTACTCCCCCAGGCCGTCACTCTATACTAGTGTCCCTGCCTTCTGGCTATTCCAGACCTGCCAAGTGTGTTTCCCTCAGGCTGGTCTACCTACTGCTTCTTGGCTGAAAAGTTCCCCCTCGGAGGGCTCAAATATCAAGCTCACCTAACCACCCTCTTTAAAACTGCACACACACCACCCTGCATTTCTTCACTTCAGTCTGCTAATTTGTTGTCTCACCCCTCTAAAATGTGAGGCAAGGACTCTTGTTATTTTTCTGATTGCTATAACTTCAGCACCTAGACTAGTGTCTGGCATAGTAGGTGTTTAATATGTCTTTATTGAAATGAAAAATGAGCGAAACCCCATGGACCCAAACCAGAACTTACTCCTCCTCATCCTCTGCCAATGGTTCAACACCACCAGTCCTCCAAACTTACTCTTCTTCTCTTGCACCCTATCTCGAGGAATATTATTATCATTGAAGCCCAAAACCCAGGCCTCAGCTTAGAACGTTCTATTTGACTCCTACATCTCCAATCAAACACTAGTCCTGCCACTTCTCTCTGCTCATTAGCTCTTTTTTTTTTAAGTGTTACTGTCTTTTTTATGCCGTAAGGCAGTATTTTATACATTAACTCATCTTACAGTAAAAACATTTTATGTACAACTGTAAAGTAACTGCTGCACAAATAGCTCAAACGTAAGAATGGATTAAAGCCCTCTGAGTTGTATGATACATAAATTGGAAAATAGTTTCTCTGTAGAGAACAGTAAAAATGATAACATTTCCCAGGCTACCTCAACAAGTCTATTTAGACCAAGTAGAAGCTGAACACATTATACATTTAAAATATGGTTTGAATTCTGGGATCCAGGAAAAATGTTAGTTTCACTTACTGTAACAGTTATGTTTTCCTTAAAATTGAGTTGTGTGAAGTTAAAATTCCTATTAATTTCTCTATTACTCCTGATTTATGTCTGATTATTTCTCTTTTGGTTAGTCTATAATTCACATCAAGTTTTAGCTATTCCTCCCTAAAGAATATTAACTTCATTTCCACTGTGAATAAAGACTCATTTCTCACTCGGTCTGAAGCAATAGCTAACTGTCACATGTCACAACTCCTAAGCATCAGGGCCTCCAAGTCTTCCATGCTACAGCCACTGGGTAATGTGATCTTGGTGCTCATCTTCTCAGAACTCTCCAAAGTTCCCCACTATCTACAGAATTGATTTTCCACCGTGACCACTCATTAACATCAACCAGAAAGATTCTTAACAATGCCATGTGTGGGTTCCACACTAGACCAGTTACATTACCCCTGGTGATATAAGAATAACTGATCCCTGCACAACAAAGGAAACAATTAACAGCATCAAGGAGCAAGGTAAGCATTGGGAAAAAATATTTGCCGGCCATATATCTGATAAGGGATTCAAATCCACATACATGAGAAACTGAACCAGCACTACAGGAAGAAAACAAGTAATGTGATTAAGAAATGGGAAAGGACCCGAATAGACATTTCTCAAAGGAAGAGGAACAACTAGACACACACAAAAACAGTATCACTAATCATTAGTGAGACATAAATTAAAACCATATGAAGGAATCACCTCACAACTATTATAACCGTGATTTCCAAAAAGATGAAAGATAAATGTTGGTGAGGATGTGGAGAAAGGAGAACCCCTGTACACTGTTGGGGGATGTAAATTAGTACGGCCATCATGGAAAATGGAATGGAAGTTTTCCGACATTAAAAATAGAACTACCATATCACCCAGCACATCTACTTCTGAGTATATGTCCAAAGAAAAGGAAATCAGAATGTCAAAGCTGTACTTGCACTCCCATTTTTACTGCAGCTTTCTACACAATAGCCAAGATATCTAATCGACCTAAGCATCCAACAACAAACGAATGGATAAGGAAAATGTGGTGTGTGCACACAATGGAATAGGATTTGGCATTAAATGAAAGAAGAAATTCTGTCATTTGTGACAACATGGGTGGAAATGGAGAACATTAAACCTAATGAAATAAGCCAAACAGAGGGGAAAAAAATACAGTAGTCCACCCTTGTCTATAGTTTTGCTTTCCATGGTTTCAATTACCCAGTGTCAAATGTTGTCTGAAAATATTAAATGAGAAATTCCAGAAATAAACAATGTATAAGTTTTAAATTGTGCACCCTTGTGAGGACCATGATGCAATTTTGAGCCATTTCACTCCATCTCACTGGGAATGAGAAACCTGGGCACACTATGGAAGCCCTCCTGCCCATCAGTCACTCAGCAGCAGAGCAGCGGTTGTACTCTGCAGTGCTGGCACTCCAGTAATGTTGGCAATTCAGGTATGCCAAAGAGAAGCCATAAAGTGGCTCTTCGAAGTCCAAAGGTAAAAGTTCTGGATTTACTAAGGAAAAAAAAATATGCTGAGGTTGCTAAGCTCAAAGGTAAGAATGAATCATCTATGCATTAAATTGTCAAGAAGGAGAAAAAACTTAGTGCTAGTTTTACTAATAGATCTCAAATTGCAAAAATTACAACCACAGTGTGTGATCAATGCTTAGGTAAGTTGGAAAAAGCATGACATTTGCATGTGAAAGACAGAACAGAAACATATTTTAGCTGGTGGTGACTGGGTTCAGGACTACCTGAGGTTTGAGGCTTACCTCGGCAGTGTTGGCTACTCGGATAAGGGGAACCACAGTACCACATGTTCTTACTTATTCGTGGAATCTAAAACAATTAAACTCAGAACCACAGAGTAGAATGGTAGTTACTAAAGGCTAGGGGCAGAGAGAAAGGGGAAATGATAACCAAAGGGTATAAAGCTTCAGTTAGACAGAAGAGATTAATGTGATTACTTTTTACATCTATTGCACAGTGTGGCAAATATAGCTAATAATTGAGTATGGTACCTTTCAGAATTATAAGAAAGAAAATCTCGAATATTCTCAACACAAAAATATCAACTATTTTAGGTAATAGGTTAATTAGCTTGGTTTAATCAGTCCACATTGTATTCAAAAATCATAACATCATTTTATACCCCATAAACATATATAACTATAATTTATCAATATAATAAACATTTAAAAAAATTAAAACCTGATAGTTATGTAAATCAGTAGTGTTAATAGAATATAAACAGTTCCACTGAAATGCAACTGATGTGCTTACAGCACCTTATGGATGGTGACAGTGCTCCCCCCTTTGCATCTCTTTGTGCATTCATCCCAGCATTCCCTAATGCTTGTATGAGTTTGCTTCTGTCTTTAGACTCTTCTCTGAAAGGGTGGTTACATCTTGTTCCTTCATTAATTCATGAAACAAATAACACTTCTAATGTGTATATTTTTGCAAGAATCAGAATTTTATCTTTTAAAAACATATACATTACCAGAATAAATTAATTGCATTAAAGAAAAAAGAATCACTGACTTACAGTCTAAACCTCTAAGCATGACATAAAAGGCCTTTCATATTCAGGTTCCACAAATTTTGAGCCTCTTTTCTGCTTTTCAGACATGCTGGAACCAAATACACTACTGTCCAGCACATTGTCCTTTCACCTTTGCCTGCCCAAACATCCCCACTTAGCTAGAAATGCTCCTTTGCACTACACCCAGTATGGAGGGAGCACTGCATTTTCCTGTTCTTCCCGGGCATGTTGTCTCTTACACGCCTGTGTATCTTATGCCTTCCTCCATTATACCGGTTAACTATAGCAGTGGTCTCAGAAGTATTTGTTAAGAATGACAGGAGGAATTCAAAGTTGCCCATTGAAGATTTTTAAAAAATCTAAAATGTTGTCATTTCTGCAATTAGTCACACAGATCAATCCGGTAGCTGTTTTCCTTTAGAGCTCACATTCTATGAGTCAACGCTAAAGCAATCAAGGCAATAATAGCATTCCATCTACAGTCCAGCTCTATTATTATTTTCTACTCAGATGTAATAAATGAATACAAACAGCTATAAATCCTTAGGTTTTACACAGGTAAAAACTACATCTTTTTTCTAAGGTCTTGTTTTTAAAAACCACCTTGAAATTCTTTTTTAAAGCATAACATATGAACCATGAAAATCAGAACATGAGGGAGGGGTGAGACAAGACGGCTAATCAGAAAAATCAGATGCCAGATTGGCTCAGAAAGAAAGAAAAGTTTTAGAAAAAAAAGAAAAACAAACAAACAAAAAGACAGGGTGAAATTCCAAGGGAAAATTATAAGAAACCACCAGATACTCCATGGGAAGAAATAGCAGAGCACAGCAAGAATGAGCAAGATATTGGCACAGATCAACCCCCAGGAGGCTTGGAGTCTAGCAAAAAGGGAAAGTGGAATGATTGATTTCTCCTTCTCTCTCATCTCTAGCAGTTAGCAGGCTCCCAAGCCCAGAAATTGCTGTCACCAGTGAACTGGGAGCTTCTTGAGGAAGAAGTACCAGCCAACCAGCACTCTTAAGGTCACTCACAGAACTGAGCAGAGACTAAAGAAGCCATTGCTTCTCCACCTACCACACTCCACCCTCCTCAGAGATTCACAGTTGGGTTTTGTTCTTCAGCCCCTCAGTTAGAATCTCACTCATTCCCACACATTTCCCAACTGTGGCCCAGACTACAGGAGCTCTAGGGAGCCAGTGGTTACCAGAGGAGCTGCATGACCCCAGAGCCTGAATATTTAGGGCAGACTGCCTTCGAGACAGAGTACTAGCTTTCCTTCATTCTTACTCTTTTCCATTACTTCCCCTCCCCTGCCGACAGCTGTCAAGATTTGATTGAGCCAGGACTTTCAGGAATGACAGCTTCTACTGTGTTAGTGCATTTACTACACCAAGGCATCCATAGAGAGAGGGCCTCAAACCTTTCCTCTTAAAAATCTGCAGAGGACTAGGGGGTACTCTGTGAGCTCTCTGCTTACCAGGCTGGTGTTCGTGCTGCTTGCCCAGCTGTGCCATCAGATTAGGGCACACCCCAAAGAAAGATATCAAAGCTTCTTTAACATCCCATAGGCAACTCAAGATCAGCATGCTTCTCCCTGGAACAGTCAGAGATTGATCTTTGGGGGCCAGGAGACAGGTCCACAGTCCAGATCTTATGCCACAAGATCAGAATCATGTTGTTTGGGGAGATTTGTGAACCAATCTCACAAGGCAAGGGAGCCCACATAGGTAAAACTGAAAAGAAAATGTAGCATGGGTCCCAGCAGAAGCACACTCATAGAGCACTCCTCTCCCTCACACCAAGGCCATACTCTAAGCCCAGGCAGGGATCCTAGACAGGGAAACTCCCAGCCTGAAGTGGCATCATAGGGTAGCTCAGCTAGTTTGAGTTTCTGCCTACTGGCAGATGGCAGAGAGAACAGAGAGCAGGGGAGGACGGAGAAGAACAAAACCCAACTGTGAATCTCAGACGGCCTCTTCCTCATAAGCGGACTGTCTGGTTGGGTGGGGCCAATTTACCTACTCCCTGGTGACTTTCCTCAGATGCCTGTGAGCAGACCTTTCAACCTTGCTGATGAGCTACCTTACCAGCTTTTATGGAGCCTGAAGGCAGGCTAACCCAAACAAGCCCTGTCCAGCCTCACTCTCTCATCTGCCTCTACTATGGTAGAGAACTAAAGATTCAACCAACTGGAAGTTACAGGACTGTGCCCACAACCTGGAGCATTTGGATGCTTTTCCTGATGAGCTAGAGCCAGTCCCCAGTCCCAAAACCATCTCGTTCCTTCTGGAAATCACAATTTATTGGCAGGGAGGTTAATCTGCACAGTACTTTCCAACATTTACACACTCAATCATATAAGGTACGTCTTAATCTTACACACAAGCACCACCACCTACTATCTCAGAGATTAAGCTCAGCACGTCAATATAGTCACACTGTTAAGAAGACCACAGGGTTGTGGAAAAAGAAAAGATTTCAAAGATTTCCATCCTCCCTCATCAATGAAAGAGAGAGAGAGGGCCTCTAACACCCAGCAACAGAGAAGACCACCACACCAAGGGTATCTATAATCAAGGCATCCATCTAGAACCTAGACTGCCATCAAAGCATACACAGGCAAAGCCCCTAAGGATCTTACCCAGCATATGCTACAGACACACCCCTTGAGAGTGAGAAGGAAAAATTACAATCTAAACAGAAGAAACTCCTCAAATAAAAAGCAACAGTTGCCCCAGATAAGAAAGAATCAGGGAAAGAACTCCAGAAGTATGAAAAAACAGGCCAAAAAGATGCCCCAAAAGAAGATCCAAGCTTTTCAGTGATGAATCCCAACCAAAATGAAAATATTGACATGACAAATAAAGAATTCCAAATATGGATTGTAAGGAAGCTCAGTGAAATCCTAGAGAAAATGGAAAACCAATTTAAAGAAACTAGAAAAATAATTCAGGAAGTGAATGAAAAATTTAGTAAAGAGATTGACATGTTAAAAAAATAGAACTTCTGAAAATTAAAAATTCATTTAAAGAATATAAATCACAGTTTTAAAAATAAACTAGACCAGATAGAAGAAAGAATCTCAGAGCTTGAATACAATTATTTTGAATTAACTTTGTCAGGTAAAAATAAACAAGAAAAAATAAAGAGGAACGAACAATGCTTATAAAAAAATGGGATTATATAAAATGGCCAAATACAAGAATCATAGTCATGATTGAGGGTAAAGAAAAAAATGCACAATGGCCAGAAAACCTATCTGAGGAAACAGGGAAAACATTCTTGATCTTGCTAAAAATTTGAACATACAAATAAAAGAAGCTCAACACACACCTGGGAGATTTGCTGTAAAGAGGCAAAGACCAAGACGTTATCTTTCATCAAACTGGCCAAAGTCAAGATGAAAGAGGAACACCTACAAGCCATGAGGCAAAAATATCAACTAACTTACAAAAGAAAACCCATCAGGTTAACTTAAACTTCTTAATGACCGCCTTATAAGCCAGAAGGGATTAAGGCACCATCTTCAATCTTCTTAAAAAGAAGAACTGCCAGTCTAGAATTTTGTAACCTACAAAACAAAGTTTCATATATGAAGGAGAAACAAAAACTTTTCCACATAAGCAACACTGAAGAAATTTGTCAAGACAGACTTGCCCTGGAGGAAATATTCAGAACTACATTATATACAGATCAGCACAATAGATATCCATCAGTATAAAACCACCCAAAAGCTTAAGGTCAGTGCTCATATAAAACAACAGTATAAGAGGTAAAACAACAAGATGACGAGAACCATATCCTCCATATAAATTCAATATGAATTCAACAGCACAAAAGGTAAAACAACAAGATAAACAGAACCATATCCCACATATAAATTCAATCGGTCAACACTATCGGGAAGCTAACTGAAAATCATAAAAAATAAGTCAAGTATCTGCTGTCTCCAGGAAAAACATCTAACCCTCAAGGCTTCATGTAGACTCAAGGTGAAGGGATTGAAGAAATATTCCATGCCAAAAGAAAGTATAGCCATTCTCACATGAGACAAAATTGACTTTAAATCAATAATAGCAAAGAAAAACAAAGATGGTCATTTTATAATGGTATGCAAACAATTCAACAAGACATAACAATGCTAAATATTTATGCACCTAACACAGGGAGCACCCAGATTCATAAAACAAATTCTACTAGATCTGAGCAAAGAGATAAAAATCAGCATTGTAATTTCCAAGGACTTCCACACTACACTAACAGAACACAACAATGATCAAAGCAGAAAATAAATAAACAAACACTGTACTTAAATGGGACTCTAGAAAAAAGTAATATAGCAGGCATTTACAGAACACTTTACCCCCAAATTACTGAATATACATTCTTCTCATCATCACATGGAACACTCTCTAAGACTGATCATACGTTAAGCCAAAAATATGTCCCCCAAAATTAAAAAAATAGAAATCATAAAATGTACCTTTTCAGGCTACACTGGAATAAAACTAGAAGTCATCTTGAAGAGAAACATTCAATTCTACATAAAATCATGTATATTAAATCACATGATACTAAATGATTATTGGGCCAATGATGAAATTAAGGTAGAATTAAGGTGGAAAGTGAGCAACAAAGAGGATAGATGCTATCAAAATCTATGGGAATCATCAAAAGCAGTCCTAAGGGGTAAATTCATAGTCTTATATTCCTATGTCAGAAAGATCACAAAATAAAATTTATGACATAAATGAAGGATCTAGAAAAGGAAAATCAAACTAAACCCAAAGCCAACAGAAGAAAAGAAATACAATAGAACCACTGTAAGTTGACCATCCATGGGACTGTAACAAAACTGGTCAATAGATGCAAGTGGTCAACATAAGGAACTAGGGCTACTGTACTGATACATTCACGTGGTGCATGTCCAATCTACATAAATTAGGTCAATTTAAGGAGGTGATCGATGTAGGATAGTGGTCAACTATGGAGGTTCTACTGTAACTAAGATCAGAGAAGAACTAAATGAAATAGAAAACGACAGCAATATAAAAAAAGATACAAAGGATCAGTGAAGCAGAATGGTGGTTCTTTGAAAAGATAAACAAAATTGATTGATAATT
>NW_003852398.1:45544634-45554756 GCF_000181295.1 Otolemur garnettii
AAATTGTTAGGAACCAAAATCCCTTAATTTTTCAGTTGGCTTAGGGTCTCCTTTTGTTCAATAATATCAAATAATGACTCATTTAACTTAAGACACTACTTTCTTTTCTAATTTTAATGACATTTCTTTAACTGAAATGTCTGCTTAAAAGTTGTACCTTTGGGCAAAAGTAATATGTCATAATAAAAATAAAATGCAGTGTAATTACACAACAGAATATATTTCTGTGTATTTTGAGCACAAGTTCAGCAGATAAAGAGACTGAGATAAATGTTCCTCAAAACACAGCTTTTTTAGACCAAGATAAAGAAAGTGAAAGTAGGAAACTGCCTTGGATTTGTTTCAGCAAATCAGAATATTTGTCATCAATTAAAGAAGAATATTTAAACTTTTTAAACTAATATGAGTATTTATGTTACTATAGAGCCTACTTCAACTGCCTAGAGACACCTTCAAACCTTAACCTTTTTCATAATTATTGGAAATCACCTTCTTGGAGAGAAGAAATTGTCACAATTTAGGTGATGAAGCCACCAGTTAGCAAAGAAAAATGAAGCAGCGAAGCCTTCAAAACATGCAAAAACCATACTATGCTTCTCCATCGGCTTAGAATACAATGAAGAAAACAGCGCAGCAGAAGAAAAAGTATAACAAAATCAAAGCATGATGATTTCATCTGACAAGTGGGATGGGGTGGTTAGAGGAGGTGTGAGAAGCTTACTGCTTTTAGTGAAGTTAAAAACTAAATGTGACTCAATCAGAAAAAGAAAAGACTTTTGAAAGACTGAATAGTAGATCAAAATCCCAGTCTTATGCTTTTCCACGTATATTAACCTATGTACTTTTGGTTCAGAAACCATAAGCACGACAAAGCCAAGTTAGCATTAGAAATGAGGGAAGTTCACAAGGAATAGGAATTAGCTGAGAAGGATGTGCAGCAGCCTCATAAAAATGACACGCATCTTCGTCTTAATCAATATGTTATGAAGACCTTACATATCACTTAATTTCTCTGGCATTATTTACGGGCCCAGGGAAACACTTGCAGAACGTATCCTTTTGCGAAATAATGGAATTTTCTAGGGTGTTTATAGCCTTTAAGAGGCTAATCTGGAACATATGACCTTCTAGTACAAAATTAACTCTTTGAGGAGCATAAGAAAAATCTGTTTGGTTAGATAAAGCGGACTTTTAAATACACAGAGAAACAGTTTTACCAACGTCATAGTCTACTTTCTTTGAAACAACACATAATTAAATGAAATAAAGATATCTATTCTTTGGTTCCATTTTACTGCAAGCAATAAAATGATAAATACAAACTGTTCTTAGAATGACACTTAGATAAAGTGCACAACTCTCTCACAGGGAGAACAATCGTCAGAATTAAAATTATTTTAATGCTTGAACAGAAGTGATTTTGCTAAAAACAAAAGCAGAAAACAAAACTCCCAATTTTTCTAATACACAAACTGAATATGAATGTATCAATAATGTTTATAAGTAGGACTATCTTGTTTACTAAAAACATAACTATAATAAAGTGTAACTATTATACGCTTTTAATACACACCTGTAATAGTCAAATTTTTAAAATATTAATTCTTCTCACTGGAAAATTGCTTCATTTTCTAGAGTCTATTATCTTTAAATTTGCAACATATCGATAGCCTGATTCAAAAGATCAAAACTTTGATGCCTACCTGGGCCAGAGAGTTAAAATATATGTACAAGGAGAGCCTGGTATACAACAGGACACAAAGAGAACTCAAGATTGTCTGCCTCTGCTAAAGGCATCAAAAAACAAAAACAAAAAACCTTAAAATACTGTAATGTGCCAAATAATGTTTAAGAGCCATATGCAGCCTCCCAAGCTGCCAGATTGCAGCTCGAGAAAAACAGTAGCCAAGTTAGAGCTCATCCAAAAATGTGATCTTTGCCAACAGGAGATGCCAATAAATTCAAACACCCGATGAAAAGAATGATTTTTTTCATAAACATATTTCATTCAGTTAGTAATCGCTACTTATAAAGTCCAAGGTATAAAGGAATATACCAGCAACCCATGAAGTCTGTTCATTATTAACATCTGCTTAAAAATCAGATGCCTCAACCCTAGGTGGGAAAGGGAGACTCTCTATTCAGCCTCTCCAACGACCTCAGGCACACACAGAACCAGTCTGTCTGAGGCTGACCAGCCACGAAAGGCCTCTTTATTCAGAAGAGGTCAGGCCATTCGGGGGCCCTCACCATGATTTACTGTAATCTGGGTACACATCCTGTGATCTTCTGGGGTATCAGGGTTGGCCAGTATGAGCACATTAATTTACTGGAGGAACTGGATGAAAAGCAGTTGCTATCGAAATACATTGGTAATTTATTTTATTATCAGTAAAGACAGAACGTTTTAAAAAAGAAAGTGAGTGGAGAAGACAGAGAAGAAACAAGAGCAAAAAAGCAACAAACACGACATATTTTCCCAGACCGCCTGGACCTTACTGGCAGGAAGCACTGAAGCTGCACATTTTTACCTCAAAGCTCTGAGGTCTATCGGGAGTCAGCTGCCTGGAACGACAAGCCCCTGGGTGTTCGTGTGAGTTGACTGCAGAATGGGAGACTGCTCACGTCCTTGCCTACTGAAGATTCCAGAGAAACTCAGAAAAAGGAACCATTGTTCTGGCAACTCATCCATACATCCATACAGCAGGTTTTGTGTTTATGTAGTTCTGTTTGGGACTCTTTATGTATATCAAAGAAAAACATGGTAAATAGTATTTTCCACACTATTTCCTTATAATCAGCTACTTAACATGATAAGCATGGATGAAACCAAAGATTTGCATCAGACTCTTTTTAAGCAGGCATCCATGTTTCTCATAGCAAGTTTTACTGATATTGGATTCCTCGTATTTCGAAAATACTGCAAAACATTAGTTTCTTATGACTTGCCAAAAAACCTTAAACTTGGATTCTCTAACTGAAAATTTATTTTTATTTTGACCCCTTTGATGTAAATGAGTCATCCATTACTAATAATTAAGAAAAATATATGAATACTATTCATATCATATAGTACACGAACTCTTTAGAACAATAGAAACTAGTGTCTACTGATAATTTATTACCTGCCAGTAAAGGCTTTATGCGGATCATGGTGCCATTTCATTAAATCTTCCCTGAAATGTATGAGGTAGACAGGAATACAATCTCTATTTTCAACAGAATTAAACAATGGTTAAAGAAGTAACTCGCAAAACACAATGAAGCTAATAGGAGGTGGCCCAGACTCCAGTTTAATCCCCAGCATCACCACCTCGGTCTCTCTTTTTCTCTCTCTCTGCCCCTTCCTCTTTCACAATCTGTTCTTAATTTTATATACGACACAGAGGAGGCAGTCCACAATTTAGCGGTAAAGAAGAATATAGAAGATTCACGCCTATAAAAATATAATTTATATTCAAGGAAAACTACACATTCTATAGATTTTATTTAACCATTTGCCCAAGTCTCTTTCCATAAGATCTGCAAGACTTATGTCTTGTGTATCATTTTTAAAAGACAACAATCTATCAGGAATGTTTCAAACTCAAAAAACCTCAACTGAGTTGATGATGCTGCTGCAATGGTATTTTCAACTCTGAAAGAAGCATTGTTAGGAGGAAAAAACAAACAAAATCTGGAAATTCGTGACAGGTATAGATAAAGGACATTTTAAAATTTAAGAAAATTCTGTTGCAGATGGTTCTCTTAAAAGACATATGGAAACAGTATTAGTTATCAATTTACATGACCAGGTGTGAAATCTCACCTTTACTGAGGATGCCAGCTCAGAAAGAATCTTTCTATGCCATACGAACAGTATCATATATGCCTATGGACACCATTTCAACTAGCATAGAATCTGGACTAGAACTCAGTGTGTGGGATTTGTGTGTGTCCCCTAATTTGCCTGTGCCCAGATGATCTATTCAGGTGTCCCAAGAAACACAGAACACTCCCTACTATTAAAATTCTTTGATAAAATATTCTTCACATATTTATCTTTAGTAATTTTATTAACAAATGCTGTTCAATATGTCAAATGTACACAGCCCTATTATGAAACTAATTTATAGATCTCAAATGAAAGCTACAACCTAATTCTACCCTAAGAATATGGGGAGGAGAGAAGGGCGGATGGGTGGTGGGAAGGTGACTGGAAAGATCACCCATATGGTCTGTCTAACAAGGGTACAAGTGAACTTTTCTAGAATTAGAGTATAAATGTTTTAACACAATAACTAAGTAAATGACACAAAGTCTAGGTTAACCAGTTTGATGAAAATATTTCAAATTGTATGTGAAAACACTAAACTGTACCCCATAAAAAATAAATAAATGTAATATGTAGTAAAAAAAATAATAATGATATGTCTCTTTGATAATAAATTTTCCATTGTTGCTTTACCCTACTCAGTGACTTTGTATTAGGGTTCAATCAGTGCTTCCTTTAAGTTAATTATTGGTTAAATAAATAGCTCCTTTAAAGACTGAAATACCAAAACAAAGTAAGTTCCATATTATAGGCTGGCAAAACATAAGGTCTGTCTACGATGTTCTAGTATATACAAGCGTTTTTCTGGAAAATATTTACTGATTCTAGAAAAGAGGCTGAAATGACTTCTCTTATATAGATTCACAAACCAGGGATGGACAAGTGTTAGTCTACATTCAAATGCATTGTGACAAGTTACTGGAAATGTTGTGTCCACCAAGTTACCACCCATAAGACTCAGAGTCTCTTTTGTCTCTCCCTGAACATCAGTTAATGAAACAGTCTAAGATTCCGCTTACTCTAACAGGGAGGGTACATACCTGTGATAACTTTGCTTCATTTAACCAGTACAAATACATATATTATTAAAAAAACATTAAATCAGTTCTTGAACTTGCAGCTCACATGAGTGTATCTGACTTTCTTGGAACGCAAGTGGGAAGTGTGCTATGTGAAGATTAGACCTTCACTGGACAATCAATGGGAACTCAAAAACTTTGTATGTGATATTAACACAATAAAGCATCAATTATGAAACATAATTCCCTATGTTTATTGTTAATTACAGATGATTTTTTTAGTCATACAGAGTAAATATGTGCAAATAATGCCTTTATGTAAACAAAATCAATTGAATGATTTCTATATTGAATAGTTATTTTTGCTTTTCACTTGTTTACCAAATAAAGAAAAATCTTTTTATTGAATTCATTCTAAGTTATCTGTATTTGTATTTGCACAAACTTTTATTTTAAAGGATAGTTGTAGGATAGTTTTGTAAAAGAAGAATTAGTATTTATGATCAAGTGGAATTAGCTATGTGATTATTTTTAATTTTCATGATTCCTATTCCAAATAACTAGTTATGAACAATTTTTACTTTCTGTAATAAATATACAAAACATTTCACCAAATATAAATAATATTAAGTATAAAAAAGAAATCACATTTAAAGTGGGATTACACTTCTAAAGAAAAATAAATGGGATGGTGTAACTCAGACTTCAAAGGGAATATAGTTTTATAAAATGTTTCTAAAATCAGTAACATGAAAAACTTGGAAAGGTAAGCAAAGGAGTTAAGATGTAATTTTACAGAAGTGTGCACTGGTTAGCTAAAATAATATTTAACTTAAATCACTTGAAAACCAAATGATACTAAAAACTATCATACATTCTTTAAATGTAAAGTCATTTTTCAATAAGATTATCTTTTAGGAAATCTATTATACATAAAACTTTATTTCATTTAAAAATCAATTTCTGAAGAAAAAGATTCCCAGAGTATTTCATAAAACTAACTACTACAATAAATAAACAGCTCATATTACTTAAATAACGATTGCTGTTCAGAAAATGGTATGAGAGAAGACATAAGCAAATTCCAGGGGACTTGTCAAAAATATTAACGTGTCACTTCACATCTTCAAACTTCTATTTCTTTCCATAACTCTTTCTTTTAGACGTCCAACAAATTATCAAATAGTGATTAAAAATTTAGGAATAAATATATCACAAGTGATACAAGTAAGTTAACTTTTCCTATGCTTTTTATAAAGTACGTTAAACTTCCATTTCAAAATCCTCAAAGGAACTTCAGCTTTTAACTATTTTAAAGCAAAGAGATGCCGTTACACACCTATACCCCGCAAATTTAAAAAGAAAAAGACACAGTACCCAATGCTAAAAGCTACAGCTGAAGAGTAATATTAATCCTTTTGTTAGAGACAAGAAATGGATAAGCATGTGTAATAAACACCAATAAAACAATAAAGGAGAGGAAAGAGCATCTTCCAGATATGTGACTATTTAAAGAAGCTGCTACTTAAAGTTCAGGGTCATGCTACTAACAGAGCCTCAGACAGCATTAGACCTACTAAGAAAGGTATCTCTCACCTTTCTTCATCATTCTATCATCATTCTATCATCATTCTGGTATTCATAAAAAGCTGCTACTATCATTTTCAAGTAAATACAGAGATACAGTAAGAACAGAATCACTGCCCCAGCCTGTAAAATGGCATCCATCTGTAGTACCTGAACATTTTCATCAAGGCTTACCTCATAAGACCAGACACACTGAGTCCCACCAAAACGGCGAACACATCTTCCCACTTCCACGTCCTCGTGAGTTGTGTACATTTCTCTAAGGCATTCACCAATGTGTGGCACCATCCTCCTGAGAACTTCCCGACTGAAGATCATGCCAGGTCCTCCCATACAAAAGTTCTCACCAGGCTCCAGCCCCAGCTTTCCAAGCTCTTCAATATTCCCCAGGCCAGTCTGTCCCAGGTAGAGAGGCTTGCTGCTATTCAGGGATCTAAGAAACTCTTCTAACTTATCACCTACAAAAGAGAAAGGCACCAATCACTACTTTTCCTTATTTCATCATTATTTATTATCTATAAGGTAAAGGACAGAAATTTCAACATTGTGCTTAAAATCCTCACAAGTCCCAAGAAAAACCTCTCTCAACAGTCTATTTTAAAATACTAATTTGCAGCTATTAATTAAATCAAAATAAAATTTTATCAACTTCTGATCACGGTCATTGCCGAAACATAACAACTCTGACAATCATCAGTTTTTCTGCAAAAGGTGAAATAGTGATGTGGAGGATAAAGACGCTGTTCTTAATACATTAAAAATAGAAAACAACCCAAAATATAAATTAATATTAAATATGAATATTTAGCACTGTTTTGGCAGACTGTTGACATCTAACAATTCTTTTTCCTGATAATTGATTCAGTTCAGTGTTTCATCATTAACTAAACTTGAATCATATGCAATCCATAAAGTTTTGGAGAATGTTAGCATCAAACCTGTCGTGGTTAACTTGAGAAGGGGCACCTTTTTAAAAGAAAATTACAGCTGGTAAAAATTCAATAATGTAATTGGTTTCACTTGTAGATTGTAAGTTCCTCAAGAAAAATCACTTTAAAATAAAATTTTGTAGCCAAAACAGTTCAAAAGCATGTAGTATCCCATGACCTGACACCCTGGAATGAAAATCATCTTTTTCATAATCTCAGTCAGCAACTTTACTACTAGTTTTGATGAGTAAGGCGTCTGCAGCCATTATGTTGACCCCAGCCTTGCTTCCTGGGTCTTAATGAGTTTCAGCTGACTATTACTGGGTTCTTAATAAAAATGCATTTCATTGTTAATAAAAAGGGAAAGAATATGACATTTCAATGTTCTGAAGGACAAACTTTAAACCATTAAAACAAATGACAAAAGTAGGTATTGTTAATGCATTTCAGCAACATTCTGCAAAGTGTGGCAAAGTTTTTTGACAGGAAACCTTTGTGATGTTAATTAGTCACAGTAGATAAGGAACTATAAGGTAGTGGAAGCTATTTTCTTTAAATCAATCCTGAATAGCATCTATCAGAAATACATTTAGTAAAAGACCACTCTATTTTTGTACCCAATCATCAGAATTCTTATTCCAAATAGCCCTACAGTGATTTCTTTCCTCCTCATTCAAACCCAAAAGATCTCTAGTTATTAACTTACACTCTTTGTGTCAAAACAGGACAACTGGGTTAAAATTTTTATGTGTTTGTTTTTCCTTGCATATGTGAAAGGTACTACCTGGATTAGGATAAAACAATGAGACACAAGCATTAACAGAAACAGGCATAAACTAAGGAAGGGCTGCCCCCCTTTGACCAAGAAGCCAGCAAACGTGCAAAGCTGAGAGAAAACGTCCTCAGGCACAACCCTGCTATTTCCCTTGGGTTCCTCCGCATCTCGACAACTGGCTGGATTGGAAAGATTTACTTCTCTGATCAGCTGAGTTTAGAAATTCTCTGGCCAGAGCTGCCCACACTTGGGGAAAAAGACCGCGCCTCTTTTTAAACTGACAAGAAAGTTCTCTTGTGCTGTGGCTGCGTGTGGTTCTGGGAAGGACTTCCAGCCTTTGCTTATCCCCGCAGCCACCAAGATGCACTGGAAAGGATCCAGTACTAGTGTGTGCTAGTACAGCTTAGAGCTCAGAGGGTCTGGATAGTCCGCGAGTTCTTTGCCCTTCGTGCCCACCGTTAATTCCTGACAAGACGCCCACCCTCTGGGGGTTTCAATGAAGTGTGGCAGAGGGGTGAGGGGCAGTTTGGCGCTGCGCCGTAGCGGCTGCAAGGAGCAGCGAGCCGGGGCGCTGGGAGTGTTCAGGACTCCCAGGGAGTGGCGAGTTTTGCTAAAGGGAAGGAAACCCACCGGGAAGGCTCCACGACAGCGAAGATGATTTCTCAATCTCAGCTGCTCTGAAAGTGCACTAGATCCAGTTTAAACAAAAGAGCACCGGATTAAAACAAGAACACTAGCTCTCTAAGCTGCTCTAGCCGGCATCCTGCGTCCGCTCTTCCTCCACCCAGGACACGCCCCTCTGGACCGACTCGGTTAACCACCGCCAGAAGCTTTCAAAGGAGGGCGGAGCGGGAATGGCCTCGGTTTTGCCCTCAGGTCCCTTTTCTCACCTCTCCCACACCAGACAAGCGCTAGGCGGAACCGAGAAAAGCGACAGTAAGGAAGGCGAATGAAGGCAGGCAGGCGTGAGGAGGGTTCACGCTGCCGAAGAGGCCAGGAATAGTGGGCGGATGCCAGGTGGGGATGGCAGGCCAGGGGCTGCGGGAGCCTGCAGCACGTGCTGGCAGAGAGGCAATGCAGGGTCTGGGCAGGGTCTGGGGCGGGTTGTGAGGAGCAATCTGGGAGGCGGGCAGGCTGGAAAGCCGGCTTGGGAGGTCACCTTTAATGTAGACATCATCGTCGGCGCGCATGAACCACTCATATTTGTCCAGGTAGTGGTCGTGCATGTACTTGATCATCATGAAGGACTTTTTCTGGGGAGGATACGAGTCGTCCACCCCCGGCAGCTCGATGACAGGTAGGGGTGGCGGGGGCTGGCCGAGCCCGGCGTTGGGGGACTGCTGGCTGGAAAAGAACTCCACGCGACCAGGGATGAAACGCGCCCAGGTCCGCTGCGCCGCCAGAGCGCGGCTGCCCAGGTACTTCTGCGCGGTCATCACCCCCACGTACAGGAAGTCCCGGGGTCGGGCGCTCGGAGCGGCGGCACCCCAGTCCCCGCTGCCGTTGTGGCTATTCCCTGGCCGGCCGCCTCTCCGCTGCCCAGCGCCCCCGTCCTCCTCCTCGGGTTCCCCCTCGGCCGCCGGAGCGCCGGGAAGCCCCGTCGCGCCCTCGGGCTCACGTCCTCGCCGCCGCTGCTGCAGCGAAGGTGGCTGTTGCCAGGGGCTGCTTCGAAAACTGGTGATCCCGGGCGCTGCCTCGGGCAGCTGTGGCCCCTGGAGCTCCTGGCGCGCGGGGGACGGCGACTGCTCGTGCCGCGGCCGGGACTGGGGCTGGAGGAGCGGCTGCTGCGCTCCGGCGCCGGGGCCAGCTGCCAAGCGGCCGTAGTAGGAGCAGAGGCTGGAGCCCCGTCTCTTCCTCTCGCTCAGCTCCGCCACCCTGGGGGCGATGAGCCAGGACGCGGCGGTGAAGCCCAGCACCAGCCCCAATGCCACGCTCATCCACGGGCGGCGGGAGCGCACGGCCATCGCGGCTGCCCCGGGCGCGGACGCTAGCTGGGCG
>NW_003852398.1:45555199-45584148 GCF_000181295.1 Otolemur garnettii
GCACCGCCGCCGCCAGGCGGAGGGAAGCGCGGGCCACGGTACTTCCCCGTCACCCGCCCCACGAAGCCCCCCGTCCGCGCCTCCGTCCAGACCCGGCCTCCTCTCCGGAAGGAAACGATCCCGGTCGGGCCGCCCCCTGCTTGCAGCGCCGACGCCCCCTCGTGCCTCCTCCCCCGGCTCTCGCTCTTGGTCCCATTTCGCGTCCCGTCCCGCCCCTCCGCCAGCCTCCCGACACCCGCGTCCGGGGGTTCCACTGCCCTCCTCCCGGCGCGTCCCGCTCCACTGACCTCATGGGCGGAGCTCGGGTCCCCAGCCCTAGGCTACCGCGGTCATCTAGCTCCGGGATCTGCGCCCCAGGCCCACGGCCCCTGACGTCCTGGGGTGACCCTTCCCCGCGGCCCCGCCCGGGTCCGCCAGCGCGCAGCTCTACGCGGTTTTGGTCTCTTCACGTCGCGCTCACCGCAGCCACTCCGCCCCTCTCTGTACTCCGAGTCCCACTGTCCGCTCAGGAAACCATCTGTGCCATCCCAGCACCTCTCCTCCCAGCCTAACTCCCATCTACCTGCCTCCTTCACCACCCCTCCCCAGTCTTAGGCAGAAGCACCTCTGTCACTTGGGGTCTCCCCTAAGAAAATCTCAAAGAGATTGGAGAAATCTGTTTTAAAAGGCTGAGGGAGATGATGGTGAGTCTGGGTTCAATCTCCAAAGAACATGAAAATTCCCTGTTCTCCACCTGTTGAATGGGGGCTGCTTAACAGCCCCCTATTCAGACCTCCTGGTGATGGTTTCTTGTCTAGAACGAACCATGAACTATTTCCCGTCTTCACAGAAGACCGACTAAGCCGACTAAGGAATGATGGAGAGCTGCGAGGAATAGACAAGGCCGATATCCCGACTAAGTAATTCTTTCCCCTTCAACATAAACGAAGTTAATCAGAAATTAAAATTGAAGCTATAACTGTTATTTTTGCCGATAAACGTCTATTTTCTTAGGCAGTGACAGAAAAATTGTTACCTCTTCGAAGGAGGAGGAAAAATATCTCCACCAACAGAATCTCTAAAGTTAAAATGGATTAGCCAAAATCATTGTAAGTTAGTTACGTTATGAAAAAATGACCTAAAGATGTGTACCTTTTTGAAGAAGGGAATATTGAAAAATTTCTTTCTAACGTTGTGCATCGGACTGTAGTCTGGGGTGCACTTGGCATCCCAAGCCCTTCCTTCTTTTCAAATGGCAGCTTTCTGTTTTAAACATCAAAGGCAAAGGGATGGTATTGAATGGCATTAGACATAATGGCTCGATCCAGCCAGCTGCTGGCAGCAGCCCTGGAACAGTAGGCCTGCCTGAGCCCTTGGAGGAATGGTTCTTTCCACACCAGTCACTATGAGCACGTCTGACTGAATGTTTCATCTGCTGGACAATGAAGCTCCTTTTCCATGTCTACGCCTTGCCCAGAGACACTTGGGAATACGGATTATTGGATTCTTTCACAGCTGCAAATTTTAGTTAGAATACACAACTAGTCAAGCCAACAGACCTCTCCTGGTTTAAATAAATATATTCCCAAGGACATTTTAAACTTTCAAGAACGGGGCTATTCAATAGAACTTTCCCTGTCATGGAAATATTTTTTCTCTGCATCGCCTAACAAGGGAGCCACTACCCACATAGGATTATGAAGCACTTGAAATGGGGCTAGTTGATAAAATGAATTTTCAGTTTTATTTAACTTTAATCAATGCTTTATTTAAGTAGCCCCATGTGGCTAGGACCTACCTGTTGGACAGCAGGTTTCCAGAGGACTTCCCTTTACATATGGCCCGCCTACACGCCAACATCCTCCTGGCTGCGCTATTCATCTGGGGCTTTATTCTTAACGGGTGCCATTCATGTTGCTGATCTGCCAAATTATTCATTCTCATTGGGCACAAATATCCCACCCATCAACTTTTTACAATATTTGGGCAAGGAGTTGATCTTAGTCATTAATTCACTTGACAAACATGTTAGTAGAGCTTAAACATTAGACGAGGTGGCAGGCTGGGGACACAGGGATGTTCACAAATGATTCACTGCTTCCCATCATGAAACTTACAGTGCAATGAGAAACACAGACATTAAATGTCACACTATACAGTGAATTACAGTGGTGATAAATGAAGGGAAAACGTAGAATAGTCTGAGACAGTAATTACAGGAGCATCTAATTTAGTCTGAGAATTAGGGATAATACTCGGAAACATTCAAATAAAATAGATAGTACTGATAGTCCTCCCATACTAGCTAAGTGACCTCTGCCAACTTCTTCATGTTCCCTGAGCTTTAGGTCTCTCGTTTGGAAATACATTTCTCCATAAATAAATTAATGACATTTATTGAGATATTATATGTAAGTGCTTAGCACAAAGCCTATATTTGGGAAATGTTGGTTCTCCTTGTGTTTCAAGCCCTTCCTTCAGGATGAAATCTCTTTTAAGTATCATCTTATTTTTTATGATATTCCATCTTTTTATTTATTTCACAAATACTTTATATCTACTGTCTGTAGGGTACTGTAGGGCAGACACTATTATTCAGAAACAGGAGTGGGAAAAGGTGATTACACACACACACACACACACACACACACACTTGCTTTCCTGTGCTCCCTAAATCCTTTAGCAATTTCAAGCATGTCCATATTCGACTATTGTAACGACTATTGTAATTCGACTATTGATAATCATTTGCTACCTTCTCTGTGCTAAAGCTATTAAAATGTAGGGTATCATCTGTATTCAAGTTGAAGGCAGAGTTCTTCCCTAGAAGTTGTTTTCCTGGCTTTGGAATAGCCCTGATGTCAACTATTCCAGACCAAATCTAATAAATAAGTGCATACAATATGGTGGTCAATAAGTGTTTTAAAAAATAGAGGAGAGTGGGAAGGAATAGCCAACACAAATTCTTTGATTCAGACATGACATATTGAGGAATGGCAGAGGCCAAAGCAGTTTGGAAATGGGAGGGAGCTGGTGACTTGCTGATAATTAGATGGATGCTATCCAATAAAATGATAGGGTAAGCCACAAATGCAAGTCATGTCATTTAAATTATTGTGGTAGCCACATTTTAAAACTAACAGGTGAAATTATTAAATAATTTTAATACCTTTTTTTCAACTTAATATATACAAAATGTCATTCTAACAGGGAATCAATACCAGATGATTACATTATTTTTACATTATTGGAGTTCATTTCTGAAAACCATTGTGTATCTTCCACTTACAGCACTCCTCAGTTCACACACTCACATTTCAAATGTTCAATAGATACATGTGGCTAGGGGCCACGGTATTGGACAATACATATTTAGAGCTTAGAGACATTCCTAAGGACTCTGGCTTTTCTTCTGCTTGATAGCAAAGATGTTGAAAAAAAAAAAGTGTTGCACAGAGTAATGATATGACATTTATTTACATTTTTAAAGGATGACTCTAGCTCCTATGGGGAGAAGAAACTGGATTAGGGCAAAGTTAGAATCGGGGAAGCATTCAAAACATTATTGAAGTGACTCTATCATTTTGGAATAGAAGAAAAAAATTATTTTTTGTCCCATAATGTCTGCACATTCTCCATATTTGTTTTAAACACAAACTTTGGGTAAGTTTTTTGCTATGCATTTAATTTCAAATCTATTGTAATGACTTATTATTTCCCAAAGTCAGTGAGGTGATTTTGTCATATTCACCTTAATTTTGAAGATACCTAAATTTGAGTGTAGATAATTTCCTGGGAAATCTTTACCTAGGACTAACTTTTTATACATAAAAAAGTAATAAGTTCTAGGATTAATTTAAGAAAAAGCCAATTGATTTAGAAGAGTGGTGATGGACAAATTTGTATAGCTCTTTATTACTTAAGAAGAGTAAACATGATTGCATTACCAAAATATAGCAAGAGCTGTATACAGTATTAGAAGAGAGAATATACAAATGTAAAAAATTTTAATTTCTATAGCCAAAAATGTCTGCGTGTCAATAGTGTACTTGTGAACTACCTCATAAAATCTCTGAACAGCGCCTCAGTGGCAAATTTGAGAAAACCAAAACAAGACCTCCTAAAATTATAATTGTTTACAAAGACAATTGCAAAACTTGCTTTTCTGTCCTCCTTAAATCTTTTAACAATTTCAGACATGTCTATATTTGACTATTGTAACATATCAATCATTTGCTACCTTCTCTGCCCTAAAGCTATTAAAATGTGAAGTATCATCTGTATTCAAGTAGAAGGCAGAGATCTTCTGTAGAGCTTGTTTTCCTGGCTTTGGAATAGCACTGATGTCCAGTATCCCAGACCACATCTAACACACTCTCTGTGCTGACTTCTCTGAGGGTACTACACTCCTACACTGAGTATGTGAACTAATCAGAAAGAGTTAGCAGTGACTTTCAAATCACAGAAAAGATACAAATGACCTTGAAGTGGGGGGGGGGCAGGGTAAATCATAGTTTTCTCACTTATGAAAGTTAAAAGTAAATATTCAAACGAATGGTTCAGCATGGTTTTATTACAAGGTATAATCAAGTTTTGACTGTTATTGACACTTTTATTCAGCAATGTGCTAAGCTATTTTGAATGTTATCATTTTTTTCTTGACAGATCAAGGCTGAATTGACTTCATTTGTGTGAAGCAACTGTGGCATCTAGTGGTTAATAATCATAATGGTAATTCAGTTTGTTTATAAGGGATAAATTATATTATAAAATATTTTCTATATTGCCAAGGAATATTATAATCAGAGAGACATAAGATAACCATTTGATTATACTTTTATTTTTCCAGAAATCAGCACATGAGGAGATGATCAAAATTTATATACTAAAATGTGCAATGGCAATTATTTAGAGCAGATTATAAAACTACATAAGTGTCAGGTCCTAATATCAATCTACATTTACTTAAATACCATGAAAATGTTGTAGTTAATTATTTTAACACTAATTAGATCTTTGATGGCAGCATTATGAATTATTAATTTTTTGTGTAATAGTGGTATTGAAGCTTTGATTTTTTCAAAAATGGGTTTTACTGTGAGAAGTATGTAGTGAAATGTTGATAGATGGTCTGGTATGAAGTCTGAGATTCAAATACCATTTGATGGAGGGTGGTGCTAATATATGCTGATGTAAATGATCCTGATTGGAGGATGGTGCTAGTGGATGTTGATATGAATGGTTCTGATTGGAGGATGGTGGGAATGGATGTTGATGTGAATGGTCCCAATTGGAGGATGGTGCTAATGGATGTTGATGTAAATGGTCCTGATTGGAGGATGGTTCTGATGGAAGTTGAAGTGAATAGTCCTGATTGTTCAAGTATTGATTACTACTGGATGAGTAATCATCTTTGATAAATTCGAAATTCTCTATAATAAAAAGTTTAAAGAAAATACTGCATTTATTTAAGACCAGCACAAGATGTTTATTTTTTATAGATTTATCTGACCTAGAGATATTCAAACAATCAATGACAACACCAACTGAGAATAAAGGAATGAGACCTCTGCTATTGCTTAAGAAAGGGGCAAAAGATGACCATATTGAAATTAAAGTGCTCCCTTCTTTCACTCCCTCTTGGTCCCAATAGCAGTCTCCTAGACATATGCAAAATTTCCAGTCAAGCTTTACAAAGAAAGAGTAGGCACTATTTATATGCAAGATTTTAATTTTCTTTTTAAGTAGTAATAATTTGTCATTAGGCAGTAGACTGCAAAGTCTTCAGAGTTCTTTATCAACAATCTCAATTTATTCCAAGAGTTTATTTTTAATTTTCTCCTTTTCCTGCTTTCCTAAAATATTAATAATCTTCAATTCAATATTTTTCTATCTTCAGGAACATAAAATAAAAGGTAGATGCCACCTTCCTTCTGTTCCTTTAATTTTCACCTCCCATTAATTAGTTACGTGTTTTCATTTCCTGTGCTATGGATCAGTGCTGTTCAATAGAAATAGGCTATTATCCGTACATGTAATTTAAAATTTTCTAGTAACCACATTTAAAAAAGTAAAATAAGGTGAAAATAATCTTAATACCATCTTTTATTTCACTTGACTCAATATATCCTATTCTAGTAAAGAGTAAAATTATAGTTATTAGGGTCTGGGAAGGGTAGGAGGGTAGGAGGGGGAGCAGTTGGTTAATGGATACGTCATTACAGCCACATAGGTGGACAAAGTTCCGGGGTTCTGCAGCACCATAGGATGAATATGGTTAATTTTAATTTCTTATAATTTTCAAAAAGCAAAAAGAGAGAATTCTACATGTTCACAACACAAAGAACAAATAAACATATGAGTGATTATGAGTGATATGCTGATTACCCTGATTCGATCATTACATACTGAAATATCACTGAATATTCCATAAATCTGTACAATTATGATGTGGCAGCCAAAATAAAAGGGCAGAGAAAGAAAAGATACATATATGCATACACATAGTTTATATTCAGTTCTTTCATTAAACCCAAAAACATACCCTTTAAGTAAAAAAGATAATCAGATTTCAAACACTTAAAGGATTCATTATGCTGCTTCTTAAGTATCAGTATATGAATATACTGCATACTGGGACATGCAAATATATACATGTATGCATGTGTGTGTATATGTAGAGACAGTGTGCATATGGGTCTATATCACAGTGTATAGAGATATAATATAATTCTTCATCGCCACACTATCATTACAAAATAAACACGAGAGGAGAGATTAGATGTCTTCCCTTTTCTGTGATGACTATTCTTAGTAAATTTTAGGAAATTTTACTAGGATGGAGGAGAGGTTAGATACCACGTATCTGCATCCATGTTCAAGGGAGCGTACTTAGGGTTAGAAAATTGAGCATCCCATCTAAGATCACATATCTTGAGTAAGGGAGGCAGGAATAGTTTAAAATTTGCTTGAAGCCTGCTGCACGTAGCAGTGGACTTCTATTTTCACTTTTTTTCTTTTTGCATGTAGAGCTCTTGAAAAGAAATGGTAGGATGAACGTTCTGAGACAAATATCATTTAGATTATTCTAGAATTTTTGAGTCTAATTTGTAACAAGCTAGCATCTTTAACAAATTTGAGAGTATGCTTCTCATTTCTATAAAAATAAACTGTAGGACAACGCATCATTGCAAATTCCAACCATTTTATATTATTGTGTCCAAAAAAGAATATGACCAATAAGTTAATTCTAGGGTTGGACAGCGGTAAAATTTCATGAGGAAAGACGATAATATTGCCATACCAATAAAGGTGAAGGTGTGATTATTTGCCTTTTAATGCCTTTTGAAGTTGGGGATAGAGGGAATGTTAAATTGAAATAAAGCTGTGTGACCCAATTGAAAAAGGTACATTTTATAAATGAAATTCCGAAGTTATTCACTGGGGTCATTATTTAGAAATTGCTGTAAGCATACTGTACTGGATGCAAAGTATGTGGGGGATTGGGGAGCAGGGGCCATGATGATACTTTCTCTCACTGGGCCCCTGCACGTGGCTTTATCCCTAAATCTTTATTGGGCAGAATGAGGACCGAAAGGATAGTTTGAAGTATGGCATCAGAGCAAATGTAAGGCTTATACTTATGTGATTTCCAGGCAATGCTTTCCACTTTGATCTGAACTGAGTACAAAGCGATTCAAAAGAAGCCATGACTGCAGCGCCCCAGAATGAAGTGAGAGCTGGATTCTTACTGAAGTCTTAAGACCCCAGTCAAGTTCTGCTCACCGCATCCTGCATTCTACACTCCACTCGCTTTTCTTCTAGAGCGTTCTTCTCCTGTCTACCTTTACAGAAGCACACAGATATAATAACAATCTGAATCACATTAAAATTAGATTTAGGTTTTAGTATCAGCAGCACAGAATTGGGACTCCAGCACACAGCATAGCCGTTAGGGTCAGCTCAAACCTTGTGTGTAGAACCCAACTGGCCACGACAACTTGCAAGTCATTAAATACCGGCACCTGGGTCAGTGGTTCTCAAAGGGAACCCGCCTAAGTATGTATAGTGCTTCTTTGTGGCACAGCTATTAATGGTAAATCTGAGTTCCAACTAAATAGGAATCCCTGAGGGTGGGGGACCAGGAATCCATGTTTATGACAAGATACCTAAGCAATTCTTAAGCTTACTAAAGTTTCTAAACAACTTTTTTCCTTGATAACTAGAATAACAGCACTCATTGAATTCGGTAAACTAATATGAAATAAAAAAGGATTCTAGCTTTTTACTGAAATTTAACCAATCTCAAATACACATGGACAGATAACTAAAATGCTGGGTTCTTCAGCCCCCAAACTATAAAAGAACCTTCATTCAGGGATTTTTTTTTTTTTCCAAATTGAGTGTGTATATACTCCCTAAATCTTGGCATGCAGAGTTTGAGATAAGGATTTGAAAGCGAGTAGTTTATTTGGAACATGACCCTAGGGAGTATTTCCCCAGAGTGGGAAAGAGGAGAAGAGAAGTAGCCAACAAAGGGTGAATTCTGAAGCCAGTTATCACTGTAGTTAACTAGGGTTTAATTTCGCTTGAGAAATTCTGCTACTCAATGTAGCCCATCACCCTCAGATTTATGTCCTTGGGAAAGAAAAGAAGTTGGGGTATTTACACACAGATTCCTTTCAGGCATTGATTAGGGGACAATAACTCCCCAGCCCTTCTAGCCTGCCCCTTGCACAGTCAGAATGGGCTCTCACAACCAGAGAAAGGCCTTCCACAAAGAGCTCAAGGAGCCTGTAGTTGGAAGATGGACCACGGGCAGGGAGATGTGGGCAGGACTCTGACAGCCTCCACCACAGCTCACAAATTGAAAGTGACATTCACTCCTAAAGTCAAACTTTTGGAAATTTCTATAGTACCGCGGACACAAGCCACGCAAATAAGGCAAGTAAATAATCCTTAATATATACCAAGTAATGCTTTCAAAAAATGTGTCTGACCAATTTAGATTTCTTGTAATGGAAGAAAGTGGCAGACTTCTTTATAAAACTATTAGAGCTGGGAATGTTTTTCTAATGCCACCCCCTGTTGAAATACTAGAATTTTGGGTAGGGGACCACTGTAGCCATCCTTCCATGTCTTAGTTTTGGGGATATTTTTTGGCTATTTAAAAAAAAATTACCATGGAAAATTTCAAACATCTTAAACATACGCAGAGTACATATTTGATTGATCACCCAACTTTAATGCTTTTCAACCCTTGACCAATCTTGTTTTATCTATATCAGCACCCACTTAATTTCTACTGGATTATTTTAAAGCAAATCACAAACATGATATCATTTATCCATAAATATTTTATTCAGTATATATCTCTAAAAGATAAAGACTTTAAAATAAGCAAAATGTTACTTCCTTACAAAAAATTCAACAAGCATTTCTTAATATCATTAAGTATTATATAATGATTTGAATTTCTAATAGTCTTATCAATTCCATATTATTTTACAATGGTCTCATCGATTTCATAACCAGTATTAGTTTATGTTTCTCAAGCTTCCCTAATGGGTTATGCCGCCATCTCTGATTTTTCTTGAATTGAGTGAAATGCTACTATAAGAGCAAACTTATAAGTTATCTAGTAGCACAACATGCATAAAAATAAGCACATTGTTCTTACCTTTTACTCTTAACTTCTGATGACCCAGAGCTTTTAAAAGATGATCAAGCAGAATCATTGTGTTTAGTTCCTTAGAACTTCTTGAATAGTAAAATTAATTAAAATAATTCCAAAATGGAAGCTTGTTCCTACCAGAAGCAACTTCATTTTCGGTTATGCCCTTTCTAAGCACATCATTAGTATTTTGGTCAATACATGAAGACATAAAGTTATGACTATGTGAAGAAAAAGAAACTATATTTTCATACTTTTAGTTTGTCTTCATTAAGTTGCATTTATTGAATATTAAAATTTGGAAGCAAATAGGCTATGAAGGTAAGGTAAGAACCTGGACTTTGACATATACATATACATATATATATATTTGCATAAACACACACACACACACACAAAGGTCTGACAATTAGGTTTGTGAACTCATCCTAGAAAAAGTGCTATGTACCTAATTGTTGACTATCACTAGAGTTACCTTCAAAGTACTCCCCGTGGGAAGCTATGCACTGATGCCAGTGCTTAGTCTACCCTTCAAAGCAATTTTGGAACTCTTTATCTGGAATGACCATCAGAGATGTCATTATATGGCACACCAAACACGCAGTAACCATAATGAACGCCACTCAGCAAGAGACCACTGCACAGCAACATGAACACAGCTGTGAGATGATGATTCACCAAGGTGATGAGACCCAACAGAGTTGTTTGTACACTGCTGCTGGCAAGTTTGTGAACATAACTGTCAGACCTTGTATTATGGTCATTCCAGAGAAAGAGGTCCAAAACTGCTTTGAAGGGGAGGCTAGGTGCTGACATTAGTGCACAGCTTTCCAAGGCAAGTGCTTCAAAGGTAACCATGGAGATATCCAGGAATGAGGTATGTAGCATGTTTTCTGAGATGAGTTCGTGAACTTTATTATCAGGTTGCATTTGTGTACTATAACATTTATTTATATGTGTCCAAAAGTCCAACTTCTTTCTAGGAACTGTGTCTGCGTATATATTTGTATGTACAAATACCCCCCCCCACACACACACATATATATATGCAGTTCCTAGCCATCTGGAATTTTTGGTTATTATATATGAATTATTTATGAATTGTGGGAAATTTTTGCTTTACATTCTAAAAGAGTTCAGTGTGGTTGGAAAAAAACCTGCTAAACACAGTTCTTTTATTCTGTTTATGTAGCCCTTTTCCATGTGGTATTGGCTTAGCTGTGGTTTGGTGTCCCTTGCTGTTGTCACCAGGCCCCTTTTCTTCGTAGGTTATTCATTAATGACACAGCAATGTCAGACATCAAGAGATCTTCATTGTAATTTGTAATCTGCTCTTGGTGCTGCTGCAGTATTTGCAAACCTTTTGCAGAAAATTCTACTTCCGCTAATAAGCATTTCTTCACCTATAAAATGAAATCTGTGTCTAGGACAGAGGTTGGCAAACAGCCTACAGGCCAAATCCAGGCCACCCTCTGTTCTGTATGACCCTACAAATTAAGAATAATTTTTACATTTTAAGATGGTTTACAGTGTAAAATAGTTACTTTTTAAATGTTTTATAAGTACAGGCAGTCCCTGAGTTACAAATATCCAACTTTCATAGGACTCACATTTACACATGAAGGCTATTTCAGGTCCTAGGTAATGTACCCGTTTCCACTTACGTGCAAATTCAACTTAAGAACAAATCTCTAGAACCTATTGGAGACTACAAGCTTCTACTACCAATACTCTCGATTTTGCCACTATGTCTGCAAAACCTAGAATATTTAATATTTGGTCCTTTTAGAAAAAGTTTGCTAATCTCCAGCTAAGGTGGTGATTTGCAAACTACTTTCAGCAGCACAACATTTATAAAAGGAAAAAAATTGTTATATAACCCTCTAATTAAAACAAATATATATGTATATTTATTAATTAGTTGAAAAGTTTTGATAAGTTCTAAAAAAAATCAGTGTAGAACAATTAGGCTGCTTTGAGGAACATGACAGTCTCAAAGAAGGAATGGTTTTGACACAGAGGATTGTAGATAACAATTATTATAGTCTTAGAGGATATTCAGCCTACAATTTATTCCTGTTGATTTTTGTCGTTGGAGTAGTTCAAAAATAAAATCCTGTTTTAAGCACATAAGTGATTTTAAATAGGAGTGATTTTTTAACAACTCATTTTGTAGTCTTGAGACACCGTGAAATTAAACTGATCCAAATTCTTAAAAGAGAAATAGAAAATTGTTATTTTACTTGCAATATTGAAAAGTAGCTCTCATAAACAAAGTTTAGGAATCAGATAAGAAGCACCACCCTCAAACTCCTGGGTTCAAGCAATCCTTCTGCCTAAGCCTCCCAAGTAGCTGGGCCTGCAGGCACCTGCCACCATGCCCAGTGAATTGTTCTATTTTTAGCAGAGACAGGGTCTCACTCTGGTCTCAAACTCCTGAGCTCAAAGGATCCACCTGCCTCAGCTTCCCAGAGTGCAGGATTACAGGCATAAGCCTCTGTGCCCAGCCTCTATTGATATACTTTAATAGCTTTGCAAGTTATTGTGTGGATTGAGTTAAATAAGCTGTACACCACCATCATAGGGTCTAGAACACAGAAAGTGCTTTGAAAGTAGTTCCTATATTTGAATATGACTCAAATACACACACACTAATTTACATTAAAAAGCCCCAGTACTTCCTCTGATCGGAAGTGGCCTTTGCCCTTTGACTCCCCCCATCATGTAGTCCCCTATTCATTTGGTCAGCAAAGACTCACAGAGCACACTCTGTGTGGTACTGTTCTAGGTGCTGGGAATTCCTCAGTAAATAAAGCACACCAGATTCCCTCACCCTAGTCTCAGGAAGCACATACACTAGTTGGCAGTGACAGACTCCTAGTAGAATGGAACACATTTTTAGATTGTATGTAAGATGGTAAAAAAAAAAAAATATATATGAAAACAAGATGCAGAAGTGGGCTAAGAACTAAGAGACAAGTTTGGGGACTGCAAATACCTACTACACAATACCCTCAATTTTGACATATGGTGGTCAGGAAAGATCCCCTTCTGAAGAGAATAAATAAGCAAATACTTGAAGATGAGATGGAAACCAGTGATGCCTATGGGAAGAGCATTTCAGGCACACAGGGGCATGTGTGATAAGTTCCAGGAGCAGCAAGGAGGCTGGAGTGGATGAAGGGGTGGGAGCAAGGGAAATGTGGTAAGAGATGAGGTTAGCAAGGTCAGGGGCATGTCCTGGAGCCCCCGCTGGCTTTCCCCTGGAGTACAGTGGGAAGCCCTGGAAGTGGACTGAGTAGAGCAGGGCTGTGACCTAGTAAGATGGAATTCAAATCACACATTTCTAGAACCCCTAAGACCATTCCGTGGACCCCAGAGCACAGGCTCATGTCTCCTGACTTAGATGAGCTCAAATTTCCAACACGTCCTGGACCTCTTTGCTTCAGGATGACAGACAGGTTGGCATGGCTCTTATTTTCCAGCTCTGAGTACGTGTGCCTGACCTGTTCAGTTTGTTCCCTAGCTGTTTTTAAATACATATTCTTCTTTCCCTGCTAATGGCATCTTCTTTTTCCCTCATCTGACTGCTGTTTAGGGATCCTGCTGGCTTCCATTTTGGACATTATCTCCAATTCAGTGGAGCTGAGATGTATTTGATTAGCAGCTCTTCAAGATGGCTAGAATTAATGAGATCTGGGGTCACTTTCTGTGTTATTTCAGAGATAACATTAATGAAACTGTGGGGGATTCACACTGCAGATCACAGTTATGTTTGTGTGACGGGACAGCTTTTTGTCTTTTGTTATTGAGAGAATAGTTCTGGTTTATCCTCCGTGTTCCTCCTTCCTCCTCCTATTTCAAGCCGGCCCTTTGCTATTCGTTGCTCTAGGACTTTTTGCAGAGCTGGAAATAGAATCTTCCAGAGGACAACAGCCATTCCTGTTCTACTGAAAAAGTACTGGCTCCATCTTTTCAAGGTCGAATAGTATCCCATGGTATTTTTTGTATTTGCCTGGATGGAGTTGAAGCACATTCTTCTAAGTGAAGTGCCACAAGAATGGAAAAGCATGTATCCAGGGTTCTCAGTCCTACTACAAACCCTGTAGATGAACTAATTCACAGCCTCATGAGAGAAAAACACAAGTATATGCAAGGGAGGAGGAGGTAAAACAGAAAGGGGTGGACAGAGGTTATTGGCAAACTCTCACCTAACGTGGACAGCATAAAAGTCTACAGAACACACCCTGAGTGAAGGGCTCAGCTACAGCTTGAACTTTACCTTAGGAATGCAAACAATGTAACCTAATCATTTGTGCCCTCACATGAATCTGATACTAGAAAATAGTATTGGCTCATGGGTGAGATCATCTGGGCTGTCCTGGCAAATTAAAAGAGAATGGAGAAGGGAGGAAGGCCTTTGAGGCCAGAGAGTGAGATTACGTTTCTAGTATTTAAGAAGGGGACGAAGATTTGTGGGTCCCACAATCGTTGAATCCCCCTAGGTGGTAGCCTGCAGGGAATCTGGAGGTTCTAGCCTCAACAAAAACCTGGACACCCAACAGAAGGGGAGCAGAGAGCTGCTAGACGAGAAGGTACCATGCTCAGAGCAGCAGTAGAAGGATCAGCAGAACCCTCTGTGGACTTGCAATTTTAGGAGCGTCTCAGATGCTTGATGCTATGCACAAGCCTATGACTTTAGCCAGCCCTTATGGGGAAGTGTATCCCAGAAATGTTTTAGATTTAATTTCTTATTGTAACCTCTAAATAAAGGACTAGAGAGGGACTTAAGATGACTTAAAGAGAGAGAGAGAGTTGTTACATGGCATGTATATTGAATATGTCAACCAAAATTTATAAATCCATAATCCTGCCTCCCTCAAGCAATAACAACCCCCAAATTTTTTAAAAATAACTTTCTTTTCCAAATAACACTTCCTTTTTATATAAAATGCTAAGTGCTTGCTGTTGCTTCAAGTTCTTGTAATTTCTGACCTTATTTCATTACACATGAGTCTTAGCAATCACATTTATCCAGCTGGAGAATGTGAATAAAGCTGACGTTCACCCGATAGAGATTTTCTAGCCTTTGATTTGATACCCTTAGGAAAGTGCAAGTAAGAGTTAGGATGCATAGGATGTTAGATTATTTCTAAAAGATTAATTATCATCAAAGTACTACATCCGACTTAGGTCTGATTTTACTCATTTAAATATATTTAATCCTTAAAAACTGACACTGAGATTTGATGCCATCACATTTAGGTCAAGGCATGTGAGTTTATTACATTATTCCTAAAATAGCACTACAGTTTGGTACATAATTTATCTTTTAAAAGTCTGATGACTTAGACATGATGTGAACTTGTGACTTGGGCGAGTTGTGTTGGTCTTTGTTCGCTGTTAACTGAACAAAAAAAAAGAGAGAGAGCGAGAGAGATAAAATTTGCCTCACTGTGTTTTTTTATAAAGTTGTGTGTGGTGTTTTTGTGCTCTAGTTCACAAAGTCTGGTGTTGTGAGCCTGGTGGGTGAGCTTAGTAGTTCACAAAGTCTAATGTCAGCATGTGTTGATAGACATTTAAAGCCTCCACCCTTTTTTGTCTGCCCGGCATCCGTCTCTTCTCTAGTAATCCTGTTCAGTGTTTGCAGTTCAGGTGGGGCTGAATCTTTTAGAGCTGCCTTAAAGCTCTGACCATAATTCAGCTTCAGACACGCTCCTGGGAAAACTGCCAGAGATAGAATGGAAGGTGTTCTCACTTCGCTGTGATCTCTGGCTGCAAGGACCTCATGAACATAAAACTTCTGGGGACATCATTTTTGTCATAGGGAGGCAGAGAAGGAAGAGAATGAAGCCACGCCGATAGCAAGAGACAGACCTGTGGCTGTTTCACCATCTGAATCCAGCCATGTTTGGAAACGCACCCAATTTTAGTTTTGTGTGTAATTAGAGCCATATTTCACAAGCTAGTTTACGGTGGACTTCTATCACTCCTAACTATAGAATTTTTAAGAAAACAAAGTGTGCTTTCAAGTCATACCTCATGGAATCAAATTCCAGCTCTTTCGCTTGCTAGCAGTGTGACTTTAGACAAGGTACTTTAACCTTTTGCACCTCAGATTCCGCTTCTATCTAGACGCAGTAGCAGTATCAACCTCTTTGGCTGGGGAGCATTAATTAACTGAGATTATGTCTGTGTGTCACAGCACTGTGTCTGGCCCATGAGGTGTGCTCAATAAACACAAGCTACTACTATTATGCTAAAAAATATGGCCTGGTTAAAAATAGATACATTTAAAATAACCAAGTAATAGTACAGAAATTCAAAATGAACGTTTAAAGAAAGAGGGAGAGAAAATATAGGACGGTGAAAGTAAATGGAACTCAAAGAAAGGTGAAGAAATTCTTGGAAAAAATAGGAACATAAAAACAGTAAAGACATAAATTCTTGCATTTGATGACACCAGCAGCACAAAATCCATGAATCAGAAGTTGCCAACCAGTGCCCCAGACATTCTATTTATTTTATTTTTAAATGGAATCTTTGATTCTGGCACTAAAACAAAAACTCTATGGATAGCACCAAACCAGCAGATATTCTAAATTGGCAGAATTTTTGTTAGTTATTTCAGTCCCTTAGTCGTAAATTTTCCTCAATTTTTTTTTTCCTGAGAGTAGTGTTAACAGAATTATATAAAACTTGAATATTAAGTTTCCAGTTTTCTGGAAATTTTATACACATTGAGTGGACGTTTCCAGAGACATGTTGTAACAGATATTTAATGAAATGTGGTTCCAGTCTGGGGCTCTTAATTAGTCAGTGTATGAAGCAATTAAGATGATAACACATTTAAATCAAGTTATCTATATTAAAATAGGAAAATAAATTACATGGCAGCAATTAGCATATGAATGTGATAATTGATATTAAAATTGGTTGTTGTATTTTAAAAATAGCTAGTCAGTACCTAGTCTTAAGTCAAATTGTGAAAATACAAACTGGATGAAAGATAGTATGGTGTCAAAAACAGAACAAACCATCAAAACTTTCTATGACACGGATTTTGTAATTGAAAATGACTTGTGAATAAACTCACCTATCAGTAAGTGTTAATTATTTTCAAGTATTAAGGGAATTTTTATTACTTTCCCCAAAGTGAATCCAGTAAGTATACTTTGAAATGAAAGAATAGCCTACAAACTGCACCATTTTATAATAAATGAACGTGAATAAATAATTGAGTGAATCTATTTAAATATTCTTGTAACTAATCATTTCTAACTATATAATATCAGCATAAGCAAAAATTGAAAGTACTTAAACAGTATAATCCTTATATTTCTCTGGTACTTGTAGTATTTATTGTCTCTAAAAATGCCAAATGTAGATTATATATAATTATGTTCATACAGCCACTTTCACTAAGACTTTGTTAAACTACTGTGTGTGTCATTATTGTGGTATTAAATGCACCCATACCCTACACAGATGTCCAAAGAATGCAGGAATCCTTTATTTTCTGTAGCTTTTCTAAACTCTCCATGAGGAGAAATGGGCACTGGAATTGGAGGGGAAATTCAATGATAGATCATTAGCTTTCATTTTAAATGGTGTCTTTGAATTGAATGCATTAATATTCTTTTAATCTGAAGTCTATAATGCATTAACATGCTCTTAATCCAAAGAGCCTACCGGGCTCTTTCTCCCTTTCACTTTTCTCCTAAAGCTATTATCAGGGTTAGAGGAAATTTTGTAGTCCTTAAGGGACTGGGCTAACGCTTCCCTGAGGGGAGCCAGTAAAGGGGCCCTAAACCTTCACTCACCTACTCGCCATCCGGGTGATGCTTGGGATCCTGGCCTGAGAGGGGAGGCCAGGACACAGACATCTGCCCTCTACTTGCGTAGTCTTTCACTGTGTCCCTCCCGTTGTCTAAATCAGTAAGGCCAAGGGCAGGCTCTGCCTCTCTCTCCTCTCTGGATGACAATCACTGCTCCTACATTATTCTCATCTGGCTCAATTCCTGTTTTTTGATAAAATGCTGTGATCTGGTCAGCAAGTCCTGGTCCCTGATATGTTAACAAAATCCTTTTCTCCACAAGGTGTGGCTTTCAAGTGTATTTTCATGTTATTGACTCAAAAATTCCATGCTGAACATCAAATGCTAAATGTTGACTCCTTCCTCTTGGCATCTTTCTTGTAACAATAAAAATCTTTCCTGAGGAGAAATCATGACGGTGGAAGATGGAGGGAGCAGCGTCACATAAAAGGAATTTTACAAAGATAAAAAAAAGTATGAAAGCATTTCAGAAGCTATTATTCACATTTCAATTAGGACAAGCCACTGCTTCATTTGTCCAGAAGTAGCGAAAGGCCTCACATGCATTGCTATGATCAATGACTAAATCTAGTTAAATGTGTTTACACAACATGAAGGCTGATAGGTGGGTATGAACATTACATAGATTATAATACAAGTTTAACCACAGGAAAATAGAAAGGGAGGAGTCTATATTCTTATGATATCTTCACGTTCTTTTTTTGCCTTTTTGGTTAACTAGATAAAAATTACTTTTGTTAAATTATTTTTCTTTTGAAATATTCTCACTTTTAAAATATTAGTATAAGATTGGAGGTTCCTGGAGGGTGGTGCCCCAGGGAGGGGGAAGCTTTGAGCCCCTTCCCCCAAACCTTGCCTTATGTATCACTTCCTCTGTATTCTTTGCTATATCCTTTATAATAAACTGATAAATATAAGTTTTAAGTTCCCTCATGTAGGCACTTCGCCTTCCTTGTTTCTGAATCTTTCATGAACATATGAATTGGTCGTCAGGAAAAGATTCTCAACCACAGGAAACACAACTAGAATTTGATCAAACTCATCCAAATCAGGCAGAGACTAAGTGACATTCCAGGGGCCCAGGGATCTCACAGTTCAAGGGCTCCCACCTATGATAATGGTGCATTGGGGAACACAGACCAGAATCTCCAGCTTCAAGCACTGAGTGGCTAGGTAGGAAACTCTGTGGCTGAAGACAGAAATCTGGTGGTGGTCCATGTGACCCTGACTCTGGCTATATTTCCTTGTGCATCAGTTTCCCTTTAATAAAATGAGATCAAAGGTAAAAACAAAACAAAAGATTTTTAAAGCTTCAGATTGATGCAAATGGTAATTTTTTGTGATCTTTTAATGTGTATTTAGAAACAAAATATATGCTCTATTTGAGGGGCATAATATTATATATAAGAGTAACAATATGCTCTGGACACTTTCTAAAAACGTTTCTAAATGCCAGATATGACAATGAAGTTTGCAAACTTGCCACCACAGGTGCAAACTTGCCACTGTAGGCTTACCCTGGTAGCACTGTGCAAACAACTCAGTAAGGTTTCATAACCTTGGTGTATCAGAGTCTTACAGCCTCTTTGTGTTGTGCCTTGCTGAGTGGAATTCTTTATTTTTGTTGCATGTTTTGACAATGAAGTTTGCAAACTTGCCACCATAGGCACAAACTTGCCACCATAGGCTTACCCTGGTAGCACTGTGCAAACAACTCAGTAAGGTTTCATAATCTTGGTATATTAGAGTCTCACAGCCTCTTTGTGTTGTGCCTTGCTGAGTGGTGTTCATTATTGTTGTTGCATGTTTTTGTGTGTCATACAACAGTTCTGATAATCATTTCAGAAAAAGAGTTCCAGAATTGCTCTGAAGGGTGGACTAGACCCTGGTGTCAGTGCATTGCCTACCAAAGGGAGTACTTGGAAGGTCATCAGAGTGATATTTAGCAATGAGGTACGTAGCACTTTTTCTAGGATGAGATTGTGAACTTAATTATTAGATCTCATATATTAATTAATTAAACTTAAAAAAAAGAAGAAAGTAAATTCTGGATGATAGTTATGTAATATTATAACCTCCATTTAATGGGCAAGAGAACTGAAGCACAGAAAAGATTTGGTTCTCATAAATCCACTGATGAACTAGACAGGCAGGAAGAACGTCAAATTTGGTCTGAAAAATCACACCTCTGGCACTGTCACCCACAATTCACAAAACTGTTACCGTCATTCATCGTTCTGGACACTATTACTGTTACTTTATCATTATTTTTGACAGAGCTACCCTGAAACAGGTACTTTACAAGATGCCAATCCTCTTTATGTACCATGCGTTCCGATTTTTGTTGCCGCTAGTCCTACAACAAATACCAGGAGTTTTCTAGATTTAAAGGTGGGAGAATGGGACTGTGAGCCAAGAAATGCAGGAGACTTCTAAAAAGTACCCAAGGCCTCCTCAGAGCCCACAGGAGAAATGCAGCCTTTCTATTTTAGGACTTCCGATCTCCAATACAATACGTTTTTATTATTTTAAGCATCAAGTCTGTGGTAATTTGTTACAGCAGCAATGAGAAACTAATACACAATTACAAAATCCCAGAAGGAGACAGCTCATACTCAAAAAAATCACCAGATTTTGCTGAGTTATATAGAGAAATGTAGGGAATGTACGTAGGATGGCCACACTAATGTCATATTCCTTCGTTTCTGACCTAATACTTTAAAAATCCATCCTCACACATCCACTTCAGAGAAGATCCTGACTGGGCCTTTAAGCAAAGCTGAGCTGGCTCCTCAGAAGGGAGAGAGAAGTGGCTCTGCTGGCAAGGGACGTTCTCTAAGATTTGTGGGTCCAGGGCTCTCAAGTTCATTCCATTCCAGCCTCACTCACTCATTCTAATTCTCAGGGTCCTTCTGCTTCCCAATCAGTCCCCATACAATCACATGAAAGTCCTGGAGGGCCTGGATAAATCTGTGAACACAGGATTAGCCTCTGATATTTGTTACTATCCAAACACAATCTGGGTTTACCCTGAACCTGTGTCTCCACTCTCCTCAAGCAAGCTGTGCTTTGCTCACCCATCACGCTGTTACCCAGGCATGGCCAGCTCCCTCATGCCCACCATGTGCACTCCATTCTCTGCTGAACAAAATTTCATCTATCATTTGAAATACAGTTCAGATTTAATTTTCTTTTCGAGTTATTTCCTCTGTGAAGCAGGTTCATCCTGCTCCAGTTACTCTACCACTCACACGAGTCCAAGGAGACAGATCATTTATGCGCTTTAAATGAAGCAACTTTATTACTTACAGACAGGCAACAAGGAACAACAGAAGCCTCGGATCCGTGCTACGCTGCCTCCCCGCCAAGGTGCAAGAAAGCTGCCAGGGGTGGATGGAGTCTCATCTGTGCTTGCCCAGTGTCGCAGTGCAGCTGCAGAACCCTGAAAGCATTCTACTTGGGTTTTATACCCCAGAGGCCCCTACAATTGCTGGACTTAAGTGTTGTAGAAACGCCTGTACCAGGAGGAACAAGGACAAAGCCCCAGCTGTTCCAGGAATTCCCTCTTACCTCAGGACACTGCATTCTCAGCACATTCTACACTTACCCTAAGAACTAAAAGCAGGAAGGAGGGAGAGCTGGGTCTACCAAGAACATTTGGAGACCAGTTCTCCTGCTTCTGCATTTTTCTCTTTAGAGCAATTTATACCTATACTTAGATTGGTGTCCATTGCACTTAATGTCTATTAAATTATTTTGGTGTTAGGTTATATAGAAAGTCATTGCTACTTACTGTCCTTTCTAAATAAACTTAATTATTCACTGTGCCTAACAGTGCTGTACAAGGGGGAGAAAGTCAGTAACTCATGGATGAATGAATGAAAGTAACACATAGAAATAGATGGTTCTGTCAATTCCTAAATGAAAGATTTATAAAGTTTTTCTAAATTTCAAAAGTAGGACTGCCTTACCCTGAGCAAGAATGAGACTCCGTCTTTACCAAAAAAAAAAAAAAAATCAGCCCTGTGTGGTGGTTCACGCCTCTAGTCCCAGCTATCAGGGGGCCAAGGATCACTTGCTTCCAGGAGTTTGAGGTTGCAGTGAGCTGTGATGATGCCACTGCACTCTGGCTAATGTGACAGAGTGAGACCCTGTTTCCAAAAGAAAAAGAAGATTAGCTGAGTTGGAAGCTTTTGGCTTAGCAAGACATTTTGATTTTCTTTATAAATTATGCTGCTTTACATAAAGCTTTAAATTTCTGATAGAAACAATCCACTTACAAAAGGCATTATTGAATAATTAAGAATTGAATTTGATAACACTTTTATATTTGAGATGGAGGAAATCAAACTCATAACAAATAATTGGTAAATTCTTATTGGATGTGACTGGTCATGTGAGAGCTTTTCTTTAGATCTGCCAAACATTTTTTTGACCCTTAGTGCAACACTCAGCGTTCCTCCCCCATGTTTTATTTTTTAGACTTGCTTCATTTTTCATATAGGAGCATGGGAACTAACCTAAAATGCTTTTGCCTACCCTGATAAGCTTGTACAAATATCTTACTCAATGACACTGTTTTCTCTACATTTGAATTAATGTACTAGTTGCTAAGAAAGTAAACATATATTTAAGCTTTTCCAGCAACACAGATGGCTTTATCCAGGTTTATATGCATAGCTGGTTATAGCTATATATTAGCTGATGTCCCTAGTTATGCAATTTTATTTACCTTCTACAGTCACATCTTACTTTCCTTTTGAGACATTAATTTTTCTCTTGCTTTGCTATTTCTTAATTCTCTTTCATAGTCACAGTAAACTTGTTTAAATCAACTTTTTCCATATGCCTGGTTTTCCTCCTCATGGGGTGTCATGCATCTATCTCCATTTAGCTTCCTGGATTTTTAATTACTTTGTAGTTTTACACATAGCCCTGGATGTTTTAAAATTTACATAAGAAGAGTATTGGGAAATAGTTATTTCTGTGATCCATGGAGTGAATCTTCCTTCATCTCCTGAATCCTTATATTTCCTCCACTCCATTAACTTGTTGTGCCACATCAACTTTGGTTTCTCTTAGCTCCTGTTTTCTCCTTCAATTAATGATAAGAAGCAGTGGGTGGTGAAGTGCTGGATAAACACACACCAAGGTGCACCAGCTCTGCACTCACCACCAGCTGCTAGCCCAGCAGCGGCAAGGATGAAAGTGAGTACTAAGCGAGAATCATGCTGATGGAGAGAACAAGAAGTCAGGAAAGAAGGCAGATCCTGGTCAACAGAACACTCCACGTTGAATGTCACTCCTAGTCACTGCTAGGAGAATAAAAATAACGAATGCAAGAAGCCATAAGGATTTACGTCATTCCCTTAAATGAGTCTTATAGGAAAAATTATTTTAAAATAAAATCTAAATTTTTTGTGTCGTATTCATATGATGCAAAGTCATGGCTATGACTCATCTGATTTTCAAATTTATCGATTATGTACTATTTCCAGAAACTTTTGGTAAATTTACATATTCCTCCCATTCATAAAGATAATGTAAATAAACTCCAATTATCCATGACTACTTTGTCTTTTACCTAATCAGTTCTTTCCCTTGGATTTTAACATGGGAATGACAATGGCCAAGCATGGTGACTTTGCCTTCCTCAGAAATGCAGCTGAAATGAAACATGAAATATCAAGTTTAGATCATAGGTGCATTGGAAAACAGGAAGGGTTGATGCAGTGAAACCAGAAAAGTGGGGAATCCCTGCAACATGTGAAGCAGACAGGAAAAAAAAATGATCTCAAAATTTACATGATTTGAAAACTCTGAAATTTCAAAATGGTGATATAGATGAGCTCCAGAAAAATTAAAAAAAAAAATCACTTTTTATAGCAGAACCTAAAAATAACCACAAGATTAGAGAAGACAGCAGGGACTTAATGAAAATACAGGCAGTAAAAGTAGCAGAAGAACTGATGCAGTCTGAGTCACTGACTCTGTATTTACTCCCAGGCCATTCTCCAGCCCCCTCCCACCCCCACCTGCAAGTGGGTGTTTTTCATACAGAAACAGTCACCTAAGATGGGTCCCCGCTGCCCACTCTCATAACCTGCACCATCAAATCAGAACTTCTATTTAATGTCTGTGGGTTATATTATTTGGGGTGATGTTAGTGTTTAAATTTATTACATCAATTTAGAAATATAGAATGCGATATTAGTGTTTCAAAGGTAGGAAGTTAACAATTAACACAGTGAAACTCTGTATTAGTCACTTCCAAGGTACCAGCAGGAAACAAAAGAGAATGAAACCAAACAAACCAGACGAGCTCATTAATATAGCAAAGATGAAGAAAGGAAACAGAAGAAAGACACTGTAACACATATAATTATTTTTAAAAGCAAGAATTAAGCAAAATAGTATATCCCATGAATCTACACTGCTCTAAATACTTTATCTATCTGCACATTCAGGGATGGAGTTCTCAAGATACCTCAGGATGCAGCCTCCCGAGGTCAAGCCACTTGAGTACCACAACCCAGTTATTTCTTAGGGTAGTGCTTATCTGAGTAAGAACAGAAGGCTGAATTTGGGCAATAAAAATTAAATCTACTATGCACCATAGTGGGCAGCTGTAATTAGAATATCACCAAACACAAACTCCTAAGTCTTAATTGCCTTCTTTCCTCCCTATGGCACCCGAGGGTGACTTGTTGCCTCTTTTTCCATGTCCTTCCTTCCTTGTAATGCTTCCTAGGCCAATTAGCTTCACTTTTATATTTAGATATGTTCATTACATAGGAAATGACTTCATTACCATCCTCTTCCTTCACTTTGGGGGTGCTGGAGCAAAATTTCATCAAGATTTCTGCATCACGAAGTTTTACCTATTTAGTCTACCAAGACAGGGTGGTTGAGTAAAAGTTCATCTTCAAAAACATGAATCTGTAAAGGAAAGGTAAATCTCACCTAGTCATTTATGTGTGCATTTTACTAGCAAAGTAGTATTGGAGTTTAGCAGAGGTGATTACAGAGCAGAATTGATTGGACTTCTGCTATCCATTCATGGCACCCCGAATCTCTGGGTTCATCACAGCACTCTAAGCAGTTGGGCTTAGAACCTAGACTGTTTAACATAGAGTATAGGGGAGGAATAGGGCTCCCTCTCTCAGACAATATAGTTCCTTTCCTGCCTGTTTTCTCAGTGAGAAGAACAGGCAAACCCTATGAATACATCAACCATGAGATTTGTGCTTACTCCAGCTTGGTCAGAGTCCATGAGAGAAGCAATAGTGTTGGGCCTGTGGTTGGGTGTTCCCTGGGTTCCCTCATCCTTGGTTTTCAGTACCAAAAAATGGGTACTGGTACCAAGTCGATAATGGGTCAAACTACACACACATACACATACACACTCAACTACACACATCAGTATTTATTGCAAAGTGAAAGAAAGCTTTAAGAAACAAAAGTACCTCCTTCTAGGTAGGAATGGGTCTTCACGGGAGGAGAAGCTGAGTTTACAGACAGCATACCGCAGGTATCGTGCACTCTCAAAGTCAGGATAGAGACGGTTGCTCCCGTGAAGAACAGCAGCTCCCTAAGGGATGTGTCTGCCCTTTTATGCTAATTCCTAATAATATGCTATGTTGGGGAGATTTTTCTAGGAAAGGGGTGGAGCAGTCCCAGAACTGGGAACCCTCCCCTTTCCTGACCTTATAGGGTAACTTCTGAGGGTTGCCATCACATTTGTAAATTGTCAATTGTCATGGTGCTTGCGGGTGTGAGTTTTACTACGTTAATAAGGAAATGTTTACTTTCACTCCTGAGCTCCTTACCTCCCCTTCTTGCTGTTGTGATTAACTTACCAGGTCCCTCAGGCTCTAATGGGCTAGTTCTAGGCTATCTTGCTTTGGCAATGGAATAGAGCAACTGCCTGTGACTTCCTGCAGCCTCCACCTACAACCTCTACTTCTCTTCCCTACCTAACAATGGGTAGGTGTAGAAACAGGCTGTAGGTACGCCGGCATCATAGGCTCAAGATGACCCTTTAACAATTCACATTCTTTCTCTCTGTCCTAACTCTTAGTCTTCCTCATGAATCCAAATTCCTCCCTAGATCATCTTGCAAATGCAAACTGGGTAGACAAGCAGGCAAAGCAAGGCTTGTGCTGTCTTTGAACTACTGCGCTCTTCACTCGCATGCTTGTGTTTTCCCATCATACTACACTTAACAGAAGGTAGAGTTTCTGTTATTTAGGGCATCCTGAATAGCGTTATTGAGGTATAACTGATCTACACAGCACATATTTAAAGTGTACAATTTGGTAAGTTTTAACATAGTATACCCTATTAAACCATCACCTAAATAATTATGAATATACCTATTACACCCCAAATTTGTTGTGCCCCCCATAATATATTCTTCCCGCCCACTTCCCATCCTCTATCAACCACCCATCTGCTTTCCAGCACAGCAGATTACTTTACATTTTCTAGACTTCCATGCAAATGGAATCATAGAGAGTGTACTCTTTATCTGGTAAGACTTTTTCACTCATCATGATTATGTTGAGACTCGCCTAGATGGATGCACGTAACAGTAGTTCATTCCTTTCTACTGCTGAGTAGTATCACATTGTATGAATTTTTATCAGAGTTTGATTTTTTCCATTCACTTGCTGATGGACATTTATATTCTTTCCACATATTGTTTATTGCAAATAAAGCTGTTTCGGACATTTGTGTATGAGTCTTTGTATGGGAATATGATATTTTATTTCCCTTGAGTAAATACTTAGCAATTGAATGGCTGCATCATAAGGCAGGCTTATCTTTAACTTTAAGAAGTTGTCATTTGCTTTCCAAAAATATTGTATCGTTTTATATTCCTACCAGCAACCTATGAGGCTTTCGGTGATATCTTGTTGATGGTAGATATGGTCAGTCTTTTGAATTTTAATCACGTAATGGTAACAAATGTGGTTTTAAGTTTGCGTTTCCAAAATCACTAATGACATTGAGCATCTTTGTGTTTACATTTTTGCCACCCAATATATGTTTTGGGTGAAGCGTATATTGAAATCTTTCTCCATTTTTTATCATGTCAATTTATTTTTATTGTATAGGAAGAGTTTATACATTTTAGATACAAGTCTTTGTCACATATGTATATCTTTTGCTACTAATTTTGTCATTTTTTGCATCATGACTTTTGAAGAGCAAAAGTTTTAAAGTTTGGAGAAGTCTCATAATACATTCACTTTCATACTTTTGTACCATATTTAAGAAATATTTTGTTAAGTCCAAGTTACTAAGATTTTTCTCCTACGTGTTCTCTCAGAAAGTTTGTACTTCTAACCTTACATGTAGATCATGGTCAAGTTAATTTTATTACATAAGGTAAGGAAAGTGTCAAGATTCTGCTTTTCTTTCTTTTTCTCCCTTTCCTTCCTTCTTCCCTCAGTTTACCTATCTCTCTGTCTCTCTCTCTTCCTCCCTGCCCCTTTCTTTGTATATAACTATGGTTTCTGCACCATAGGTGGAAATGATTATCTTTTTTCCATTAAATTGCCTTGGCATCTCTGTAAAAAAAAATAAATTGATTATCCATGCAGTCAAACTCTTACATTTTAGGTATAATTGTAAGCTCCCTATAGTGTTACTGGCTGCCTTCACTTTGAACAAATAATTTTTAATCTTTTAATAAATAATATTTAACCTTTTCTCTTCTTTTTTCTCTCCATCTCGCCACCACATATAGCAAACCATCATTTAATTTTAGTTAAAATACATTTTTATATGAAAAGAGTCATGAACTATCTCACTCAAAGTATATTACTAAGGTCTAGTTCAGAGATATACTAAAGACATACTAGAAGGTAGTGGAAAGCAATGCACCAGCTTGAAGAGGAAAGCCAAGAAAATCTAAAGTGGGATTGCATCTTTTTATACCTTCTTATCGATACACAATATTTATACACATTTATGGGGTATACGTGATTTTTTTTTTATGTGTGCATGTGTAGAATGTGCAATGATCAAGGCAGGGTATTTTGGAGGTCTGTCATCTCAAGTATTTATCATGTCTACCTGTTGGGAACATTACAAATCCTCTTTTCTAGCTATTTTGAAGTACACAATACATTATTGTTGCCAGTAGTCACCCTACGTATCATATCCAGACCATTCAACTGTCTTTTACCTAAGTTCTGACTCTGAAAGTGCATCCATGACTGAAATGTTGCTGTCTTTATTTTTTATGCACTCAAATCATTATCAGTGTGGGGAGGAGCTAGATTAAAATTTAAGTTCCATCAATCATTCGCGGATAACCTTGGGTAAGTTTAGTCTCTGTTCTCTTATTTTGATTTCCTCATCAATAGAATGCAGACATTAATACAGTCTTAGCATCTGCTACAGTTCACCTCTGACATTACTCAAATCTATTCAATGCTCTCTCATTAAGTTTAATCTATTCTTTCACTTAAATCTTTAAGGTGGTAATTGATTATAATTTTTATTTTCTTTGTTTATTTTTATTTATTTATTTGAGACAGAGTCTCACTCCATTGCCCTAGGTAGGGTGCCCTAGTGTCATCAGAGCTCACAACAACCTCACACTCTTGGAACTCTTGGGTTCAAGAGATCTTCTTGCCTCAGCCTTCTAATTAGCTAGGACTATAGGAGTATGCCACCATGCCCTACTAGTTTTTCTATTTTTAGTAATGATGGGGTCTCACTCTTGATCAGGCTGGTCTCAAACTCCTGAGCTCAAGCAATCCACCTGACTCAGCCTCCCAGAGTACTAGGACTACAGGCGTGAGCTACCTGCTACTGTTACTTTCAAAATTGCAAGTGATAGTCATTATTTTTTTCTTCAATCACCCATTATAGATTTTTTTTTTACCTTGGCTAACTCCTCTCCTCATCTATATCACTTGCCTCTTGGGTAACCTAGATTTTCATCCTTCAGGGAGCTGAACTTACTTTGTGCTCCTGTTGGATTGCTATAATACCTTCCACAAGCATCACCAGACAGAGAAGAAATAAACTACTCCCCAGAGAATTCCAAAAACTTTCTGCATTCCTCCAATTATACTCCAGTGACCCTTATAACTTCATGACAACCAGGGTCCATTATCCTTGCTAATATAATGAATTCCTTCTTTGCCTTTTAGTCAAGTGATACGGTCATCTAAAATGACCAAGCTAAAGTCATAGCTTTAGGTTTAATTAAACCTGTACTCTATAGTCTAGTAGAAGTAATCCCATTTCCTCAGAAACCAGGGCCTTGAGCCCAGAGAATCTTAGAGTAGCAGGGAGAGAAAGCACAAAGTCCCCCCATGGACCATTGTGACTGATAGTGAGAAGGACTACCCTTGTTTCCATACCTTGGTTTCTGAACAATTTTGTTTGTTTGTTTCATATTGAGAATGTATTTAATGGCTGTTGGTTGAAAGAATATA
>NW_003852398.1:45584298-45648674 GCF_000181295.1 Otolemur garnettii
GTGGTGTTGTGTGAGATTCCATGGCAGTAAATCAGAAACTTGGGCCTTCGGATAGCAGTGGTGGCCAATGTTCCATGGGAAAGGATGGAGAAAAAACATACCCAAGCATGTGTCAATCTCAGTAAACCCCAATCATTGTTCCCTCCAGGCTAAAAGAAATCTGATTTACTAAACTTGTCACTAGAGGTTGTTTGGTATTATGAGGAATGGTGCCATACTGAGAGTTCAGTATCAGTCTTTTCTATGAATGTGTTGACATTCAGCACTGGTAGAAACTATGTCAGCTTTGGCAGGAGGGAGCACATGCATAACCTTCATCCCTGACAAGCTTGCTACTCCATTTAAAGGCTGATTTTTCAGGTACTGTGCAGACATGAACAGGGCCTAGGTGCCATTCACTATGTTACAAATCATTGTATTCTTTCATAGATTCAATGCTTCCTTTGCAGTGTGTGTAAACACTGTAAGAATTATAAAGATCTGCACATTTTCTTCTTATTCCAATGAATCTTTTCCCCTATTTTAAACACTTCAATCATGCATTTCCAGGTGACTAACCAATTGACCAAACCATTTTTTATACCTGAAAGCCTATACCTGTCTTTACTTCAGGCCACTTCCCTTCCACACTTACATGATGGCCAGGTAGACTGTTAGGGCCAACACTGAGTGGACTTGTAGAGCAGATGCAACACATGTTTGAATTTTACCAATATGGCAATCTGAATCCATCTCATTCTGACAGTTGACCATGGAGCCATAGGTATGAACTGTGGAATTGACCTTATTGCAATAGAAAAAGGTAACAAGGGCTGGGCACAGTGGCTCACGCCTGTAACCCTAGCACTCTGGGAGACCAAGGAAGGTGAATTGCCTGAGCTCACAGGTTTGAAATCAGCCTGAACAAGGGCAAGATCTTGTCTCTAAAAATTAGCTGGGCATTATGGTGGAAGCCTGCAGTCCCAGCTACTGGGGAGGCTAAAACAAGAGAATAGCTTAAGCCCAGGAGTTTGAGGTTGCTGTGAAGTATGATGCCATGACACACTACCAAGAGCAAAAGAGTGAGACTCTGTCTCAAAAACAAACAAACAAACAAACAAACAAACAAAAAAGTGAAAAGGAAAAGGAAGAAATCTGGGCTATGTTTAAGTTTGTTATTCCCTCCAGCCTTTTTGGCCTGATACTGAACATATTATATAGTTTCTATCTCATGCATTACCTCCTAATTTTGTAACTTTGTGATTCCAACAATATACAGAGAATGATGGATGTCTCCTTCAGGTAGTCCTGTAATGTTCCAAAGTCAAATGTCAAGCTTCTCTTAGTGCCCAGTAGCATGCTAAGAGCCATTTTTCAAATAATGAATTGTTTTCTGTTGCAGATGGCATGCTCTTGCCTCCAAACTGTAGGGTGTCTGTGCTGTGACTCTTAGGTCTTGCAGAAACCATATATGGCATCCTTATCTATCATAGAAACATCCAGTACCACAGGACCTGCCATAACATATGGCCCAAACAGCGTGGTGCTTGTAATGCAGCCTGAATCAACTGAAGAGCCCTACTCAAAGCTGGCAGCTTTTGATATCACATAATAAATGAGTTCACATCATCTGCCATAATTCATCTCACTTTTGCAGGGACCAGACTGGTAGGTTAAATGGGAGTATATAATGGGAACTTAGATACTTTCAGATTTTTGAGGGTAGCTCTGTATCCCGTTGTTCTACACGGGATGGTGTATTGCTTCTGAGTTATTATCTTGGCTTGGTTCAGCAGGTTTGGGAGCTTCTACTTAGCCTTTCTTTTCTTTCTGGCCAAGGAATCACTGTGAGGGTACTGCCAGCTACCAAGTGTATCATCTCAATTATGCACTCAGGGACCAGGAATATGACATATTGGTCCTACTGTGAGACAAACTCTGATCAAGACACTATTTATCACTGGCCTCTTCATTCTTACAGGGATGACATGATGGTACCTTGTTTTCTGTATCAGAGTCATCTCAGATCCTATATTCAATGACCCCTTAGTTTGAATATTCCCTTTACCCCAGCCATGCACACTACTTGAGGAAATGGTCATAGGTCCCTCAGAAGAAGGAACAAGGGACTCACTGTTGTAAATATTGCATAGACATTTAAGGGTCCTTTTACAAGGGTACCCAGTCTTTGCTTAAATCTATGGGCCGCAGGTCTGAAAATAGGTTCAAGTCTGAATGCTGGGCAATAGATCATGACTTTCCCTTGCTATTCATGACATAGCCTTTTGCTCCTGCACTCTTGACATTTTTATTACAGGTAATAAGCAATAACCTTATTGGCTCACCATCTATCTCGACTATAGGATCAACCATCAGCATTGATTCATACTGTTAGGGTTCCTGACGGTGCTGCTCATTACAGAAGTTATATTTATTTTTACTCTGATAATTTGGTGCTACCACCTAGCCTTGACTAGTCTGGAATCCTATCTTCAGTGAGCAAAATACCAGCAGAATACACTTCTCTCAGTCTTCCCTACAGAGAACAGTCACCTCTGAGCTTCTTCACAATGTTTGGTCTTCTTTAGTAGAATACTCTGATGGCTGGAGTGAAAGGAAACCCTCTGAGAGCTTCAGGGGAACATTGTCAATTATTTTCTGGCTCTCTGGCTCTATATAATAAATCCATTCTTAAATGACTCTTTTCCTGAGCTTTTCCTCAGTACTGATTCATGCTTCATCTTACCCAGCCATCATTTTTTCCAACTTCAAGGAGCTTTATTATTAGACTTTTAGAAATGACTATAGGTGTCATTGCTAGAACATCAAGCTTCAACTGACAGGATATCTTCATCCACTCATGGCCTGCTCTTTTGGTTCATGACAACACACATTAACAAGATCTGGAAATATTTCTGGTAAATAATTCATCTCCCCTAAAGTAGGAATGGTTAGATGACACTAAGACTGAGTTTAGTTAGTAGTTTATAAACAATGAGGGGACTATGGGGCAGATCTTGAGTATCATATTTGAAGGCATATGCCTCAAACGAGGTTTTTAATGATCTCCAAGCAAGGAGAGGATGCTAGGATGCTTAGAAGGTTCTGGGTAAACTGAAGAGTCTATATCTTGAGGACAACCATCCACATGTCTTCATCCCATATCTCAGGGACTCACTCCTTCTTTATCACTTCTCTAACATTAACATAAAGACTGGCCAAGGCTTCAAGTCAACTGTTTTGAAAATGTGCTTGTCTCTAAATCGGGTCCTTTAAAATAGCTCTGCTCTCTGGTGTCAGGAGACAAAGATCTCTTCAGCTGTTATCATGGAGGCTGTCCAGCTTTCACATGTCAATCTGAGTAAGTTCTTCTGATACCATGAGTAAATCGCACAGAACAACTACTAACTGTTGCTGTTATGGTCTCACGGAAAAGCGATGTCGTGAAGAATAAGCACACTTATTGAAATTGTATTTTAAATAAAGGTGACCATCTGCTCGCTCAGGCAAAATGGTGAGCTTTCTTTATTTACTGTTGGTTTATACAGTCAATCTTGTATATGCACACTGATGCATACATCAATGACTTTATTAATATTCATTACAATCCCTCTGCACATGTGCATTGGACATCAATGACTTCATTAATCCATTTAAACATCTTGTGACTACCTGCCTTGTAAATAGCTCCTTCCTAGTAATCTGATAATTACACCCAATATACACCTTTAAACATAACCCTTTCAATGTAACCTGGTTTAACATAACTTAATAATGAAGAACATGTTGTCAGTCATTACTTTCTTTGTTCTTATCTGATGAAGCCTGAGGCTATGGAGGAAAGAGAGAATTTGAAAATCTGTCCTACTGACCTTGGTATTGGGAGGCAGTTACTTTGGTCTTTAAAATAAGGCATAATTAAGAAACTTCTAGGACATACAGAAATTTGTGTACAAACCTCCGCTCCCATGTGGGCCTTAAATCAGAGGGTTTTAATGCCTGCAACCGACGAGGCCAACCTGCAACCAGGTCAGGGGGGTTTTAGGCCGGCAAACAACCTGGCTATATGGGATTCTGCCTCCATTTCTCACAAGTACACCTGCACAAAGTCTTTTCACTGCTTTCTCTCAAACAGCTAGTTTGGCCAGAGGTATATAGGCCTTTCACCTATAAATAACCATCTTCACAGTCTTTCTAATCACCATTGCCCCATCTTGCTAAAATGAGGAAAACACTATATAAGCCAAAGTACTACCCCCACCAATAACTCAGTACAATCTTACCAGAATCTCATTCTTCCATGTCCAAGGATGTTGCCAGTCCTAGCCCACTCTACCAGCCTAATTAGATGTTATATTTACTGTCATCTGGCCAGTATATGATCCAGTTATAAAACCCCATCTCAAAAGTCAGCACTGTAGGCCCATTTTGGCTACCATTATCTTTGTTTGGATTCCTTCAGAAGCTTTCTCTGAGGCAATGATACAGTGGTAAGTAATTTGGGGGGGGGGAGACAATCTAGGAAATACAGTTAGAGAAGAGGGGAAGTGAGAAAAGAGAAGTAAAAGCAGCCAATAAAGTATATTATCAAGGCGGTTACCACTTAGATAACTAGGGCTTAAAGTGCTTGGAGTCAGTGTAAAATGCATAGCCTCAGAACCATCCCATCTAAGGAGTAGAGTTGGTGGGACAGATAAACACCAAGGCCTATAAACACTTGGTCCTCGGCTCCTCCAGGAAATCTTAACTCTGGCACTTCAGTGCATGTAGGCAGAACAGGATCAAGCATCCAAAAAGTTCCAGACAAAGAGATAACTATGCTAAAAGTTGGAAGGCAGCCAAATTACAGTCTAACCATAGATCTCAGGAATGTGGTTGAGTCCAACATTGTCACCAGCCATCTACATTATGGTGTAGTGAGATGAAAGTAAGTTGATAAATATTGAGCACTTATAATAACACTTGGCATGCAATAAGTGCTTAACATATGGCTGTTTATGATTATTATTATCATTATTATTTGGCATGTCATTTTGACAGTTCTTTGAAGCGCACTTTGATGTGAGTACACACGTGATGTCAAAAAGGTCATATGGAAGAAAAGTCAAACATCTCATTACTGAAATTTTTAGTAAAGGAAATAATACATCAAAAATTGTTCATAGTTTGGTCTGGGACAAAACCTTTACAAGTAATTATTTATATTACCCTTATGGGAAGAGATACAAATTTCTTATAAAATCTTTTAGCAATTTTCTGCTGAATTTATAGAAGATTAGGAGCTTTAGGCATGCAGTTGTCTGCCAGGTAACTGTTAATCAGGAGTAGAATGACTTTGAGCTAGACAATGTTTTAAAAAACTTTTATCTGCTTTCATTCGTTCTCTTTTCCTATGTAATGTTCCTACCAAGAGAGATTCTGTGATTTGGCTTGTTCAGAACCCTTTTCCTCATAGAAATTCTGAAATGAAACAGACATTCATTCATCACTAATTTCTTTAAAAACTGTTTTGTTTTTTATTTTTTAGTACTGAGGATTTTAAATTGTAGAGGGTCAATATAAACACTTCCTTCTTCTTCGCCCACCTTCTGAACAAGTTAGACATACATGGCTTCCCTACATACAGAGCTAACAGAAGAGCATGTTGTACGGCCTGCTGCTCCAGTGGGCTTCCTCTAGGCCCCTGAACTGAATTTGCTCCAATCTCAAAAAGAAATAGCCAGAGCTTTCTCATTCCTCTTCTTTAATCCCTGGAGAAAATTTGAACTGATAAAGTTACTGAATGACAAAAAGCAGATAAAATCGCAAAATATCCACAGGCAAGAAAAATTCTTGGACAGCTGAGAAAGTATCTTTTTGCCAGTAGCTACAGGGTGAGAGACAGAGAAGGGAGGAAGAGAGAAAGACAGAGACAGAGAGAAAGAGGAAGAGAAAAGAGAGTGAGAATGGGAAAGCAGGGGAGAGAGAGAGACAGACCTGAATAAGCTCCCCAACTTTCCAATCAGACAAATTCTCTTCTTCCTCTGGGGAGGAATGAGAGAATGGCAGAGAGCAGCCACCACTGGTGAAGAATCCTGGAATGTAATAAGCTGGGGAGCTGGGGAGGAGTGAGAAAGAACCATTCCCTGCTCATATAAGGATAATCTGTGTTTCTTTAAAGAAGCACCTTCAACCATTAATTTGTTAGGAAAACCAGTTGTTCATAAGCCAACGGCAGTATAATGGCTCACTGAAATCATTATTTCAAAGGACTGCTGTGTGCCACGTTTCTGTAATAATAAACTGGAATTATCCACTGAGTACAGCACGCCTGAGAGTGAATCAAGCTCTGCTCACAAGAATACTCTCTGGGGATTAGGATGGGACTCAAGAAAGGTATACTTGGTATCTTATGAAGCATTGGGATAAACTAGCTCAATAAAAATTTATCATCAAATAGGAAATAAAGACTATGCTATTAATTGAGTCACAATAATCTTCCTAGCATACATCATGCATGATGGAATTTTTTCTACCTGCTGAGCTCATTCTCCCTTTTTGTAGGTTTGGTGGTTTGGCCAGACAGTTGATTTTCTAAGACACATCTGGCTATGTCATTAACAGTTATTCCTGAATGTTTTGGCTATTGCCAAAGCAGTCTGCTGGTTTAAAAAAAAAAAAAGTGAGAGTAGCATCTTGGGAAATATTACTCCTGCAGACTGTTGTTTATAGTCCAACTCTGTTATCCAGACAAAACTATTTTTTAACATTGTACATAGAATCATTTAACGCAGTGAAGACTTTATGTCTTTATTTATACCTAACATGAGTCACTCCAAGGTCCATTACCATGTTTTGAGAGGCATTATCTTATTTATTTTCTTCTATATTTACAAGACAGTGATTAGAGGTATCAAAATGCTTTTTTTGAATCTAGACATTCCTCCATCAGATTTCCAGTTTGGAAAAATAGAAAAATCCACTAAGAGCCTCTGGCTTAAAATTCTTAATAGGAAAAGGGATATAAGTAGAAAGTTTACTTCATCACCCCTTTCATTTTATCCTTTTGCTGAGCTTGGATTTGGGGGGGGGGTGTTCAAGTTAGAGAAAGTATTTTCAATATGTGACTCATCTCCAGGTAGCTGATAGAAAATACCCAAACGCTGCACTTTATTCCCACTCTAAATGTATAACGCTCTATTGGTGACAATTTTATTGTGCTCAAAGTATTTTATAAACAATTTTATACTCATCTTTCCCAAACTTAAAAGCTAATATTTTTCACATCATTTATAGGCCACTCTTCTAAATACTTATAGATTTTAATACAGTTCATCATGCCAAAAACATTACGAAATGGGTTCAATTATTAATCTTTATTTCACAGAGTGGAACTGCGGCTCAAAGAGCTTATGTAACTTGCCCAAGTGAGGGGTACGAGCCGGAGGGGTGTTCGGCATTTTGCACCAGACCCTGAGGCTGTGCCTTATTAAATTATATGCCATCTGAGAGGAAGCCAGATAAACACCCTGAAAGAATAGGGGAGGAAGAAACGCTTCCTCCTAGCTTCCATTCTCCTGACTCTGTGTTAGGATTTACGCCAAGGTCCGGCAACCAGCGCCTGGTCAGCAGCCCTTGCTGTGTTTCCGCCCATTCTCTAAGGGGACACAACGCCAGGATTTTTAATGGTTGCAGTTGCAACTTCGAGGGCTCTCTGTGACTAACTGTATACGTTAAGGGGGGAAAGGCAAATCAAAACAAAACAAAACAAAAAACTTTGGTTTTTTAGTTCAACCAATGGTACTTTCAGTGACCTCGTTTTCTTCATTGGAAGTGTACATGGTCTTCACAAACCACACACGGATAAAAAGAGAAAATGAAATGTAATTGAGACAAAGCAAATTCCCAGCAGATGAGCGCCACGTCTCTTGCCACTAGCACCGCTCACAGGCACTGTTGCAATATCCTCCTGACTTTCAGTAACTCCTGCGCTTTCGCCAGTTTCCCTCCGGTAATGGCTCCCCATGCAACGGAAACCCCACATCTCTCCAGAACCGTCAAGTTCAGACGCCTAGTTATTCTCCAGTCTCATTTCCCTCCTATTAACTACTTGTCAGCTTCTCTGTAGTTCCTGCAGTTTTTGGAATATACTGTTTCTATATCCCTGAGCGCCTCTGTACCTGCTGTTAGTTAAGTTAGTAAGACTAACTCCTCTAATTCTCCAGGTTTCAAATGTTACTTTCTTAAACAGTCTTGCCTTTCTTCCCACTCTTAATGAGATATTTAGATTTGTTCTGTTCTCTTGCACTGTTTTTATTCTTACTTGGAATTATCACCGTTTGTTACGCTTATTTGTGTCGCTGTAGTTTGCGGTTCACTAGACTCTAAGGCAGTACCCCATCCACACGCAGCAGCGTCACATAGCAACCACCACCAGGTGGCACCAAAGCACAGCAGGGATGAGGGTGGATTTGGCTCACTAGCCAGACCTTGGAACTTGGGCTCAACCGCAGTAATTCAAATGACTTGATAATATACCACCTGTATTTGAAAGAAAGACTCAAACGTTTTGGCTCTATCTTCACTTTAAAGTTTAAAAACTTGAACTCCCCAAATGTGTCAGAGTGTAATTTTCTGGCATTGTCTTCTATTTTGATCCTATGATCTACAGCAGTAAGTAGATAGATGAGAAAATTAAAATGTATTTTTGATGATTTGGGCATGTGTTTATTCTAAAGATCAAAACCCCTCAAATCATAGAGATATAGAAATTATCTCAAAATAAATGACTATTCTAATAATGAGAGTTATACCAAAGCTAGCTTTGGATGTAATGACTGAGTTCTCTATTAATTGAGGGTTCAATGAGAGAACACATATTCTCTGGCTCAGATGTTCTGGAAGAGATTCAAGCTTCCAGAAGAGGCTTGAATAGATAACCACAGACACTTTCAATCCTGAGAATCTATGCTTCTGAAGCACAATTTAAATAATTAAATTATATAAACATGTTTTTAAAATACTAGTATAGAAATGACTTGTATTACTTTTTAGGGAAAATAACTCTCCTTTATGGACATAGCATAATCAACAAAAGTGCTTGGATATTGGAATCAAACTGATCTGAATTAAAACCCAAATTCTGCCATTTTCTAGCTGAGTCCTCAGATAAGCTGTTTTACCTTAGTTTCTTCTCTCAAATGGGAAAACAGTATCAATTCACGGAGTTATCACTATGCCTCTCCCAGGCAAAAACTGTTAGTTATGCTTAGTTGTTTTTTAAATTATATTTTGCTCTAAGATATGCATATAATGATTGAAAACCCACAAATGGTCTATTACCACAACATAATAAAAAACAAAAGCTCAGGAGTTCTCCTTTGCCTACTCAAAAAATAAGGATTGTTTCTGAGTCATTTTTAAATGGCAAATAATGTAGGAAGAATGAAGTTAGAAGGATTTTTTACCTATTAAATCTATTTTAAAAATAGAAACAGTTTGGAAACTATTTTCCCCAGTTCCAGTAGGGGCTGGGCAGAAGTGCCCTTTCTTTCAGTTTTCCATCCTCTGGGTAATTAGGAAACAAGAGGACTTAGTCAAAAGAACATAGGAAAAACATTTCTGCATAAGCAGGAGTGCTAGAGAGGCAAAAAGACCTCCACTTTATTAGCTACCGCAGCTGAGTGGAATCAAACAGATCACCCATCACTCATACAGCGAGAAGTAATATTACACAACAAAAAAACAGATTGGAGAGGCTTTCGTAATAAATCAGCCTAAAGCCATAGCTACCTATGCTAAAGCTCTGATAATGGCTGTGGCACTAATATAAGATTCAGAATGATTTATTCCAGTATTCTGGCCAGTGTTTGCATATAAAGGAAAAGTTAGAATAATAGGAAATGTATTGTTTTAATTTTTTTTTTCTAAAACAAATCCACAAATGTGGCATAGAACTGGACTCAGAGGCTAAGATCTGGGCTATCAGGCTGACCTAGTTTTTCACTTGTGCTGTGAGAAGTCAACAAGTCACACAAGTCACTAAACTCTGAGCCCCACATCTCCTTATCTGTGAATTACAAGGGTAGAGTAAATGTTCTTTCAACAGTCAAGTTCTACTCAACTCCTAAAGTCTCTGATTCAAGGATTCAAATTTATTTATTTTGTCAATAAAAAATTTATTTTGTCATTCATTAAAAAAAAATCCTTGGTTACCTCTATGTCAGACATACAGATTCAATTCATTCAACAACAAATATTGACTGAGCTCTGACTATGTGCCAGGCTTTTTTTTTTAGCTGTGGATATACAGCAGTGTAAAAAAAGAGATAGAAATTCCTGTAAATCTGTACCTAATCTTCTGAAGGAGGAACTGACCTGATAAAGGTTAGAGAGTAGTTTTATGGAGAAGGCCAGTAGGAAATGTCAGGGTTGAAATGTTGCATTTCACTGGGGAAGTGACTTTAAATTAAAGACAGAAAGGAGATGGGGAAGAAAGCCAGGTGAACATCTGGGGGAAGAATGTTTCAGGGAGGTGTTCTTGTTAGGCCCAAGGATTAGCATGAAAGCCAAGGTGAGTGAAGCAGAATGCACTGGGGTAGAGCAACAGAAGCTGAAGTGTATCCACCCATATTCTGGAATGAAAAGCGGACAGTCTCATAGGACAACTGGGCATTTGATGAAAGTGGTATGTGTAGAGGTGAACAGAGTTAAGGGAAGCAAACATGAGAGGATAAAGCCCCCAGGGAAGTCCAGGCTTCAAACGTAATGGAAGGAAGGGCTACCAAAGGGTGGAGGCAAGTGTCACCATAGATATAGAAGGCAATGGAGGAGTGGTGTCCCTGAGGGGCTGAGGTCTTACACAGAACAGTTCCGGCCAATGTGATACCCGGCAAAGAGAGATCTAAGAGAATACATACTCCACCTCTCTCCCCTCTCCCCTCTCTGAAAGTGCTACTCTTCTCTCTTTTGAAAGTGCTCCTCATTGTTCAAATCCAACTGGAAGCTGGGGGAAAGGAATGGGGACCCCAATCTATTGATGGGGCCACACAGGTTAGTTTCCTCAGGCACAGATTGGGGTGGGCAAGGATAGTGAGAGGATCAGAGAAGCAAAAATATAAAGCAGTACATGAGGTCAGAGAGGCAAGAAGATCCAGATCACATACTACCTAATAAACCATAGGAAGAAAGTAAGACTGTTCTTTTTTTAAATAAAGTTAACCCCACCTAAAAGTTACAAAAATTCCTATATGTTAACATTTCCACATTCACTCCTACCCACCCCCACATATAGAGATTTTTGATAGACAGTAACAGGAAATCAAATAGAGCATCTAGACAAAGATACAGGCCAGTAGGTGGGGGGGGGGGTATTTGTTGGGAATTTTCTTCTGAATGAGGAGAAAATATGGATAATCATTCAGTATGGTGGATGGGTATATGGATGCAAGGAATACAGTGTGATTGCCAGGTAACTATAAGAATCCATCTGAGTGTGGTGGTTATGGTTTGAAGTGAAACAAGTTAGCATGGTTGTGTATTTTTCCTTAGTCACTTTGGCTGCAGGCTAATTAGTGGTATAACCAAATGAGAGAGTATTTGTTTTGAAATGGGTATAATTGACAGTAGAATTGGAATTTAAGAGAATAAAAGAAAGATAAGTAGGTGATAGGATCAATGATTTTAAAGTCCTGAAAATATTGTGGTATTGATGCGGAGGGGTTACTAGGGGTGAGCTGGAGAGATAGGAAATCAGAAAGTCAAATCTTTGAAATTGACATTATGAAGGATTAGTTATTTATAGTGACTAGGTATGAGTAAGGGTATAAGTAGTTGAGGTGAGATTGTAGAAGATATCAAGGGTTAAGAGGGCCGAGTAGTGAATGGATCATTTATGTGGACATTAACAAGTAGAGTTGCGTATTTACAATGGCAAAGAGATTAAATATGCCAGAAGGTAAAGGCAATGTCCAAGTCATGATAGATGGTGATAATAAAAAAAGGCCAGGAGAAGTATAACCTGAAAACATGGAAATGCAAAACTGGACATTTCTAGAGTAGAGGGATAATGGCCTGGAAAAGTATTGAGGATCAAGGAGGACACTGATCTTCATCTGTAGGCCAGTGGAAATACAAGAGCGGGAAAGAAAAACAGCAGTAACTTACAGTGTCCTCACAAGGTTAGAGCAAAATAATGAAAGGAATGCTCAAAGAAATGGATGAGAATAGAGGGGATTTTGTTAGTCAATACTTTGAGTACTAGAAAACATGTGCGAGGGCTTCCAAAACTCATGGAAGCATAAAAAAAGTGGGTCAGAAAAGACAATATACAGAGGGACTCCTCTGGATACTAACAGGGGGGTTGAAAGATGACTTGGAAGCTTTACTTTCTAATGGTAGTTTATATTAGGAATGAGGACTTTGGAGATAGGTCCAATGGTCCTAAGTCAGTTAGTTAAAAGTGTTGGGAGGAGTGGGAGGGGTCTTCTCCTTAGATATCTGCAGAGTTTAGAGGGGTCATTTGACCCCCAATGAAGGTATAAAATCCCACAGGGTACAGTCTTCCCTGAGGAGCTCAAAGTCACCCTCTTCTGGGAAGTCTCCATTTCTTCATGTATGACTGGCATGCCTTGTATTGTAATGTTTCCGTATACATGAGGAAAAAAGTGGAGATCCAAGTTCCCTATCCTGAGTCTGTTGGGGAAGACCCAAAAGAAGGTTAAATGGGGACTACAGCATAACTCTGTTACAAGTGTAACTAGAAAAAACACACTGGATTGGTAGTGACATCTCTCCCCACCCTGAACCATCTCAAATGAGTGAATTCTAGAATTTTCTGTTGATAATTATGATGGGTGAACATACAAAATATCAGGTCCCAGAGAAGGCTATGTCCTGCTACATGGGAAGGGGAAAGGGAATCCTTGCAGGGAAGATGCAGAGTTTAGAGAAGAAGAGGCAAAAGGAGCTGGAAACAAAGACAAAAAGAGAGACATTGAGAGTAAGCCAGTGAGAAATTTGGCAGTGGTTTTTGAGAGAAGTTTATAGAAATGTCAAAATGCTTAAGAGATTTGTGTCCAGTGCTTTGATAAGAAATTTACATACTTTGCTCTGAGCTGTAAGATGCTGGTTTATTCCTTTGTCACCTTCAACAAACTCCAATAAAACTCTACCATGGATTTGTCATTTTGTCATTTTTTGCTGTGACTATTATTAACAAATCTGACTGGATTAGATTGGATTCCAGTTGGGTACCAAGAGAAAGCAGTCCTGTTCAAAGGAGGCTCAGGTACAAGCCCTTTATTTTTATGGTGGCTCTGGATTCTTTGGAGACAAACCACAGCTAGTGTACATCTTGGTAAAGACTATCTATCACAAGAACATTACTGTAATAACATTACAGTTAGTACTTTGAATTTCCTGCAATATTAATTTCAAAACCAGAAAAATAAAATAATCCAGGGGGTGGAGCAAGATTGTGGACCAGAAGGATCTTTCAGCTGAGTTCTCCTAGAAGGACTGGAGAAAGAGAGAACCAGCCATACCTGGCACGAGGACCTTACCCAGAATCATAGCTCAGGGAGTACAGGAAGGAGGTGGTGAAATGGATATAGCATATGATCCAGAGTGGTGGAAAGCTGATGAATTAGACAAGTGTTTGTGCTCTGCAGGGATTGGCTGACCCCCCCACAGAGGTCCAGGATGTGAGGAAGCCTTTCTGGAGATTCAAGTTGTTGGAGGAAGCTGTGTATTGAGTGAAAAGCTTTGAACAGTGGGCAGGCTCAAACAGTATACAACAAAAGTCAAAACTTAGCTTCCACAATGGCACAAAGGATAAAACTACACAATGGACTCTCACAAAACAACATGAATAGAATTCCATCACACTTATCAATTCTCTCAATAATTGTAAATGGACTTAATTTACCACCGAAGAGGCATAAGCTGCCTGAATGGTAAAAAAGCACAGGTGATCCATATGCTGTCTCCAGGAAACACACCTAGCTTTGAAGGACAAATCAAGACTCAGGGTTAAGGGATGGAAAACAATATTGTAAACAAATGGAAATCACAAGAAAGGAGGGGTTACAATCTTATGTTCAGATATAAGCTGATTTAAAACAACTAAAGTTTAGAAAGACAAAGATGAATACTTTATACTGGTCCCAGGAACAATACAATATCCCACAACACCATAATAGCTGGGGACTTTAACACCCTTCTGATAAAACTGGACAGATACTCTGAACAGAAACTAAACAGTATACAATGGACTTAAATGTGACCGTAGAACAAATGGAATTAAAAGACATATACAGAACACACCACCCCAGAGCTAAAGAATATACATTTTCTCATCAGCCCATGGTACATACTCTAAGATCAACTATATCCTAGGATACAAATCAAATCTCAGCAAAATTAAAAGAATAGAAATGATACCTTGTGTCTTCTCAGACCACAAGGCAATAAAAGTGGAACTCAACTCCAACAAAAATGTTCAACTCCACACAAAGACTTGGGAATTAAATAACATTATGTTGCATGATAGTTGGGTTCAGGAAGAGATAAAAGAGGAAACTGTTGAATTCCTCAAACATAACATCAATGAAGACACAAGTTATCCAAACCTGTGGGATACAGCAAAAACAGTCTTAAGAGGGAAATTTGTCACATTAGATGCCTTCATTCATAAAACAGAAAGGGAGTGTGCATCAACAAACTCATAACCCATCTTATGGAAAAAGAACAACTCAATCCCAAACCCAGAAGAAGAAAAGAAATAACCAAAATTAAATCAGATATTAATGAAATTGAAAACAAAACAATCATTCAGAAAAATCAACAAAACAAAAAGTTGGTTTTTCAAATAAATAAATAAAAATCGATAAACCTTTGGCCAGATTAACTAGAAACAGAAAAGTAAAATCTCAGACCAATTTCACGACTGAATATAGATTCAAAATTTCTCAACAAAATCCTAGCCAATAGTTTACAGCTGTGCATTAAAAAAATCATTCATCATGATCAAGTACATTTCATTCCATGGATGGATGATTGGTTTAACATATACAAATCTGTAAACATATTTCACCATATCAACAGAAGCAAAAACAAAGACCATATGATCCTTTCAGTAGACGTAGCAAAAGCATTCAATAAAATTCACCATCTTTTCTAATTAAAACTTTGAAGAATATAGGCACAGGTGGAACATTTCTTAATCTGATTGAAGCTATCTATAACAAACTCACAGCTAATATTATACTGAATGGAGTAAAACTGCAAGCTTTTCTACTCAGAAATGGAACAAGACAAAGTTGTCCACAATCACCACTACTATTGATCATAGTGCTGGAAGTTCTAGCCAATACAATCAGGCAAGATAAGGAAATAAAGGGCATCCAAATGAGAAAGGAGGAGGTCAAACTCTCACTCTTTGCTGATGCTGATGATATGATCTTATACCTAGAGAACCCCAAAGACTCAACCACAAGTCTCCTGGAAGTGATCATAAATACATCAGTGTCTCAGGATATAAAACCAATGTCCTCAAATCAGTAGCTTTTGTATATGCCAATAACAGCCAAACTGAGAAGACAATCAAGGACACAATTCCCTTCACAATAGCTTTAAAAAATTAAATATCTAGGATTATACCTAACAAAAGAGGTGACAGACCTCTACAAAGAAAATTACCAAATCCTAAGAAAAGAAATAGCAGAAGATATTAACAAATGGAAGAACATACCATGCTCATGGCTGAAAAGAATCAACATTTTGAAAATGTCTATACTACCCAAAGCAATCTACACATTCAATCCCCATCAAAATACCATCATCATAGTTTTAAGATTTGGAAAAAATAATTCTTCATTTTGTATGGTACTAGAAGAAACTCCACATAGCCAACCCAATACTTAGTAGTAAAAACAAAGCCGGGGTTATCACAGTACCAGGCTTTTGCCTGTACTACAAGGCCAAACTTTTGGCTATACTACTACTGATCAAAACAGTATTGGAACTGAATGGAAAACCATGAGATGAAAGTAACATTGTATAGACACCTGATCTTTGATAAACCAAACAAGAACATACACTGGGAAAAAGAATCCCTATTCAATAAATAGCATTGGGAGAACTGGATAATGACATGTAAAAGAATGAAACTAGACCCGCACCTCTTACCACTTACAAAAATTGATTCAAAATAGATAAAAGATTTAAATCTAAGGCATGAAACAATAAAAGTCCTTGAAGAAAGTGTGGGGAAAACACTTGAAGATATCAGCCTGAGGATATTTTATGAAGACTTCCAGGGCAATTGCAACAACAAGAAAAATAAACAAATGGGACTTAATTAAAATCAAAAGCCTCTGTACAGCTAAGGAAACAACAACCAAAGCAAACCAATAGCCTTCAGAATGGGAAAAGATATTTGAATATTATGAATCAGACAAAAGCTTGATAACTAGGCTCTATAGTAGGGTGACCAGATTTTAACATTTGTAAAGTGGGACAACATGGGGAGGGGGCAGGGGACAGGCAGGGCAGGGCCTGACAACAATGCAAAGTTTGATAAGCAGTTCTCGATAATCACTTCTCAACAATTATTTGTTATTATTACAGTTTAACATTATAAAATTAACAAAAATAATATAAAACTCATATTCTGGTGAAATAGCCACATGGCAGCCAAAAATTGTATATTCCCTTCCTGTTCTCCCACCCGTTCGTGCATTCTTTCCAAAAATCAGGACTTTTAAAAAATGCCGTGGGACAAGGGACAAATTGTTAAAAAGCGGGACTATCCCGCCAAAAGCAGGAAGTCTGGTCACCCTACTCTATAGAGAACTCAAATTAAGCAACAACATAAAAGGAGCCAGCAATCCTATATATCATGGGGCAAGAGAGCTGAATAGAACTTTCTCTAAAGAAGACAGATGAATGGCTAACAAATATATGAAAAAATGCTCATTGTCCCTAAAGAAATACAAATCAAAATGCCCTGAGGTACCACCTAACCCCAGTGAATGGCCCACATTAGAAAGTTTTAAAGCTGCAGATGCTGGCATGGATGTGGAGAGAAGGGAACACTTTTACAGTGCTGGTGGGACTGCAAACTAATACAACATTTTTGGAGGAAGTATGAAGAATCCTCAAAGAACTCAAATTAGAACTCCCATTTGATCCTGCAATCCCATTACTAGCATCTACTCGGAAGAAAATCAATCATTTTATCATAAGGATATTTGCACCAGACTGCTTATCACAGCTCAATTTAAACAATTGCCAAAATGTGGAAACAGCCTAAATGCCCACCAATCCAGGAATGGATTAACAAGCTGTGGTCTATGTACACCACAGAATACTATTCAGCCATTAAAGAAGATAGAGGCTTCACATCTTTTGTATTAACCTGGATGGAGGCAGAACACATTATTCTTAGTAGAGCATCACAGGAATGAAGAAGCAAGAATCAAATGTATTCAATTTGTATATGAAGGCAGTAGATAAACTAATACAAGGGGAGTTAGGGGTCAAGGGAGCAGAGAGAGGGGAGAAGGGAAGGAGATAGTGGGTCACGGTGTATGGTATACATCTTGGGGGCAGGACACAATTATAAGAGGGACTTTATCTAACTAATGCAATCAGTATAACCTAGAATAGAATAGAATAGAATACCTAAAAGTGGAACTACAAATTTTCTTGCCAAGGTTCAAGCAGTTTTGTGCTGTGTACATTAAATCTGAATCTTCTGTCTCCCCCTTCCCAGAATCAGGAAATTCAACACAGCAGGGAAGCACCTTAAGTTTGGCAAGGAGATTCTCAATTTGAAAGCAGCTCCATCACAGAGCAACCATGAGTTATTAGTTAATATGTCTATGTTCAGATTCTTCACCTGTAAAAATCAGGTTAATTACGGTACCTCCCAAAGCATGTAAATTTCTTATGAAAGCACCAGATACAGATCCTTTAATAAATGTTAGTTTATATTAAAGTGCAGTAATTTTTGAGTTTGGAACATTCAAGTCCGTATTTTCCATTAAGGCAGAGTTCATATTAATTTTCTAACTTATATTTATTTTTCAAAATCCAGAAATACTTCTAAATAAAAATCTGGCCAAAGAACCTGTATTGATTACTCAAGTCTTCTTTGGCTCTACATCTGCTTGTTTGGTTTGTTTCTCAAAAAAAAAAAAAAAAAAAAAAAATCAACATCCATTTAAAACAATTCTTCCCTAAAGGTAGGTCTTAAAGGTTATATTCCTCAGAAAATTTTATTGCCTAACATAAATAAATAACGAGTTTCCTTTTTCTCCCCAACTACTATCCCAACTTCTGTTATCTTACCGTCCTCTTACCCACAGAGTCTTGATTTTTTTTCAGTTTTAAAAGTATACTCATATACTGTATCATGGTCACAACAGAATTTTAAAAGTTATGTCCATTTGGGGGGGAATGAGGTCTGATCTCATTCACAAATAGGTTATCTATTGCTTTATTGCTGAAGTATTCTTTCAATGTTGGTCTCCGAGTAACCTAGTTCATGATTTGCCTAGCAAACCTACATGCATCCAGAAAAAGTTAAGAGTTGCTAACAAAAAGCATATTTTTTAATGGATTTAGTTCTTGTTGTCATCCAGACATGTGCTCCTTGTAAGATGCACACATAAGCTAATTCTATGGGATCAGCTTTGATAAGTAAAAGCTTTATTGCAAGTCAACTGACGAGGAGACAGGAGGCAACACTGACATCTGATCTGGGAGTGGGTCAAGTTTTTACGGCTTTTCTAACTAGTTCTAGGTGATGACAAAGCAGTCCATCTGCCAGGCAGGTGGTGGTAACAATTTGGAGGTTCAAGTTTTTCCCACTGCACATGCTCAAGCTACATGACTAGCAATTTTGGCTCTTTGCCATCAGTAAGAACTTAAGCAATAGTTAATAGGTTTGTGTTGGTACTGCAGTTACAATCTTTCCTATACTGTATTTTATGTTATGTCTAGATGGTTAAAAAAATTGTTTATGCTTCTGCAACTTAACATTTATTAATTATTCACAAACGGATGCTATTTCACTGTTTTCATTTCCAGTGCTCTCTCTGCTTTTTTGTTTTGTTTTGTTTTTTGTGAGGTAGGGTCTCTTTCTGTCACCCACACTTGGGGGTCACCCTCACTGGAGAGCAATGGCAGCTGCTTCCAACTCCTGAACTCAGGGATCTTCTTGCCTCACTGCCCCAAATGGCTGGGATTCTAGAGGACACCCACTAGGCCTGGCCTATCTCTACTGTCCTCTCTCTTTGATAGTGTTTGTCATCATTGTTGTAGATTTACATTTTAATCTCCTATAAATTCTTTCTCATTTCAAATATCTCATTTTCTCTAGCTAATTTCAGTTATGCTTATGTCTTCATTTTTGCACTTAAACTTCTACAAACTTTGATGAAATATAAAATCTTGCAAATAAATTTCTTGATAAATAGCTATTATTTAGTACCTATGGGTGTCATGGTGTCAGCATTTTGGATTAAGGGGTTGGTTTTCACTTGATCACTTGGCATTTGTGCAGTTTCCATTAGGGGCAATCATACAGAAACCTAAGCTAGCTAAAGCTGGAGATGAAAAGCCTAACTTTGTATATCACCAATTAATCAATCAAAAGTAGAAAGGCAGGTAAATGCACGGATGGATGGAAAGAGATAAAAAGAAAGAATAAGAAATATCATAAATGATGCTCTATAAGAACTTCCATTAAACCTTTCTAGGCAAAATGTTCCAATACTACATCTTAAATATCAAAACATACACCCCTTGCTCCAGTCCATTAGTCCATTCCAACTCTCTCAGTGGTTGATCTAGGTGACTACTTGGCTTCTCTGGTTTCTGCAATAATCTTTCATTTGGAACAAGACTGCACAGATCTTAGCTAGTCAGCACTTTTGATGGTCCACCATGATCAAATAATTTATACCTAAAAAGTAGGCAAATAAACTCTCACACTATTAATTGAAGTAGGATTAAGTTTCCGTCATAAGGCCAAACTTTGAAATGGCTCAGCTCAATACACATTTATCTCTTACTGCCTTTAACAACAGTGTGGCTGAGTCAGTGAAATGGTGTGGTTGTTTGTGGGCTTGAGAAGGTAGAGATTGTTATTTCTGCATTAGTCTCTCCTGGTCACCTCTTTAATGATTTAGTTTTGTGACAGTTGAAAGGATGGCAGCGAGATGAACAGAGAAAGACTTGAATATAGACTCATTTTTAGAACCAACTTTTTGGAATGGTTTCCAATATTAGATAGTTAGAAAGTCTGTTCTGAGATTCAACTTTTAACTTTGGAAAAATATTTTGAAGAGTCCCCTAATTGCTTTGGTATACTATTTTATAAGTTCTTACATCAAAGTGTCTTGTATTCATTTCCAATTATTTTGCTAACTGACATTGTTGGCGCTAAAACATAATTTTAGTAAGTGTCCTGATCTGTTAAGTAGGCTGTATTTCTTTCAATAATCTAAAGTGGTAGCAAAGAAAGAACAACAAAACAGAAGGAGCATTACAAAAAATGCCATGATTATAGCATGAGTATCTATAAGCTATAGAAGAAGTATAACTGATCCAATTTGCTTCTGAAAATTGAGTTGGGGCTAGAAGGGCATGCAACTGCACGATCTACAAACATTTATGCTGCAGAGATTTAATGTCATGCCAAATTAAGCAGGTCCATATATCTGTCTCACCATAACAGTCAAAGTTTTGTCTTGGGCTTAATGTACATGTTCTTCATTTCTGGCTGTATTCCTTATTCTGTACAATCCCACTGCTCATGTCTTCAATCTCCTACTCTCTTTGATGTATTGGCCCAGACTTCTTATTCTGAGTGCCAGGCCTGACATTTCATCACCTATGTGACATGTTCTCTTGGATATCCCAAATCATTCTGGAATCATCATGCCCATGTTGAACTCACAAGCTTTCCCCCAAACCTGGAACCCAGAGGATCCATCAAAGTACACAAGCCAGAAACCTACAAAACACCTATTACGCCTTTAATCTACTAGCTCATTAAATATGAAATATTTGATTCCAAACCAAAGTTTAGTTTATTCCATCTCAAACTAGAAGCAGTATAATAAATCGAAGTGTGCACCCAAACTATCGATACGGTTTTGCTGTCTTAACAGTAGCTTATGTTTGCCATCAGGGAACAAGTGTAAAGAGTTAAGTGTTGATGAAATTTTCCTGAGCTCCTTGAGAATTGAATATTTTCCCTTGCAACAAGTGGTCCAAAGCCTAGAAGAAGTGGTGGTCAGTTGGTCCAAGTTGGTGAATATGGTGGATGACAGAGTGTTTTCAGGTCCAGCTTTTGTAGACAGAGAAGCATTGTCTGCATGACATGTGGTTATTGCCTTGCAAGAAAATTGGTCTCTATTGACCAATCTTGGCTGCTTAATCACAAGTATCCTCATCGTTTCATCTAGCTGGTTGCAGTACACATCTGCTATAATCGATTGACCAGATTTCATGAAGCTATAGTGGATAATACCAGCGTTGGACCACCCAACAGACACTACTAGCTTTTTCTGATGAATATTCAGTTTGGGACTGTGTTTCCGCACTTCATCTTTATTCAGCCAATGTGCTATTTATAATTCTCAAAAAGAGTCCATTTTTTCAATACACATAACAATATGGTGTAGAAATGGTTCACCTTTATATCATTCAGCAAAGAAAGGCATTTTCAGATGCTGATTCTTCTGATGCTCATTTAATTTATACAAAACTCATCTATCCAGCTTCTTTACTTTGCTGATTTGTTTCAAATGGTCCAAAATTGCTGTTGCTAATTCACAAGTAGGTTGAGATGGATTTGCTTCTAGTACAGCTTTCAGCTCTTCATTATCCACCATGGTCTCAGATCACTCACCTGGCTCTTTTTCAAGATTAAAATCACCATAAAGGAACTTCTCAAACCATTAACGTACTGTGCATTCACTAGCCACATCCTTCTCTCAAGCCTTTTGTTGATATTTTGATCTATCTGTGCTGTATTGTTTCCGCAATGGAACTCATATTTGAAAATAACATGAATTTTTGACTTATCCATGGTTTCACAAAAATTGTTCTAAAAAATTTTTGAAAGATAATCACAAGGCAAAACATGTGTTTGAAAGAATGAGCATGCACCTTCACAGTAAAAATAAAACAAGAAGTGTCAAAGTGAAATGTCAGAGATACCACCTGTCTAACTTAGTACTCAAAAAGTCCAGACATTTTATACTTGATAATCTACTATTGCTCACTTTCATCCAACCCTTAGAAATTCCCACTGATTTGACTATGCATTTATGTCTACTTATGTCCTACTCTAGTGGCAACACTCTTATCAAATTGAAGTCATGGATATTACATTCTGCCGAAGACCAAAATCTTTAGTGTGGCCTGCTATGTCCCTTGTAGACTGGCCCTCAACCAAGTCCCAGTCACAGCTCTCTCTGCCTCCATGATAGTTCACTGGGTTTTTTTCACTTTCTCCAATACACAAGCTCCTTTTGATTTGGGGGGCATTTACACATTCTTCCCTGTTAGAAGACTCTTTGTCTGATCTACCCCTCTCCATTTTTTTAGCTCTCATATCAAATGTCCCTTCCTTGCAAATTACCTTGCCAGATCCTATACCTTGCACAGCAGTCTACCATTTTCTTCACAGAGATTACTATAGAACGACTTGTAACCCTGAGGAATTAAATTTGGTGCCTAGGAGAATGTCTGGCATCCAGAATGTACTTAGTAAGTATTTGTTTAATAAATTAATGTAGTCGCATCTCTGGCAAGTGCAATGTAACTTCAGTCTTGCTGTGTTCCTGTTGGTCACCAGCATAGCATCTGAGATGCCTCCATCCAAAGGAGAGAAAACCCATCAGTCTAACTAAGTAACAATAAATCACTCTAAATATTCTTAAAAATACAGCACTCAACTCAGGGTGACAGAGTGAGACTCTGTCTCAAAATAAGAAGTATGGAGAATCCTCAAGGAATTAAAAGTTGATCTTCCGTTTGATCCCTCAATTCCATTACTAGGTATCTACCCAGAAGAACAAATATCATTTTACCACAAAGACATTTGCACTGGAATGTTTATTGCAGCCCAATTCATAATTGCCAAGTTGTGGAAGCAGCTCAAATGCCCATCAATCCATGAATGGATTAACAAATTCTGGTATCTGTATACCATAGAATACTATACAGCCCTAAAAAGATGGAGACTTTACATCATTTATGTTTACCTAGATGGAGTTAGACCATATTCTTCTTAGTAAAATATCTCAAGAATGGGGGGAAATGTATCCAATGTACTCAATACTATTATGAAACCAATACACAAACACTTACACACTCATACAGATGATAAAACACAAATGTAGCCTAGTATGAGGGAGGGGAAAGAAGGGAGAGGGAAGGGGAAGAGTGAAGGCAATTGATGGGAGGAGGGAGGGCATTTGGTGGGATCTCTAATGTGTACAATGCAAGGGTTCATTTCAAAATGACTAAGAGTAAATTACAAATGTCTTACCACAAAAAATAAGTGAAGTGATGGTTATATTAGTCAATTTGCTTTAAGCATTCCACATTGTATATCAAATCATCACATTGTACTTCATAAATGTATACAGTTACGATTTAATAAAAAATTAAATTAGAAAAAATTAAAAAAATAAAATGACAAAAATAAACAAAACAAACACACAAAATATATATTCTTAAAAATGCAACCTTACATACATATCTCTTTTTATACTATCTTCACAGTAAATTAGAATAATTTTTGAATAAGTTTTGAAGATAAGGAAGCTGACGATCTGGAAGTTAGTGATTTACTAAGGATTACAAAATCAGAAATTGTTGAATTAGCTTTAGAAATCAGACCGTTGACTCCTATAAGGTTATTTCTACTGTAAATATGGGTTTCTGGTCTGCTCTCTAGCAGGGCAGACATGAGAGGTTGACTCATCATTCCCAGTTACACTCCGGGCGGGCGCATTGGCAGGCTCTGCCAGCTCCCTTCTACCTCCCACCCACCCTCTCTCCCACTTCGTGTTCATGCCGCCTCCGGGACAGTTACCTGTCCTCTGAACATCAGCTTGCACCTATGAACATTTTAGACAGACACTTTTTCCTGCTTTTGATCATTTACTAGTTCTCCTTCCGTACATCACCAATTTCAGCTGCACATAAGAGATATGCGATGAATATCTTTGAGCAACATATTTTAGGAGTTAAAGTGCAACTTCACCTGAGAAGAGTGCTCAGTTAAAGCCTCTGGGAGCCATAAAAGATTAAAATATTCTTGCTCAGGGTGTGATAAAAGCAAGTTTAAGAAATCAGAAAATAATACTAACATTAATTAAGTCCTCTTATGCATAGCCATATTATAATATATACATTAATTGTATCAATTTTAGTAATTCTACAGACTAAAAATTATACCTTATAGATGAGGATATAAAATTAGGATAGTTAAATGACAAAGATTACCAGATTGGAAAGTGTTACAGCTGAGATTCATACCAATATTTGAAGGAATATATACTACCAGTAATCAGACAATGCCAGACAGATGCCCGTGATGAGAATTCATTCGGTACGTAACAAATGGAACAATAGCAATACACAGTGAAATGAAAGGTAAAAGTGATGGCGTGGGAGAAGACTCCTGATAAAAAAGAACTTAAAAAATAATAGCTTTTACTGGATATTTTTTATTTCAGGAATATTGGTTCACTGTAGACAATTTATAAATTACAGGTAATAAAACATACATAAAATATCACAATTACGTAATTCAAATTTGACAGTACACTACCAACAGGTTAGTATTTCTTTCCAGTTTGTTACAATTTATAATAAATTATATTTAAATAAATGCTTTTTGCATTTATTTCCTGACATTTTAACATTGTTAGTAATTTCTTTCCTTCCTCCAAAATTTAACTCTAGACCTACTAGACATTTAGGGAACTGGTGCCCATCTTGGAGCAAAGCTTCAGAAGTTCTGGGGTGCTGTCCATTAGCTGCTACAAGCCACTATTAACCATGGATTTCATCCAGTGGGTTCTGGAGTTTGCGCCTGGGGACTTCATCTGAGGCAAAAGATTTTGAGGTTGTTTTGCATTGTCTTTCTTCATCAATTGCTCTGTGAGTTTGGTCAGACTTGAAACATCTCAGTATTTTTATTTTTTTCCACATTTGGGTAAATGTGCTCAGGAGCCACAGATGATTTTCTCAAGCTCCTTTCCTTACCTAGGTTTCTGGCAGCCTGATGTAACAGAATGGATTCTATACAATCCATTATAATAATCCATTTTGTTAATAACTCTTTCAACATTACTCTCTTTGGTGATGGGAACGCCAAAGAGTTCTCATCAGGGTAACAGATATGGCATGGGGTCTCAAGGCAGCTTGCTATGAAGGTCATATAATAGTAAGTAATCTGTCAGCCATTGCAACTCAAACCCACTGATCCTCACTTTAAGTCCAGCAAAACATGTTGTCTTTGTCTTTTTCTAGTTTAAAATATTTTGCTTTACGGTATTAAAAAATATTTAACCTGGGTGTCCGACCTTTAATCTTTTTTGCTATACATTGGAAGAATAGTTGCTGTGGGCCACACATTAAATACACAAAAACTAACAACAGGTGATGAGCATAAAAAAAATCCATGCATACTTTTCCTGATATTGGATACCACAGATGAGCAAAAAAAGTCCTCACAAAATCAGTATGAAGCCTATGGCTAGGTTGGACACTCTAGGTCCTAGGACAAGCTGCTCTCACAGTTCTTTCTGTAGGAAAATGGAAAAGGAGTTCAATAAATGGGTATTCCAGTTCATATGCAGTGACTGTGGGTAGCCCACACCAAGCCTCAGAATTATGAAGGCAGCATCTGCAGAGATCCAGTCTTTCCTGTCCTATTCTGACCATCATGAAGGAATACCTCTGCTATGAACCACCTCAGTGGTGTCAACACTTGGGGCCAAGGCAGCCCTGAGAGATCTATAACTAAATTTATCTCCCTTATTTTTATTGCAATTGTAATATAGGCCAATATAATCTATCTATAAAAAAAAACTGGAGAGTTTTTACTCATAACGTTAAGAAGATAAACTTTTTATCCAGTAAACTTAGCACAAATGCCTAAATCAAACTGATTGTATACAACAGATTTCTAGTATAAACTTCTCATTCTCTACCCAGACTTTAGTTCAAACACTAAGCTCATGCTTCAGGAGTTCTCTTTGTCCAGTTCTGGGAGGGGCTGCTCCTCTTTAGTCAGTCGGATGATCCTGGACCTCTCTCTGCATTTCCACCCCCTGCCCTTGCCCCAAAATATGCTGTTGCTAGTGTAACTATTTTCAGATAATCAATTTTTATATCTGAAGTTTATCCGAGATTATATATACATGCTGTCTATTCATTGTGCTTCTACAGAGATTGCCTTTGTCCATCATCTACTCCACAAACTCAGCCACTCTTAGTGGCATGAAATGCTTTTCTCTCTTTTATTAACTGTCCGTGAACTTGTCTGTGCTTTTTGCCTATACAAACACCCCTGAATTTTGTATTTACCACAAAGGACTTTTTTTCTCTTTGCCTTTTTTTTGTGGCCAGGACTGGGTTTGAACCCGCCACCTCCGATATATGGGGCCAGTGCCCTATTCCTTTAAGCCACAGGCACCACCCACCACAAAGAACTTTCTATGAGGATAAAGTGTATGGGTATAATTCAATATAGTGTTTTGCACAAATAGATGATTATTTTTATTGCCTCTGTATACCATGCAAAGGAATCTAGAGCCTTGGAAATCACACGTGTCACTGCTAGAATTGAAGGCCTCTGCAAATTCCAAGACACAATGGTTCCTAGATTAGAGGGAGTCAGAGAAATCTCTAGAGGTCTCTCTGTAGGAACTAGAGAATTTGTAGTTTTCATGGCAGTAGTAGCTACTGTCAAATATGCACAAGGGTCTGTGGGGGCACAAGTTTTCCAATATTCCCAATATACCGTATCATTAGAGAAATGAAGGGTTCCCAATTTCTACCTAGAAAGAAGCCGCCATCCTACTTATCACACCGACTAAAGTCATCCATTTAAGAATAGTTAAAATTATATGCTCTTTACATTACATATTATTTCATTGAGTTGTTATGACCAAGTTTTGTGATGAACAGGGTAGATATTATCTAAAATTTCGTAGTGATGTATGAACTAAAGTTCGTCATTTAGATTATGTCCTCCAGATGAGATTAATTACTCAAAAAATGAAAACAGTGTTCCAGAGTCTAGTTGCTCTAGACAAGGCTAGCTAAGCAGCATGGTGAGAGAATAGAACAGAAATAGAGAGAAATTTTAATCTTAACCACAGCACCACTTTTTATTAGCAGTGCAATCCTGGGCATATTACTCATTATCAGTTTCTAATCTGTAAAATGGAAATAATCATATTATCTACTTCATTAGTTTATTATAAGGACTGAATGAGATTATCCAGGTCAAACATTCAAGATATTACCTGACAGATAAGAGTTCAATAAATGTTGACTATAAATGACTTAGTATGTGAACTCTGTGTTCTTTTATCTCTTCACTATGATGCTTTTGATGTTGATTTCAATTTTCTTTAACCTCAGTTTCTTAAACATTTCTTTGAAAAAAATGTCTCCTTTTCAAATCTGAGTTAGCAAGGGATGAAAAAGATATGTGTCCCAAAAAGCCATGATATGTGGAGCTAGTAAATGTCTCCATTTTCACAGTGTTATAAAGTTAGTGATTTAGTTCCCAGGTTCAAACAGTTGGAAAAACCTAGTTTAAAAGATTGAAAAAAATGGCAGAGGAAATTTGGGGAAGAGTTTTGATGACAGCTCACATAATGGCACGTTGTCATTGTGTCCCGTCCCTTACAATTGATTCATCTGTACCGCAGAAGCTCTTGAGAAAGAACAAAGTATGGGCGTTGTGCGGCAGCCCTGGAGAGCTGGGGAGCGGTCAGGCTAAGGGAGACACAGGTAATTGGCATAACACTTGTGGATTATTTTTAGGAAGAACCGGCTCTTTCTGGACAGCGCTGGGATTCTGCTATACATTTTTGCATGCATTTTCAGCTCTCCTCTGAATGACAGAACAAATGAAACCAATATGCCAATGGTGTACTAAAAATCAAGAGGAAAGAACCTACATTTGCCACAGGGAAAGTGATAACAATCATTAATGGAGGAATGACATTTGATTTTTCAAATGTGTTAGCAGTGAAGGTAGATGACAAAATACCTATAAAAATATTTTCTGTCCCCTTTTAAATGTAAATCATTAAAAGGCAACTTGCCCAATAGAGGACCGTGTTATTGCAATCCAATCTATGAAAGGACATTTTAGCTTCTTACTAAGGAAAATAAATCAACTTTGTCTTTAAAAGTCCTTCTAAGGTTCAAGTCATGGACACTCATCTTGAATATGCAACACTAGTCTTGATCGTTAGGTGGGTTAAGAATGGATTACAAACTAAAGACTACCTCACAAGTGACCTGGTGGTCTCCATGTAAGAAGGCTTAGGCTCCACCTTCTGAAATGATTCTCAGAGGTAAAGGAAAAGATTCTTGCCCCTGAAACAAAATAAGTTATGTAATACAGATGCCTGTTAAAGAAAAGAAACTGGAAGTGGGGAAGAGAAAATGCATTTTCACCATCTTAGAGTTCTTAGACTTTGGGAAGATGCCGCTTACGTTACTCTCTTTAGCACCTACATATTCACCCAGAATGAGGAATAAGGGCAAGCAGATGCTCACAGATAAAACGAGAAACGTCATCTTTAATGAAACATTGGAGGCCTCCTTTAAAGCTCAGCATTTGAAATGCCGCACTTTAGTCAAGGAGGAATTCAAATGTTATTAATATGCATAAATATACATTGAAGACATTCATCAAAATTCCACCGAGAGACATAGGCTTCCAAAATCAGTATTGCAGACACGGTCTCTCACGATTTACTCTTGAACATCTATCTGCATGCTTCAGCATATTCTCCCAAATTGGGGAATAAAGCAGTTTTATAAAACTAAAAATGTTGTACAAAGATACATTTCTCACTTTTAATGACCTCTTTTAAAGCAATGACGTGACGATCGTGTTTTCCTACTAGCATGCGAAAACGAGCCGTACAGGCTTATACTTAAAAATGATATTATTATGCTTATCATAAAGAAAAGCATTTAACATTTGCACGGAGTGATTCTTATAAACACTTTCCAATATCTTTTAAACCAAACCTTTAGCTGCAAAAGTTTGTAGTCTTAAAAATAGAACCTACAGAGATTAAATAGGTCACTGCTTTCTGTTTGAAAGGTTTTTGCTCAGTGTTTCATGAGCATGTGTATGTCTGTGTCTGAGGGTTGTGAATACATAAAAAGCACTTTTCAAAAAACATACACATTGCGGAGATGTTATAATTCTCATAACTTTTAGCCACAAACAAATCTTAATTATCTGGTACACTTGAAATCTGACTTTTGTATTTCCATTTAAGGCAGTATTGTTATGTTTAACTGTGTTTTAACATTGAGGTTCTCACATAGCCTTTAAAAATGTATGACCCATTTAAGAAAGAAGGATCCTTGGACCAAACATTTAAGTGAGATGGTAAGAGGCCAGGGAATAATAGAAAAGAGGTGCTAGCTGTTGTCCTTTAGAAACACATAGTCAAATACTGCTTCAGAGTCAAAATCTTCTCTTGAAAATGGAAAACTGATCCCTTCTTGATGGCCAAATGAACTGATCCCTTCTTGATGGCCTTGATGAAGGATCCAGAAAAATACATGAGGAATGATACGAACCCTGTCTGTGACAATGTGCTCAAAGTACATGAAGTGGAAACTTGTATAAAAAGAGAAAGGAACCGGGGTAATAGTCAAATGGGCAAGTTGAGTGTGAAGGCCTATCACTGTTAAATCATACTGAATGAACAGCTTAACAGATGGACAAAGATCACCAGGGCTTTTGTAGTTGGTAACATTAGTTGTCATGAAGCTACTATGAATTTCCCCAGGAAAAATGAAGTGAGATTACAGGGCATTGTTCTGTTTAAGTGGCATCTTGTGTTTTGATTTACATTTCCCCTCAACATTAACAATGGTCAACCTCTTTTCATGTGCTTACGGGTCATTTGTACACCTTCTTTAAATCCTTTGCCTATTTTAGTTAGGATATTTGCCTTTTTATTGTTGGGTTCTAAGGGTTCTTTCTATTTGGGAGAAACAAACAAATGTTGGGGAGAACATGGAGAAATTAGAATCCTCATATGTTACTCATAAGAATGTAAAATGTTGCTCACTCTGTGAAAAACATTTTGGTAGTTTCTCAAAAAGGTAAACACAGAGTTCATATAACTCTATGATTCTCCTCTTGGGTAGAGAAGACTGAAAAAGATATTCACACAAAAACTGTACATTATTCCTAATAGCCCCCAAAGTGGAAATACCCTAAATGCCCACCAATGAATTAATAGATAATATACGGTAATGTAGTGTGTTCACACAATAAAATATTAAATAATTCAAAAGGAATACAGTACTGATTCAGACTGCAACACAGATATACCTTGAAAAATTATGCTAAGTGAAAAAAACCAGACACAAAAGGCCACAGAATTCCATTCAAATGAAACATCCAGAAAAGGCAAATATACAGAGAAAACAGATTAATGGTCGTAAGCAGATAAGGGGAACTGGGAATGATTGCTATAGGGAGTTTGGGGGGAAAGTAATGGAAATGTTCCCAAGAGATGCATTACGTTGTAAATATACTAAAGCCCACTGAATTATACCCTTTAAAATGGTACTTTATGTTATATAAGGTATATCTAAATCAATAAAAAATTAGGCCATGTTATAATAAGCAGAGATGGGTATCAATTGTGGCTCAGAGCACAAACCACTTAATTGTATTTTGGTTCATTAAATGATTAAATAACATGATTTAAGACTTGAAAGTGAATTCAGTGCATCTCTCAGAGATTACCTTATGAGAAGTGGATAAAAATGGTTCAGATTCAAGGGAGATATGCATGTTAGAGCCAGAGAATAGAGAGAGGAATGAATTCTAAAAGGAGATTTCATTTCTGTCAATATTATTTAAGAATTTAGCTTTGATTCTGCTACAGATGGGCAAAAAATAACAAAAGAGAACAAAAGAAAATACAATCCCTTCTATAAATCAGCCATTATTTCTTGCAGAGAAGGGATTCTTGGAATATGGGGCAGGGTCACTTACCTGGAAAGAACTGCATGAATAGTAGTGGTTCGTGCTACACCACAGCAATGCAATTACTTTTCATCTGTGGTCATTTGATGTGAAATGATATTAAATTTTTTTTTTTAGGATTAGTGGCTATTGCAATGGACCATTGGATGAGAATCAGGAGTACAAGCAGGGTCTAGTGGGAGGCTCATTGCTACTAACTGTTTTAGAGAAGAAGGAAAACAAACACAGTTTGATGTTCTCAGTACAGGAACAAAGGTTGAGAGAGCTTCTCTGATTTTCCTAAAAGAATCTTTTACCATTGGCTGGTAAAATACAAAACAGAAACAAAGATATTAAATTACAGTGATAATGTTTGATGAGTTCTAGGACTACTAGAATGATAGAGAGAGAACTTGGGCAAACATGAATGAATGTGAGGTCTCGGGCCTTGAAACTCCACTGAGGGCCTTCGGCTCCCAGCTATGGGGAAATTCAACAGACTGTTTTTCCTGTTGACAATACTTAGAAAGCCAGTTACAAAATTGCTTCAAAATACAAAATCATCTGTTTGAAGGTTTGCAGAGCTCCCAAGGCAACAAGAACAAGACCAGAAAGGGAAGCGAAGTGTGCACAGGCAGACTGAATTCTGTTGTTCCTCCTTTAAGATATTTGACACTTCTTCTAGAGTTGTAGGAAACAAAGAAACTGGGAAGAAAATTATATGTAAGAAGTTGAGAACCCAGTAGAGGTTTTGGCGACTGCTTAGGACTAAGGAGGCAAAGAATGGATTTGGCACTGTCAAAATGACCAGGATCCAGGAGATAAGGGAGTCAAGATGAGGTGAGCCCTACCCCCAAGGTGTTTTCTTCTTGATGCGTTTGCACAGAAATAAAGAAACAAAACCAAAAAGCTATTGCAAAAGCAGGATAGAATTTTAAGGGAATTGCACAGTGCTGGGGGTGCAAAATTTGAGGTAAATGCCCATGTAAGAGGCATTGCAGACCTTCACCTGGATTCCAGACTTAACACCAACCTCATTAAATATCGGAACCTTACCACACTGAAATAGTTAGGATCCATCATCCAGTCCACACAGGTACATGTCCAACAAAGAATTTGTATCTGAATATAAAAATAACCTCTACAAATTAAGAAGGAAAAAAGACAATGCAAAAAAAAAAAATTAACCAGTCACTTCATAAACAAGGCCACAATAACAGGCATGGACTTATTTAAAAGATATGTGATGTATTAGATATCTTGGAAAGGGAAATTTAAATCACGAAAAGACCTTCTACTACCTCAGTAGAATGGCTAAAATGAAAATGGCCAGCGACACTTAGCAAGAATAGAACGCAATAGAAACCTTCATATGTTGCCTCTAGAATTGCAAATTGGTACAAAACCCAGGCTCCATACCCAAGTTATTAAACTTTTCTTACTTTATGACACATGCCTAACATTGAGATGCATGTATACTAACCAAAACATACCCACAATATTCACAGAAGCCTCCTTAGTGGTAATCCTAATTTGAAAACAACTCAAAATCTTTAGATAATAGATTGGCTAAATAAATTGTGGCATATTTATAAAATGGAATACCATACAGTTACTAGTTCTCAACTTTCTCAGTTGGAAGTGATCTTGCCCCACCCACCAGGACATTTGGCAATGTTGGAAAGACATTTTTTATTGTCACAACTGGTGAGACTGCTAATGGCCTTGATTGAGTAGGCTCCAGAACAACTGGGAACTATCCTACATTACACGGGATAGTCCCCACAAGAAAACCAAAATGTCACTAGTGCTGAAATTGAGAAATCCTGCGTATTAGCTTTCTAGAGCTGCTTTTACCAATTAACATGTATTTAAAGGCTAAAGATAACACCAGCTGGTGATCTGCCAGTTGTGTAGGTCAGAAGTCCAACACAGGTGCAGTGGTCTAAAATTAATGTCCGCAGAGCTGCGTTCCTTTCTGGAGGCACAAAGGGAGAATCTGTTTCCTTGCCTCTTCCAGCTTCTAGAGTACAGCTACCTTCCATTGCTAAACCCATATTTTATTTCCTTCCTTGACTCCTAGGCCGCTCCCTCCGTCTGTAGAACTAGTAAAGACAGGTTTGCTCGTACACATCTCTCTAACCCACCATCATAGCTGCCTCCCTCCTCCGCTCTTAAGGACCCTTATGATTACAATTAAGTCCACTTGGATAAACCAGGATATGCTCCCTATTTTATTTTTTATTTATTTATTTTTGAGACAGAGTCTCAATCTGTCACCCTGGGTAGAGTGCCATGGCATCATAGCTCACAGCAACCTCCAACTCCTGGGCTCAAGCAATCCTCTTGCCTCAATTGTTCTATTTTAGTAGAGATAGAATCTCACTCTTGCTCAGGCTGGTCTTGAACCTGTGAGCTCAAGCAATCCACCCACCTCGGCCTCGCAGAGTGCTAGGATTACAGATGTGAGCCACCATGCCGGGCATACACTCCCTATTTTAAAGTCAGCTCATGAGCAACCTTAGTTCTATGTGTAAATCAATTCTCCTTTGTCAAGTATTACAATGTATTCACAGGCTCTAGAGATTGGGATATTGATATCTTTTGGTGGCCAATATTCTGCCTACCACACCCTGCTGTACAGCAGTAAAAAAGATTGTACTACTGTTACGCAGAATAGCATGTGCAGACCCCATAATGTAACGTTGAATGGTTCTATTTATAATACATTTCAAAAATGGGTCAAACTATAGAGTTCTGGGAATGAGAATAATGATTTCATGATTCTTCATGGATCATCTTGTGCATAGTACAAGTGGCACAGCCAGAAAGTTTAGTGAAAGCTTCCTAGACATCAGAAAGCTTCCTGATTCTGTATTTCCCTGGTTAGGGCCAGGATAGCAGCTTCCTTGGTACAGATTTTGCAGAAGGCTTTCAGTGTTTTTCTATAAGCTCACCCTGGACTCCATTTCTTCAGCTCTCCCAAACATCCTGCAAGTGACTTAATCCTCTAAAATAAATCCCGTTCTGTTTAAAGTAGCTGGAGTGGATTATATTGCCCATAACTAGAAAGTCACCTATGTGGCTTTAGTAATAGCTGAATAAAAAGCTCCTTGTCAGTCAGCTTAACGGATAAAGCGTTGCACTAATACCATATAAATGTTATCCCATTTAATCCTAACAATCATTAGGCATTATTATCATTTCTCATAAGTGATGCAGTGGAGAATTAAAGAGTTTAAGTTACTTACCCCTGACTAGTAAAATAGCAATGTCAAGATGCAAACCCAAAGCTCTGCAGCCCTGCCCTGCTTGGACCCTGCTGCTGAGTTCCATTACCCTTTCAGAATAGACGTGGTCAGTATATCGACTTATCCTACAAGTTCTTCCAATAAATATTTTAATACCTCAAAGAAGCATTTAGAGCTTGATTTCTTATAGTCCTTGAGATATAATGTTGTATCACTCAGATTACTTAGTAGCAAACAATAGAACCTGTTCTGCCTAGTTTAATTAGAACAGTGATGTGTTTAAGACTATCCGATGATTAATGGATTAACTGTTTGCTTTCAAAAAAAGGAATAGACTCAAAACTCAGCTTCTAGCTGCCAAAACACGACACAGAAGAGGACTCTTGAGGAAACTGTGCCCACGGTTTCTGTAGGATGCTAAATGCCAAAAATTCAGCCTGACTGGCACTGCTGTCAGCAGTGACTGCACTTCTGTGTCTGGAACTCAGCCTCTCAAGCACTGGGAAGCTGTTGCTGCCCAGGTCCCACTGCTCACTTCTGAATAGAGGGCCCTGCAGGTGTGTCTGATTGCAGTGTGCAGGTCATGTGCCTTCATCCTGTCTGCAAGGGGAGCTGAGGTTTGACACCTGATTGCCACACTAGAGCTGCTCTGGTCACAAAGTAGACATTTCCTCCCAAATAGAAAGGCTGTGCAAAGATAATAATCAGGCAATGATTCATGTCATAGACATGACATGTCATAGACAGATGCCTATTAGAAACAGGTGAAGGTCTGATTTATATTCTGTATTCTACCTGCATCCTCAAAGAGTTGTTGATGAGTCCTGAGTGGCTGCCGTCAGTAATTAGAGCTACATACCATCTACTAACACATCTTTTTCAGAGCCTATCATAGGTTCTGCTCTGTTTAAAACGAGCTGATTGTTTAAAAGAAAAATGTTTCTTTGATGAAAAATTATGGTAGAGACTATTCACTTCACCAGTTATCCATCTCACAGATGAATACAACAAATGATCATTAGCATGCTGCTGATCCCTCAATTGTGCATAATTTCATTTTATTTTTGAGCCTATGGAGGCTCCTATGTGGCTTGTGTTTATAACGGAATTTTTAATACACAGATTTTAGACCAATCTCATGGAAATAATTGAAGAATTATGAATTAGACATGTAAATTTTAATCACCATCCCTTTTCATTAGGCTCATTTTGTCTTCTGAACATATGATTTTACTTCACTAATATTTCATAGACCTTTTTTTTTTGAGACAAGAGCCTCACTATGTTGCCCTTGTAGAGTGCTGTGGCATCACAGCTCACAGCAACCTCAGACTCTGGGGCTCAAGCGATTCGAACTGGGTTCGAACCCACTACCCTCAGTGTATGTGGTGCCCGCCATAACTACTAGGGGCACCGAGCCATATTTCACAGACCTTTAAGTGATCACAATAGTCACAATGTATATTTAGGATTTCAAAGTTCCACATACTAGGTATACACGGACAGGTGAATTAAGGGTACCTCTACATCAATCAAAAATCACTTCTTTTCTCAGAGTTCCTGCAGTTGGTGACTTTACTCTTCTCCACCTGCTGCCACTGGCTTGAGATAGTTAGCAGACATCCCCTCTTCTGGTGAGAAACAAAATATGTACATTTTTCTGAAGATTTAAAAATGACTTGTAGTTTTCACAATTTTTTAATGTACATTCTCTTTCCTATATAGTATCTTTAACCTGTCACAGTATTATTAACAAGCATTTGTTAAGGTTTCTTTCCAGTGGGATGATAGCCAGCTCTATATTTGTTGTTTATGAGAAATTATGAGCCTGGTCTGGTTTTACAGTAAGAAACAGTAAAATAGGTAATTAATTAATCAGAAGCAAATCTGTAGGACATTCCTGTGATTTCACAGAGCGGGAGCAGATGCTGGGGATAGATATAGAGAGCCTGTGAAAGCGACCATTTAACTCAAGGTGTTTATAGAAGAAAGTCAGAAACACGGAGACAATCACATAAGACTTTAAAGCCACTTCGTAAGCAATATATTCTCTCTTTTATAAAATCCTCACCAATCCTGTGACTCCCCCAACCCCAGTTACCGCATTCTCTCTCTTCTTTTCAAGTAAATACCTTAAGAGAGTTTCTATTTCAAACTTTCCATAGTCTATTTTACCTAAACCATTCAATGTGTCTCCTGCCCACCCCTCACTCACAAGGTCACTGAATCTCCCACTGAGGTCACTAACCCCTCCCTGCTTCAAAGCAACATCTCTTGGTTGATCCCTGGGCAGCCTGAGCCCTGCTGTGCGCTCTGGTCCTGTTGAAGCCCTTTTCACTCTCCTCATTTCCTTCCTCTGTCTTTGAACACCTCATGTTGGCCTTCTTTGCAAACTCTTCTTTCGATGTCTATCATTTTAGGTTGCTATTGTTTGAGAGTTGGTCCTAATTCTCCTCTTGTTCTATAATTCTTTGGAACATTTCAGCCATTCTTATTGCTTAAATGATCATTTATATGCTAAGACTCAAAGCTTCAATGCACCTTCCTCATGTATCTGTATCCTGAACTTCACATGCCTGACCCAGTGCTATGGGGCCTTATATCCAGACTCCCAGGATGTCACCTTTCCAAAATGCTCATAACCTAACTCATATTTTAAAATGGGAATTTTCAGAGTTTTTAGGTCTCAGGATAGGTTTATCATCTTAATTATTGAGGCCTCATTGAGTTTTGTCATTGTATTATATGTAAATATTTTTGCCATAGAACCTCTGAGCACTTTGAAAATTACTTATTCATCCACTTAAAAATAATAATAAACCCATTACATGTAAAAAAATTTAGAATAACAATATTGGAAATTAAAATTTTAATGAAAGTGTCATACTTTCAAATTTTTGCATCTCTCTTTGTATGGATGAACAAAGACAGGTAAATACTCCTTTTTGCTTTTGTGTTCAATCTGGAAAACTCTTCCATACATTACTGAGAGTAAATGCAAATTAAAAAGCCAAACGACATCTATATAGTATTGTAAAATGATTTTTACAACATTGATGCCCTAAAATGGTTTCAAGGACCTTGCTGGGTCCCAGATCGCATTTGAGAACCTCTGGTTTAAAGCAATACAAGAACCCTGCATGAGAATGATGGGATTAACCCAGTTTACAGATCTAGGCACGGGCAGTTGAGACAGAGGGTCAGAACAAAGCATAGGTAAAAGTGGGACTGAAATGCACGAGCTGGAAAATAAACTAGAGAGAAAGTATCACTCTAGTGAAGCCAGATTAGGGGTAAAGTGCATAGGTGAGGGAGTCTAGAGGACCCTGGGGAAACAGAAAGAGCATTTTTAACGATCTCTGTGAAGGCATTGCTGCAGTGGAGGGATGAGGCCATAGTCAACATGGTTGCCAAGGCATAAGAGCCTGAGCTAATTTGAGTTATGGAGCCAAGCAAGGCACATTGTGGATAGTAGCAAGAGGAACTGAGAACCAGGATGAAGATAAAACAGGAAAAGTGTGGGCAGTCTGGGAAGCTACTTTTATGTGAAGGGGAAGCGTCCCACATTCAATTTTTACAGCATGCTGTAAGGGCCCGGCATCTTACATCTGAGTATCACACTGAACGCTGTGAAAATAGGAGCAACTCAAAAGGTAGGTACCATAATCCAACATTCTTGTCAAGGAGTAGGCTGGTGCGTATCCTTCAGTAGTCTAATGGGTGTAGAAACACTGGCTGACTCCACTTCAGGACTTGCCGTGACCTATTTTCCTGAAATTTCCCACCAGTGGCTCAAAGTAAAGGTTTCAAGTTGTTCTACTTTGTCTAAATTACCCCCAGAGTTGAGCCACCATAAATAATAAATCAATTTATACGTTGTAGAAAGGCCAGGCCCTGAAGGGAGGGGCACCTACAGCTTTATTCTTGCTGTGCTTCCCAAGTGGTATACCTAAGGGGTCACAGTTCACTCAGAGTGGCTTTTCTAGTTCCATCCCAGAAGGGGGGCAGTTTTCTCATAGGCAACAATGTGTCACAGAGGCGAGCTGTGGCCCTGCATGAGAGAAATGTTTCCAAGATTGAACACCCCGATGATGTTTCAGTGGCCAAGGTTATCTATTTTTCCTGTAGGGAAAAAAGCTCCAAAAACATAGCTACCATGACAGAAAAATGTAATTCCTGTGTTAAAAGAACTGAAAACACAACACATGGGGTTGATGTAGAAATGCAGAATTAGTTAGAATCTGTAACTGTCTTCTAATTTGTCATTTATACCTGGATTCACAGTTAAGAGATCACCTGAGTAGAAATTCAGCAGGACTGTTACCTTCGGTGGAACTCAAAGTAATACGTTAAATGGAAAGAAAACTCTGAAACCTTGATGGCCATAATTCGCCTAACATTTCTCCTGGTAAGCCCCTTGAGGTGGGGTGAGTGACGGTCCAGGTTCAGAAGTGAGAGAATGCGGAATCTGCATACTGCAGGGACTGTGACGTGGCCGCTCAAGTATGAGGTTGATCTAAGGGCTCTGACCATCATTTGAGTAGTCTTATTTCTTTTCTAGAATTATTGAGCCAATTAATAAGAATGCTGTATCATTCCCATGGGTGACAATCTTTCATGCATAGATTTGTATGTAGGCACCATGTCTTTATGTCTATAAAGAAAGTGCCAGAAACACGTATACACATGTTAAGAAAGGGGAAAAAGTACTAAAATTGTAATATTCGATATATACTAATAACAAAAGAGGAATACAAGTTATGCTCAGCACCCCTTGTAATTGTAGAGGTCAAATGTGACTTGGGTATTACAAATTTAATAGATTTTCCTTTCTTAAATTGTGTATCATTTTATGGGCGCCCTCTGTGTTTGTATGTGTAGTCTTCCCAGCATCCTTTCTTTAGTAGACAGAGTCAGAATGGATTCTTTTCTAACCTGGGTAATTTTGGAGGACTTGTAGGGCCAAGTCTACCCCTTAGCAACAGAAAGGTAGGTCCATGTCCCATGCAAGCCAATCTCTGCTATTAACACATCTAGAACTATCCTGATTGTAGTCTGCCGTAAGATTTGTTTTTTTAGTTGTTCTTTTGATTCTGTGAGGTACAGAATTTTCTTCTAAGTTCTTTCTTTCCTTTAAATTAAGCATACTTTATTTCTTTTGATTTCAACCAAAGAAATTTAACAAAATTGGCAGCCTCTTGGCAATAGACAGTCAGGAAAATGTGAGCTGTCTGGTTTGGTTTTGTATGAGATGTAGTAAATATAGTAAGACTCATGTTTACCTTCTGGAATGGTTTATCAGCTGCTCATAATTTATCACGGCAGTAGGAGTAAGCATTTGATAGAGTCTGTTCACCTGGAGCCAAGTTCCCACCCAGGATCACTCTCTGGGATAGGTGCTATTCCAATAAACCAACTTAAAAGGAGTTAAGAAATGCCAGGCTGGGCGGTGCCTGTGGCTCAAGGAGTAGGGCCCTGGCCCCATGTACCTGAGGTGGTGGGTTCAAACCCAGCCCTGGCCAAAAACCGAAAAAAAAAAAAAAAAAAAAAAAAAAGAAGAAAGAAATTCCAGGTAGTGGATGAAATATTTCATTCTGGTTGTATTGGATAGCTTAAAGCAAGAGAAATTAAGCTCACAGTGTGAGACGTTTCACTCAGAACATAGAATAAAAACTATTAGCCTCCCTGTGACAGTGCTCAAAAAAACTTTACTGACTGGGTGGCATCTGTGGCTCAAAGGAGTGGGGTGCCGGCCCCATATGCCGGAGGTGGTAGGTTCAAACCCAGTCCTGGTCAAAAACTGCAAAAAACAAAACAAACAAAAAAAACTTTGCTGACTATAATAGTTGGTCAGAGATCCCCCCAAAACAATATGGGATGCTGACTTTCTTTTTTTAGAGTTTCTGAATTATAGCAGCCTTCTTTTAAGTGAAATTGTCCTGATCAGAGAGGAGTGAGATTTGGATAACTGAAACAATGAAATCTCAAATGATTTTGAAGACTTTGAGGACACTGAAGTAATGAAACCATCTGACATAATTTTCATTGCCTTTCTCTTGGCTAAGTCATGACTCCGCTCACAGAGAGCTGGAACTTCCTCTAGTGCCTTATTGCTACTAAGTAAGCAGGATTTTTACAACTCAACTCTAATTAGATGGGGAAGTGAAAAATCAGAGTAAAAAGTATTATAAAAATTCATAAATTCAAAGTACTGGAGAATATATATAGAAATGAATATTTTGAGTGCTTCACTAAGGGTGGTAAAAGATAATTTTGGATTAGACTAAAATTTTTTTATATGGGTGAACTCATTAGAATCTCTGTATCCTACATAGTTACTCTACTTAGATCTGAACATTCTCTAGGTACTTTAATACACCTAGACTAAACTTGAACTTTTAATGACAAGATAGGCCATCAAAATCTCGGCATAATTTAGAAAATAGACTTATAAGAATCTGAACTGCAACAGTGTTAGACTGGATCTCCCATTAGATTGGATTTACCATGTTTTCAAAAAATCCTACCTAATTTCAGGACCTCCAAACACTTTTACATGTGCCACAAAGAATAGACTGAAGAAAGAAGCATGAGAATCTTTAAAACAACTTAGCTGGCTGTATATTCCAGGCCAGAAATTCTAGTGAAAGAGGCAGGTTTTGAGTTGTTCAAGATGTGACTCTAATTTCATTAAAAATGGGAAGAGTCTACATAGTGGCAAACGGGGCCACAGGGTAGGAAAAGCTAATCTCTCAGGATGTAAAATATACTTTTCTGTCTCATCTTTTATTCTTGTCAATAATATTTACCACATAAAATGTGTTGAAAAATGCACATTTCAGGGTACCCTGTGAATCTGAATTCTTCAGGAAAAAAGTGAAAAATTACATTTACATATAAATATTGAAGTGATGGGAGAAGAAACATGTTTACTCTTTGCCTGGCCAATAAACTTCTACAAAAAGAAAAGAAAAACTCATCAGAATTTTTACTTCTGTCTTTTTCTGAAAAAAACAAAGTAGTCCTCTCTTCCCTTTATCTCTGAACTCCCACAATATTCAACACCCTCTTGGAGTTATGAATTGTTACCTATTGTGTGTGTGTATTTCAATTTTACCTTTCACTCTAGATAATAAACTCTGAGGGGACACAGGCAATTTGTTCTTTTTCAGTCTGAGCTGAGGGCCAAGCAAAGTGCTGGGTGTATTTGAGGCTAATGAACACAGAATATATTCTATTAACTTAAAAGAAAATGCAGTAGATATCCATTTTGTCATATTCAACCTAGATTCTTACATTTAATATTTTTTTATTCCAGGTTAATGTGAGGATACAAATGATAAGTTTACATTGTTTGCTTTTGTTCAAGTCCAAGTTGTAGTTGACCCTTCACCCGGGGTGTGCTGTATACCCTTAAGTTGTGCACGTTAGGTGAGAGTTTACCAATCCTTCCTCCCTCTACTTAAATTTAATTTTTCTTTCACATGGGGGTGTAGTTAGTTGTTTAATCTATTGGTTTCATATTAGCATTGAGTTCATTGGATACTTGCTTTTCCATTCTTGGGATACTTTACTAAGAATGTTCTTCAACTCCATCCAGGTAAATACAAAAGCCATCTTTTTTTATGGCTGAATAGTATCGCATGGCATCCATATATCACAGTTTATTAATCCATTCAGGAGTTGATGGGCACTTGGGTTGATTCCACATCTTGGCAATTGTGAATGGAGCTGTGACGAACATTCTAGTGCAAATGTCCTTATAGTAAAATGATCTTTTTTCTGGGTAGATACCTAGTAATGGGACTGCAAGGTCAAATAGAAGGTCTTTTGGCTCTTTGAGGATTCTCCATACTTCTTCCATAGAGGCTATATTAGTTTGCAGTCCTACCAGCAGTGTTAAAGTATTCCCTCCTCTTCGCATCCATGCCAGCATCTGCATCTTTGAGACTTTGTGATGCATACTATTCTCACTGGGGTTAGGTGATATCTCAAAGTAGTTTTGATTTGAATTTCTCTGATGATTAGGGATGATGAGCATTTTTTCATGTGTTTGTTGGCCATTTATGTATCTTGTTCAGAGAAGGTTCTGTTCAAAATATATACTCTTATACTTTAAAAGTAAAACCTGCTGTAAAATTACCCATAAGCTAAATTCTTGGCCAATTATATCCACTGCTAAGGTTGTAAATAATAAGAGGCTTTTTTGCTGTGAATTGTTTTCATAGTAACTGGCAGAGGGCAGAAACTAGAAGGTAAGAAGCTAACATGTGACTCAGGTAAAGGGGGGTACGGAAATCACACTTAGTCAAGGGCGTGCATCGCTGGCTCAAAACCTTGTTCCTTTTTTGTTTTACCTGCTTCACTTGCCTGGACCTTTGTAGAAGGAATGGTGGAAGGTTATGGGAAAATGTGAGAGGGTAGAAGGTGATGGAACTAGTATATGGAATACATTAAAAAAAGAGAATTGGAGGTTAAGGTTCATGTTTGTGCTCTCTGCTGGCAATGAGTGTCATAAATGCTAACGAATATTTGATTGGCTGAAGGGTGAAAAAGAAAACTGTCAGACATCACATTGCTATATACAAAGTCTGCTTATATGGTATCTAACTTTCCAAAGTACGTTAATATGAATTATATAATGCCATCCTCTTCAAGCTGGGGGGACTAATTGTACATGGAACTTGCCAATGCCTGAATTTGTTCTCATCTATAACACATAATCACAGGATATTAGTGCTGCTAAGGGCTCTGAAAAATCTAGTTTCATCCCCTTAATTTACAGATGAGGGAACAAACACCCAGAAAGGTTAAATGTTTCACATAATTCCATAGGATGAATTAATAAAACAGACATGACTAGAAACAATTGTTTATTTGCAATGATATAAATTGATGTGGTTTTTGGTTTTGAACATTCTTGTTTTCTCTCCTGTCCCTCTCCTTTAATTTCAAGCAAAAGCTAAACTGTGGGGGCTGGGGGTGGGAAACACAGCAAAATCTAAAGGCCAATGTTCAGTAATTGCTGCACGCTGAGCTTTTAAAGCTCTTCAAAGAGTGCGTGGTGGGGATGCCAGTTTAAACAGCTAAGTTTAGGGATCGGAGCAGAAGGGTAGAATTGACTGCATGGATTTTTAGAGTGTAAATAGGTCTTAGATGGTTTCATTGAGAGTTCTGAGGCTCTAGAATGGCTTGGGGTAGTTCCAACTTCACATCTGGGTAAAGGTGTGGAAGATTTGGCAGAGCTAAAGGCATCACTGATCACCAGGGTGTGGAGGATGCAGGGTGTGGGTGTCAATGACTGGACTGGCACTGTAGATGGGAAAGCAACAGAAGGAGGACACCAGGCCTACAGACCAGCCAGGGTCAGGGGATCAATCTCCACAGATACCAAAGTGAACACAGTCAATGACAACACAGCAGATAATTCACTCCATATGAACTCTCTTGAACTTAGATGATGCCAGAGAGAGAAAACAAATTAGGAGAAATTCCAGAACTAAGTTTATGCCTGAAGTGATCGAGAATTAACTAAGGTTATGTTTTATGATACCAAAAGAGATATGTAGACATGAAATAGCAATAAAGATGAATGGCATAATAATAACATTGTATATTTTTGCCTTTCTGAGTCAAGTGACATTAGACTATTGTACTTACTAATCCTGATCTCAGGCCAAAATCTCATCAACCAAAACATTATTTTATTTTTAAAAAAGAACTTTTCTGTGTGTAAGAAAGGCAACATTGTCAAAAGACAAATCATTCAATGAGAGAAAAGGAACATTAAAATGTGTTGATTTTCCAATAAAGTTCAGAATTTTCTCTTATCATCATCTAGAATCAGAACCGGATTAAGCAATGGGTCAGCCCAGCAATTATCAGAGTGGCTGGCCACAAGAGAGGCTGAAATATCACTGAAATTGATTCAAACCTGCAGTTGAAACAGAGATCCAGTCCATAAACCCTGGTTACTTGTGAGTTTTTAGATAACTAATAAATACATGAACTAATTGAATTAAATGTAATTCTCTTCTTTGAATATAAAAATTGCCTTATTAAAATTGAAATATTTGAAAGGAAAAATAGCATACTAATTACACAGATAAATTTCAGTTACCCCTAAGTAAAATGTGTCCTAGTTACTTGAGTCTTTTGTTTTCTGAGCATAATCAACATATAAACATGGTCTTTGTCATATGAATTTATATGGAATAGTAGGCAAAATCATATGGTTCAGAGCAAGTCTCTAGGATGGAGCTGAATTGCTATACATAATAAGCCATGATAGAGCTTCATGGTGGTGATAGGGAAGACAAGGGATGGAGTCAAAGATTATTGAACCAGAGGCCAGAAGAAGGAAAGCAGACACCGTAGATGCAAGGCCAAGAAGAGAAACTTGAAGAGGACAGCTATAACGAATATTCTAAAATCAATGCTATGCACTGTGAAATACAATCCATTTCCATGTCACCTGTGTAAACGTTAATAAGATCACCATTACTTATGAATACTCTTTTGTGAATAGAATTTTGTTTGAAGAGAGACCAAAGCAAAGACCTAGGTACAAACTTAAAGAAAGAAGCCTACAATTAATTGTTTTAATCATTATAGAATTACTTTCATTCAACAGCAAAGTGACAGAAACAGGAGAAGAAATAGATCAATCAACCATTGGGATCTGAGAGTTTTAGTAAATGCTTCTCACAAACATTAGGTAAAAAGGAAAAATTACCACAGATATCAAAGTTAAATATTATAATTCTCAGTGCCACTGTGGCACCCCATCACTGCGCAAATAAAACAGCCAGGACATAGATTAGAAGTACCTGATTGCAAGAGGTGAGCTTCCCGTACGTGCAGGGAGAGCCCTGACCCATGCCATGGCCTTTTATTGAAGCAGTATACAACAGGTGTGGGGGCCCATGTACTAGGATCACGTGCTTAATCATCACCACGTGCTCCTTCCCCACGAGCTTGACTTCCACCCTATTGCTCCACAAATGTTCAAGGTTCAACACCTGCTTGCTAATGAGCGACCAATCTTGTCTTATTAATGCATGCAGTTGCTTCAGGGCTTGTCTCCAGGCTGCAAAACATCTCCATGCTGGCCAGGAGATTGTCCCCCTCCCAGTGCCTCCCTCAAGAACCGGTGACTGCTCCTATAAGCCTAGTGCTCAGTCTCCTACAATAATTAATAAGTTCAAAGTAATAGATATAAATAAAACTTTGTATACAACAAACAGAATGCATACATTAAACACTTACTAAATTTACTCGAAATAATCCAATCTCCCTAAACCATTGGGTAATAACTTTTTAGTATATCCAAGACCTGGTAGTGGAGGCTGCTCTTGGGTCCATGTTTTTGACAATTAACCAAGAAAACTGTTAGAGGCAATCTAGCTCTTCAGTTTTAAATCTAGAGTCACTGATTAGTGAACTCTATCAATGAATTCATCCTCACCTGGCTTTATATTCTTTCCACCTTGATCTTAAAATTCATTCCTCTACATATATCCCAGGTTTCTGAAAAAGTCATTCTTCATGAGGTCTACTGGTTCTTGAGTTTAAGTAAAGGTCTAGAAGCAAAGGCAGGTGGCGAGCTAGTCCTGAGAAATACCAGCAGTGCCCTGCAAGACTATTGGGGAAAACATTGCAGGTTCTTTAGACAAAAAGGTGACTAACACCCTTAGGCTATGGCAGTGGTTAAAAGGATGAGGCTTAGCAGAGTTTGGGGGTTCAAAGTCATAGCTTTGTTAGAATCTGTCTATCTTTTCCTTTCCCAATTTTCTAGATTCTATTCCAACCGTGTGGAGGTCTCACTTTAACAAAAGAGATGATGTAGAAATGGAAATCCAATTTACATTTGCAATTCAGCCACCCACAGGATCAGATGTTGGGTTTGTTTTTCAGAAATATCTGCCTGCGGCTACATGACAGTTATTAAAGCTTGCTTTAGGACAGTCATTGAAGCTTTCAGGTCCTTTATGCAGTCCTTAAGCTTACAATTTAAGGCGTTGAGCTCACTTTTCTCCATATTGTTACAGCATAAGCAACCAACCAACCCCATTATATTTCTTATTTTCAATAAAATGTTCCATGGCAGCAATTACTTGCTTTCTATAGGCACCGATTACAATTATCCACAGGCGACAGTTTGAGTAACTGTTTTGCCACTGTGTGTTATGGATGACTAATGTGCCCTTTACCCTTGGAAATGGGTCATCAATGCCTTCTAAGTCTAATCAGATGGGGCAATTCAGTCTAGACAACTCAAAACCATTTCAGATGTATGGTTTTAAAGATTCTGTTTCTCTGGAACCACTCTTAGCACCAAATTCTGTACCAGTCAGGCCTTAATTAGAGAAGCTGAAATATTAGGAGATGTTGACATGTATATAGATTTAAATGTAAATATAAATGTAGATGGCTGGGTGCAGTGGCTAAGGCCTGTAATCCTAGCATTCTGGGAGGCCAGGGTGAGTGGATTTGCTGAGCTCAGGAGTTTGAGATCAGCCTCAGCAAGAGTGAGACCCATCTCCACTAAAAAATAGACAAATTGGTCTAGTGTCATGGTGGGTGGTGCCTGTACTCCCAGCTACCCAGGAGGTTGAGGCAAGAGGATCACTTGAGCCTAAGAGTTTGAGGTTGCTGTGAGGTGTGATGCTAGGAAACTCAACCAGGGGTGACAAAGCGAGACTCTGTCTCAAAAAAAAAAATATCTATATCTATATATATATAGATAGATAGATAGATGTGTGTGTGTATATATATATGTATATATATACCTTATATGTATGTAGGTGGAGATGGAGATGCAGATCTATAGAGAGACAGACATGTAGATTCAAGGGTATGTAAGTTATTGCATTCGTTGTAAGGATTTGACTTTATGCAATTATAGGAGCTTATTGGTTAGTGCCCGAAGACTATTGTCTTTGCATGTGATGCTGAAGCTGAAGTTCATGGAGTAAGCGTCAGGAACAAAGATGGATGCAATGCAGAGAAGAAAGAGCAAGGACAAATAGTGACCCACAAATAAGAACTGGAACACAGAGGATGGACTGAACACACTTCAGTTAATTGCACCTCTGACCTGGGCAGTAGGGATGCCCTGCAGGGGAAGCTGTAGCTCCTGCCCTCAATCATGGAACATGACACACACCTGGCTCAGGAATTCGAGCGTTGGAAGGGGGATCAGAGGCACGTGGAGGAGTTATAGGCTGGATCGCTGTGCCTTCCCCACAAGATGAGCCAGCAGATAGGTCATAATGGGAGAGACCTCTAAAAGGGCTGCCTTTTCATTTCCACTGTTCCTCATCTTGACAAGAATATTTCTTTCAATCATTCCTAACGAGAAACATATAGGAAAGAGATTTATGGGGAATGCAGTACAGCCTCGCCAAACTGGGGTTGCAAGGCACCACAAGCTGTTTTCTAATTCACTGTCACTCTTTCATCAATTCCGGAGAAAAGAATAGTGAAGTCTCTGACAATAGTTGCAAATGTGTCTTACTTCTCCTTAAAGTTGTATTATCCGTGCTCTATTTAATTACTTTGAGGATTTGTTATAGATGCACACATTTTTCAGATTGCTATGTCTTTTTTGGAGACTTGACCACTTTCTCATTAAATTACATCCCTGTCTATCCCCAATAACGTATCTTCTTCCGAAGTCTATTTTGCTTGATAGTATATGACTACTACAGCTATTTTGTGGCTAGTGCTTGCATCAGATAGCTTTTTCCATTTTTTTACTTTTGCTATAGTTACCTCTTTATATTTAAAGTCAATTTCTTGCACAGCATATAGTTGTAAATTGCTTTTGCAAAAAGTGTAATCTGAAAATATTCATTTTTTAACTGATGGCTAACCAGTTTTTGTTTTTAAACCTGCCTTTTACCTGCTGTGTTAAGTGAGTCACTGATGGGATGGGATTAAAGTCTACCATTTTAAATGAGCTGTTTTCTCTGTGCTTATTTTCCCCCTGCTTTTTCTGCATCTTTTTGTATTACTTGAGCATTTTTATGCTCTCATTTAATCTCACTTAATTAATAAATATATTGAGTTTATAATTCTTTTCTTACTCTTTTGCTGATTGCTTTAGGTTTTGCTATAAGCATTTTTTTATCCACACTTCATGTGTAGTTTAGAGACTTTCCAATGATATCTCCCTAATTTTCCTCTCATCCATCCATCGCCACCTTTACGTCTTTTATAACAACGTAATACATTGCTACTATTTTTTGCCTTAAACAGTCAGTAATGCTTGAACAACCTAAAAATGAGAAAATTGTTTTCCCTTCATTTATGTAATGTTCAAGACTCTGTGCTTCTTCGTGTAGATCCGAGTTTCTGTCTGATGCCACAGTCCCTCTGCTTTAGAAACTTCCTTTAGGATTTCTTGTAGAGTGGGTCTGCTGACAATACAGTCCAGCTACCTTCATTGGCTCAGAAATCCTTTATTTCTCTTTCATTTTTGAAGATATTTTCTCTGGGTTTAAGATTCTGGTTTGATACTTATGCTTCTTCCTTTCCGCATTTTAAAGATGTAACTATATTCTCTTTTCGCTTGTGAGGTTTCTGACATGAACTTTGCTGTGATTCTCATCTGCGTGCAGCGTGTCTTTACTCTCCGGCCCCTTCCAAGATTTCTCTTTATTTTCTTCTCCATGTAGATTGACTATGACATGCTTGGTTTTTTGTTTGTTTGTTTGTTTTGTTTTGTATTTTGCATTTATCCTGCCGGTAAACTCTGAATTTCTTGGATTGTGTGTGTGGGCAGAGGGAGGCTGTCATCAGTTTTAGCTCATTCTTGGCCATTATTTCTTCAAATATTTTCCTTCAATCTCTCTTTCCTCTTCTTCCAGGATTCCAGTTGTGCATAGGTTAAACTTTGATCTTGTTCCACAGCTTGGCAGTGCTCTGTTCTGCTTTATTTCACTCTCTATTTTCCTTTGGGTTTTATTTTGGGTAGTTTCTATTGACTTACCTTCAAGTTCTAACCCTTTCCTCTGTCTCAAGTCTACTGAGTGTATCAAAGGTATTCTTTATATTTACTACTGTGTTTTCTGTTTTTATAGTTTCCATTTAATTTTTACAGTTTCCACCTCTTTGATGAAATGACCCCCATAACCTCTACTGCTGTTTACCTTCTCCAGAGGAGTTTTTAAGATATTAATCATAATTAAGTTTTTTCCCTGATAGTTCCAAGACCTATGGTGTAGGGAAATTGAGCCCTGATCTTTAGCATAAGACTTGCTTCCTGCTTGAGAGACCCAGAGAATCACGAGAATGGCATGTGAGTTGTGTGCGTGCAGGAGATCAGAAGACCGGCCTCCAAGAGAGAATGTACATGTGAGGTGTGGCAATAATAATTACGTAAAGATTCTCTAGATTCTAAAGGCCTCTTGATGCTGGAGGCAGAGCTGGTGCTCAAGGTCTGCAGTTCTGCAAAATCAAAGATGGCGACACCCCTATCTGACCCTCTCCATCTCCTCCCTAATCAGCCTAATGTCAGACAAGCAGATAGATTCTGTCTACTTCCCATTTTATGGTAATCAATGTGGACCAAGGTTTACTCAGGAGGGCTCCTCCCAGAGTCCCTCAGTCCCTGACACAGACTCTGTCAAGCCTCTTCATTCCTCGGGCCAAGGCCCCCTCATCTGATGACCCAAACCCCTTCACTGGGTCATATCTGAGTCCAGTTTTGACGATTGCTTTGTTTCTTAGAGGTTGAAGTTTTTCTTGCTTTTTCCCCTTGTGTTTGTTTATAATTTTGTTGCCACACATCTTGTATAAGGCAGCAGGAACTGAGGTGAACGAGGGTGTGTATTGGCTTCTGTTAGTCCTCTACTATAGGGGTTTCAGTTAATCCAGTCAGAGTTGGACTGGGCGTAAGATTTGTGATTGTTATTTTCTGCACCTGACGGTTTTAAATCACTTTAGCAATATCTTTTGTTTAGAGAAGGAAATCTTTTTGCCAGAAGGCTTTGTCTTATTTTTGCTTTGTTTACTTTTCATTTTGTTGTCAGGTTCTGCTCTGCTCTCAGAGTTAGGCCTCTTCCCAGCTCTTCACATTCCCAAATAGCTCCTGTAAGATGGTGTCATTAATGTATTTTCAATGTACAATGACCTCATGGTGTGCAGGCAAGAATTAGTTCTGCCCATTTCCCATCATTTCTTTTTATATTATGTTCGACCATTTTATATCATGGTACCTGACTGGACTCTGTGATACCAGAATTTCGTCTTCAGTGGGTTCTTTGTCTCAGGGATTCAAAGAATGAATCCACAGACCACAGATCAGTGGTAAGACAGGATTTATTGATAAAAAAGAAAAGAATACAAAAACACCAAAACTCCTGGCAGAGAGAAAAAAACCCAAGTTGGGGGAAAAAAGCTCTCTCTCTCTGAGCTCTTTGTCCAGGGGTATATATAGACACATGGGTTCCTTGTATATGAAGCCAGGAAATGAATGGATATAGTCCTTTCTGCTGGGGTGAAGTGAATGAACATATCAATGAATGCACACAGTCCCTTCCGCTGGGGCAATGAATGAAGCTATCAATGAATGCACACAGTCCCTTCCGCTGGGGCAAGGTGAATGAATGTGTATTAATGAATGGACACAGTCCATTCATGGAATTGAGGCCTAGGAAACTTACATGAAATTGACCTAGGCATAGGAAATGGGGGTTCCAGGTCAGTCATAAGTGCAAGGGGGAAGGAGACACCAAGGCACTGGTGTCTGGTCTCCCCAGCAGTTGTCCAGACCCTCTGGCCATTGGAGCCTCTGGTGGGGGTGGGAGGTGGGAGTCCCCATTGCCTACCCTCCAGCCTGCTGGTTCCTTTGCCCGCTGCTGCTGCACCAACACCACCGGGGCAGAGGCGGCGGGTCGTCCAGCTCAGATCGGCTGAGCTGGCAGGGGTGCCACCCGTCCTGTATCATCTGGAAGCATCTATTTGGCCCCTGCTTTAAACATTTAGTAATACTGATTCTAAGTAAAACAACATGTTGGAATTGTTTTATCAGATATTATCCATGTTAACCTTAAGACCTTAGTTGTGTCTATAAGGAACACTTTTGCAAGGCTCATTATAAAATCTTTCTTTCGTTTGTTTTCTACAATTAAAATTCCACGTGAGGGAGGGGTTATCTCCCTTATGTAAATGATGATGCAAAATACAACGAATATCTTGCATGTTGGGAGCATGGAGGAAAGACAGGAGATAGATGTCAAAGCAACAAGGACAATGAAAGGAATTTTATGGTGGGTTTGGGAGTGAGGGAAGTAATTATCAAACAAAATCAGTTTCATCTCACTTATGGGTTTTTCTTAGGGTCAGAACTAGATACTACTCTCAGTCTCAATGCTCGTCTAAAAAGGATGTGGAAATGTTCAGAAAATCCATCCAAAATCAGAGAACAAACGGTTAAAATGCTATGAGTTAACTTACTTTTCGAAAATATTTCTTTTTATAATTTGAAATTTTTGTCGTTAGATTACTATTTTTTTTCTTTTTTTGAGACAGAGGCTCACTTTGTGGCCCTCAGTACAGTGCAGCAGTGTCATAGCTCATAGCAACCTCAAACTCTTGGGCTCAAGTGATTCTCTTGCCTCAGCCTCCCAAGTAGCTGGGACTGCAGGCACCCACCACAATGCCTGACAACTTTTTTTAGAGAGGGGGGTCTTGCTCTGGCTCAGGCTGGTCTTGAACCTGTGAGCTCAGGCAATCCACCTGCCTTGGTCTCCCAGAGTGCTGGGATTACAGGCATGAGCCACCACCATGCCCAGCCTGGTCTGTTAAATTTCTAAATCATCAAGTTGCTCACTGTTGTGAGTGGTAGCTCCCTGCAGTTTTTTCTGCTGTGTTGCCTGGTCTATTTTTTCCTATTATATCCCTTTCATAATAACTCTTCTTTTCTTCTTCTTCTTTTTCTTTCGGTGTGGAGCACAAAATAACATTTTTCATGGCTTTGAATCTTTTTACCCTAGTTAAAGTCTTTCTCACCAAGCAGAAAGAGATATTTCCTTGCAACAGCAGAGGAATACAAGAGTATAATGTCACTCTGAATTCCAGATACACCAGGAACATTTTTACTTACCAGCAACCATTACACATTTCAACAACTGAAAAATGCAGAGTCATAAAACACAGGTTTCTACCACCACATCTTTCTGAGCTTTCACACATGTCATCATTAGGTAGCTGGGACAGGCTGGGGACGGCAGAGAAGGACGAAATCAGGTACTTTGTGGTGTCCAAAGAATTCCTGTAATAGATTCATTTATTTGATGATCCCAAGTTGTGAGAAAAATATGAAATTATTAATCATGTTTTAATGGATGAAGAAGTTCAAGGTGAGTAGGTGACTTGCCCAAAGTCACATGACTAGGAATGAACTGAGGCTGAATTCTAGCTTCCTGGCTCCTAATCCTTTCTGCTTAATTTTGGGGGAAAAGAGATGAATTAGACAGAACTGCCTGGTTATATGAAGTTGAGAATCTGCAAACTGCCAGAGATCCCCCAGTAAACAAATCCAAGCCAGAATTTCACTTTTGCTTTAGCTATTAATTTTTTATAGCATAGATCCATTTTCAGCTATTTTCTTAAGCCAAGTAAATGTCAAAAGAAAATCGACATCCACCTGCTTTAAACCCTCCGCTGCTGCCAAACTCTGCGGTGTATGGTACAAATAGTTTGGTCTGACTCACTCTGATGGACCAGAGACTCCTTCCATGTATCTCTGCCTACTGACATTTGACCAGTTCTTTCAGACCCATTTTAAATATTACTTCTTCCGTGAAAACTCTGATCCCCCTAATCTAGATATGACCCTTTCATCTTTTGAACTTCTATTATAGTTTAATTGGTTTATTTGTTGTTTTATAATACTCACTTCCATTAAACATAGGAAATACAGATAGATACTGCTGAAAAGATAAATCAGAAATTAAACTGAATCAGGAAGTCAATAAGACTAATTCCTTCAGAAATATCTGTTGAGCTCCTATAATGCACCAGGCATTACTATAGTCTATAGACTATACTATAGACTATAGCAGTGACTAGAGAAGGTCCTGTTTGGTATTAGTGAAATTTTTCATCACATTTTTCATTATTCTGAACTTTACTACAAATATCATTTGGTTTTTACTGCAGTTTTGATTCATGTGTGTAACTCTGCTTACTTAAAAAAAAAAGCACAAACCTTGTAAAAACAAGAGTTGTGGTTTTTTACTTACCTTTTAAAATATTTAAGACTGGATTTAGTGACTGTAGATAAATGGTAATTCACATGATTGTTGATTACACTCTGATTATTGCAGTTTGACAAGGATTACAAATTTTGGTGAGTGGATGTGGGTTAAAACACAGCACATTAAAGAGGGACGCACTCTTTGGCGCACTGCGGAGTGCCTGCACCAACTGAACAGGGAGCTGGCTCTGCCCTCCTGCTTTTGTAGCCTTTCAGGTGTCACAGAGGGTAGCGATAAAGGCATGAATCATGAAGTTACACTGAGTTTGAATCCCACCTCCAAGGTTAATAGATAGAAGACTTTAGAAAAATCCCCTAAGCCTTCTGAGCTACAGTTATTGTATTTAATCACAGAGATTTTATTTTATTTTATTTTATTATTTTTTGAGACAGAGTCTCACTTTGTCACCCTTGGCAGAGTGCCATGGCATTATAGCCACAGCAACCTCAAACTCCTATGCTCAAGTAATCCTTTTGCATCAGCCTCCCGAATAGCTGGGACTACAGACACCCACCACAATGCTTATTTATTTTTACAGATGGGGTCTAACTCTTTTGCTCAGGCTGGTCTTGAACTCCTGAGCTCAAGCAATCTACCTGTCCGGGGCCTCTCAGAGTGGTAGGATTACAGGCGTGAGCCAATGCATCTGGCTTCACAGAAGTATTTTATAATTAAATGCAATAATTCTTTGTGATACTAGTAAAGCACTGTGAGGGTTCCCCAGAGAAATAAAACCAATAGGATACATGTGGGTATATACACACACACATATTCATGTAAATATACGTGCATAGATTTATTATAAGGTATTGGCTCACAGTCACTGAAGCTGTGAGATTATTGAGGCTGACATGTCCTGTGACATGTCCATGCCATCTGCTTGCTGGAGACCCAGGAAGGCTGGTGGTATAGTTCAAAGGCTTGAAAGCTGGGGAGAACTGATGGTGTAGATTTTAGTTTGTGTCTGAAGGCCTGAGAACCAGGAGCACCGAGCAGCAGAAGATCAATGTCCCAGTTCAAACAGTGAGCCAGCTAGAGAGTGCATACTCCCTTCTTTTTGTCCTATTCAGGCCCTGAATGGATTGGATGACATACACCCAGTGGTCAATCTGCTTGATTCAGTCTACAGATTCAAATGCTAATCTCTTCTGGAAACACCCTCTCAAACACACTCAGATATAATCTTTAACTAGATATCTGGACACCCAGTAATCCAGTCAAGTTCACACACAAAATTCACAATTATTATGGAAGAAATTACAACAATGCCTAGCATGTACTACATGTCCCATAAATTTAGAAAGTCCTAATTTTTCAATGGCAGTCATAAACCCAACTATTTACATGACAGCCCAAAGTTTACGTGTTGATAATGTTGTCGAAACTTTATTTAAACCTGTGTATTTTAAGATGATTAAAAACGCATCTGTGGTTAGTAATTTATAACTCTATAGTATGTGAACCTTCTACTTTTATGTTAGTCATGTAATTAGTCAATTAGTGAATTGATTACTGGGGCTAGTTCAATGAAAACACCAAAGGATTCTATGCTCCTATGATCCATTCAGTCTAACGGTGGTGGCACGTGAAGGGGGAGTGCAGAATTTCTGGTAGCCTGGCTGACAATGAACAAATAAATGACATGTTTGGGAGTGACAGGCCCTATGGGGATGATCCACTGTGGGAGGGAGAGAATACCTTCTTAGGATAGAAGAAGGCAGACCATTCCAAACACAGTTGTTACAGAAGGGCTCTGGGGAAAAGAATGGAATCGGACAGACAAGTCTGGAGTTCAAAGGATATGGCAGGAGTTGGAATATGCATTTGGAATCGTCAGTGATTGGAATTTAAAGTCATGATGTTGTATTAGATTACTTCAGATATGAGTATGACAGATATGACACAAGGGATGTGTCATTGGAGAATGAGAAACTAAGGAGGGTCCATCAGAGAAAAATAAAGAGCAACCAGTCAGCGTCAGAAAGGAGACCTAGTAAAGAAGGTTTTGAGAAGGATCACCCAAGCAACTGCTCCTGATAAACTGAGTATTTGAGGTCTGATACTGATCACTGGCTTTGGTTATGTGGAGATTAATCTTGACAAAAGCGTAGATGGAGTGGGTTCAAGACAGAATGATAGGGGGAAGGCCCAGAGTAAGTGTTATAATTCTTTCAAGTTTGCCATAAAGAAAACATGGAAATGGCGTATAGCTGGAGAGGAACACAGATAGGGTCAAGGAAGTTTTTTGTTGTTATTGCTGTTTTGTGCTGGTTTTCAAAGATGGGCAATGTTTGTCTGTTGATGAGAATGATCCAGTAAAGAAAGAGGTTTCACCATTGAAGAAAGAGAAGGTCCAAAGTCAATTGCAGGAGGAGTGGGATCCAGGTAGCAGAGGGAATGTGATGCAGTGAACTCCAGGTTACTACAGAGAGCGTTCTTCAAGTCAGAAGAGGGAAGCAGAATTGACGGGTGTGCTGGAGGCAGTGAAAGCTTGTGGATACCCCCTGTTGCTTTGACTTTCTCAGTGAAATAAGAAACAAAGCCAAGTCATTTTTGGATATCATTTCTCAAACCTATGGGTTACCTACCTTTGTGTCATTAATCATGTTCTTCCTCCCACAGAGATCCAGCCTCCTACTTCTCTTGTTGAAATCCCTGTCATTCTTCAGCATCTAGCTTAGAACACACACCTTCTGATAGTTTTCTGATCCCCCCATTCAGAAAAGGTTTCCTTCTTCACTTTCAGCTGCTACAGTCTACACAATCAGTGTCATCTACTCTGCATTTATGATGTACTCTCTTCTGCTGTTGAGCTCTTATGGGTTTTAATGTTTTCATTAGACTATATGTAGTATGTACTTGGGCACTGTGGGTGGAAACATTTTTTATTCTTTGTAGTAGCAAGCCAGGTGGATAGAAGTTAGTTAGGTGTAGGAACAGCACTCGTTTTAGCAACAATAATGGGAGATAGTAGATAGGGCTAATGGGCATAACTACTTGATAGTATTTAGCTAGGGAGATAGTAGGTAGGATTTTGAAAATATTGGTGGTCTTGCATTTTATTTATTGGATAAATAAAACATAGATGGTGCTATATCAATATGCGTGTTTTGAATTTGGTTCTTGATTATGTCTTTTTGATTTCTGTTTTTTTTTTTTTTTTTTTGAGACACAGTTTTCCTCTGTCACCCTGGGTAGAAGGCTATGGCAGCATAGCTCACAGCAACCTCAAACTCTTAGGCTCCAGAAATCCTCTTGACTTAGTTTTCTATTTTTTGTAGAAAAGGACAGGGTCTCACTCTTGCTTAGGCTGGTCTTGAACTCTTGAGCTCAAGCAATCCACCCACCTCAACCTCCCAGAGTGCTAGAATTATAGGCATGAGCCACCATGCCCAGCCTATGTCTTCTTAATTTTAAAAAATCTGTGCATGTATAATTTATTACTACCCTTACTATAAGATGACTTTAGCTATAATCTGTGTTATACTTGCTTGGTTCTGGATTTTTGGCAAGAGTTTTAATTTAATTTTTTTTTTTATTTCTATGTTTCATGTAGTTTGAAGAAAGACCTTGAAGATTACCATTCTCAACCCCAAATTATGGTTCTCAACCCAACAAAAGATCTGAAAACCCAAGTCACAGACAGTATTTACTATTGCTGCTGGCATTTCTGTACACTTTACTCAAACTTTATTTACATGCAATTCCAGAAGTTTTTATATTAGGGAATATTGTGGGTTTTTCTGTATTCATTAGACTATATATAGTATGTCCTTGGGCACTATGGGTGGAAACATTATAAATACTAGATTAGTATTTATACTGTTAAGAATCTGTCTACTTTTACACATTGTACTCTCTAAAGAAGAGGATTTGAAGACATGTATTTCTGTTTGTGAGCGTCAGGTATAGGCAAGCTCTGTGGATTCATAAGCTCATGTGGTAAAGACATAGGATGCAATTTTAGACCATTTTAAAAAAGATAGTAGAATGACACAATTGTTTTAAAATATTAAATCAATTGAAATAGTTCCCAAATATTACATATGTGTAATAGTGAAATGATTAACATGTCTCTGAATGAAACACTGTGAAACTGTTCTGTTAGTATTTTATAGAATTCAAGACAATGCATCTGAATATTTGCTTTACAAACTCATCTGTAGATGGTAGAGCCAAGCTATTTCACAAACCAAACACAAATGACATAGAACTCTAACGTACTTTCCGTTTTCATCTACTTTTTGAATGGCAGCTCCTTATGTTCACCTGTAAGACCTGATTGATACAGAACTTTCTGAGCGTAGGTTTCATTTTCCATTGAAACACGGATGATAGGTGTGTACACAGATTAGCAACATCCAAAAGAACTGCCCTTTTTTCATTCATAGTTGTATAAATGTTAACACATTTAGAGACCCATGTGTGTTCACCAGAAGCAGGATAGCAGGATACAAACTTAACCACCTCCAAATTATTTTTTTCTTTTGTATTTATACTCCCAAATCACCCCAACTCCTGGCTAGAGTTGATCTTTTCTTCATGGAATTTTTTTTTTTTTCTGTCTCTTGTCAAATTATTTTTACTCTGTGTTTCCCACAAGGGGTCTCACCACTCCAGGGAAATTCCAGAAATCTCCTATTGTCTGCACAAAGGTGGCAACATTAATCATTTCTTGCAGATAGGCTCTGAGAAGAAATGTACTGAAATAGATCAAGGAGATGAAGATTGTGTCCTTGTTCACCCTCTGGATACAAGCACATGAAATTGGAGAGAATAAGCAACTACTAACATTCACTGCTTTGTCTTTCCTGAGGATACCTGTTGCCATCTCCCTGTCTTACTTCCAACCTGAACTGTGTTGACACACTCAGAGAGAACTTCCACAGAGGGCAAGGACAGATAATCTAAATGATTTCATTCAAAGACACTGCTCCTATCAAAACAGGACAGACTCAAGGGGGGTGTAAAAGATCAAACTCTTTTTTCTCCCTTCCTTGTAATGATGTTGAGAGTTCAAGCTCCAGGAGGACTCAGCTGAAATAGGAATGCTGTGTCAGATGAAGGGAGGAATGGAGAGTCTTACCGCCTCCCCACAGTGGGTGAGGAAGAAAGCAAGGACATATCAGTGGAACCTATGAAGAAATGTAGCATTTCTGGGAGATGTAGAGACAGATTATTTGCCCTATTTGGATTGCAGTTTGAGAGCAGAAACATCAGAAATGTACCCTATGCCATGAATTCTGGGTAAAACAGTGGACAAAGGGCCCCGTCCCACCTGAGATTCCCTGTGGCTGGGAGTAGCATTGGAAAGGTGTATATTCTACCTGGGTCTCCAGGCTTAGCTGTGGAAATTAGCTTGGAGAGTGGCCTGATGACTGTGCTCAGAGGCTGCCTGGCCATAACCAAGTCATAGACAGAGGAGAGAAACATTACCACAATGTCTGTAGACCTTTAGCAGTGAGCCGGTGGCTGGCATCTCCAGCACACAGTAGAGGTGGTGACTGTGTCCTGTGCAGGAGCCAGCACACCCTCACTGGTGCCACAAACCAACAGGAGATGGGATCTCACCCTTTCTGGCATAGACAATGGACTTCTCCTTTCTCCACCAGGGGAAAAGGTGAAGGACTCAGAGTCAAAACTCGAATTTGATCTTGACTGAATCAGTAATCTTGAGAAATGGCGATGAGCATAAAGTACGGATTAAGTAAAGGTCAGTGTTTTAAAGATCTCAAGGGTTAAATTGCTCACGAGTCCTTGGTTCACACAGAGCAGAGGAAAGGGCCAGGATAAAGATGTGACCTGTATCTCTATCTCTGCCTATTTGTTTCAGAGAGAAATGCCACCAAGCTGGCCTTCCATCCTGGGAGCCTGGATTGAGCGTTTTAAAATTCACCACAATCCCAGGATTGATGTGGCCCTAATCAACCTGAACCTGAGCTTTGGAAGAGTTTACTTAGGGGCTGACACTCCTCAAGATCGTCTCTCAAGTTTAGGAGAGAAAGAATCACCGAGGAAACTTGTTAAACATTAAGATTCTGGTTCTGCTGTCCCAGGATTCTGCATTTTTAAACACGCACAAACCACAGTTTGAGTAAAGAGCCTGCAGAAGATTTGGTTAATGAGTTCCGTGGACCCAGCTTGAACTTCCTTGATCTGAAGCCTGCTCAGTATGGGACCCCAATTACTGTCACTTTTCTGTGCTGATGCACACTCAACGGTGCTGGCAGGCCCCCTGCTCCCGCCTCTGGGGCTTAATCAGCACAATTAATCACTCCTGTTGTCTGGGAAGTTCTCCTCTCGTTTGTCAGGATTTCTGTATTTTGACACAACAGAGACGCCGCGCTGGACGCGTGCAGGCGGTGGCCGACGTCCTGGTGCACCCCTGCCATCTGGTGGCGAGCGATTAAGCTCAGGACCCCGGCAAATGAAAGACGATGCTTTCACTTTATTTTCGTGGTTAACAAAATGAAACTCTGGGTTTGGTCAGTGTAAATTAAGAAGGCACATTTATAAAGGCATGGTCTGCAAAAGTCCACGAGCAAACTTTTAAACGATGCCTTGGTGCCTCACCTCGCAGGATTGGAGAGAGTGAGGATTCGTCCCAGCAAACCCCCACGCCGAGCCAGCCTGCAGGCTTCCAGGAGGTCACGTTCCCTCCGAGGGGGTCTGCTGTCACCTCCTCTGGAGCCAGACTCTTTCCTGGCTGGAATCCAGAGGAGCTGGGGCTTCCTGGGGCTGATAGCTCATTTAGGGATGACCTAAGGCAAAGCTGGCCACATCATATCCTGCCCTCTGGAACACTGGGATAAGGGAGCGGCATTCCGTCAACGTTTACTGAGAAAGATTACTTAACCCATAAACACCCTCAATCCTACGGGCCAGGGTTTACTTTTTACCTTACAAAGAAGTTATGGGAAGCTCAATCGACCAAACAGTACAGCCTTGCTGGGGCTTGCCAGCATTCAGAGCGGGACGCCTTTCCTGTGTCCCTCCCGAAGACCATCGCTGGAACAGAGCGTGGTGGTGCAGGGGACCAGATAAACTTCCGCTGTTTTTGTTAACCGCTGGAATAGACCAAGCCCTCATTGTCTCCATGAGAAAATAAAAACCAGGGGGAAAGGGAAGTCAGGGTAGGTTTAGAAGATGCAGGCTGTCCTGCTGCTGGCAAGTCTTTGGAGGTTCCCGAGCCCATCTTTCCCCATAAGATACGGCTTTTACACTTATCTCCCGAGACTATGGTTGAGATAAAATGAGAATGTGAAAATGGACGGACTACTGCAATATTATGAAACGTAGATGTGACTCTGTTGCCTTTAGATCAGCCCCAGGCAACTCAAATGAAGGCCTAGATAGGAAGTTTCAGGGGAATGGGCCGCAGGCCCGGGGTTGCGTGGAACATTGCAGGCCATGGGCATCTCTGGGGATGGCAACAAAGGCTTGTTTATGACACACGTCAAGGCACCAAGGAAGACTTCATTCAAGGGAGGCAACTAGAATGGGGGTTTGTAGTAGGAGAGAGAGTTCAGGCTCAATTCCAAATACAATACAAAAACGGCGCGAATTTATGGTAAAAGAGCAGGTCAGTTGATGGATGGGATGTTACTATGAGGCAGGGTAATTTTGGGCTAAACTGAACTAACAGGATTTTTGCTGAAGGCAGGTTTATCCTATAGCAGTGGTCAGACCCAAGGTAGGAGATTTACCTTACACTTAGCAGGATTCTTGCTAAAGCTGGATGGAATAAGGTAGCCAATGACAGAGTCAGAGATCCAGGGCCTAATCAGAAAGAGAATTCAAAGGAGCCTAAGTGGAAGTAGGACAAGGAGAGAATCTTTGTCAGGAAATCTTCTGAGCATTTTGGAAAAGGGCTCTCCAAGTTGGGCATTTGCATGTTAAAGATAAACAAAGTAAAACTTTAAAAAAAAAAAAAACTATGCTTAGAATTTTAACATAATGGTTTCTGACCATGATAATAAAAAAAAAAAAAAGAAAATTCTTGCAGCAAGAAGAGTGATGAAGGATTGTAAATGTCTTCACCTTTAAAATTGTGTATTTTGAGAAAGAAGCTTAGGATAACTGCTGCTTCATATATAATTACTGATACAGTTTTGATAGCCTAGCTACGCTTTCATTATTCAAGTAATTATTTCAACAGTATTTCCTCAACCTTGGAATTAAAATGGGAAGGATTTTAATGCTTATTTCATAGCTTAAAAAAAAAAGCTATGACATGAGAGCAAGGAAGCTGTGAATCATATGCTGTGTTTAATTCGCCTAAGAATTCTTCCCTTCTTGTCAGAATCTTACAAGCAACAAGTAGAGCACAAGAGAAACTGTCGTGAGCCTTGACTCTCTTTCCTTCTGAGTTAAAATCTCTTGAACCTTTCTGTCTGAGTAAAGAAATCTGGTCACAGAACAGTGTGTACTAAAAATAAATAAATCCTTATCTGACACACTTTTTAATTTCTATTTTTTCTTTTGCAGGTGCGGCTCTTGCATGGGGTGCTGCATATGTATATATGCGTGTAGTATGAACACAGACGCACCGTTCTTCACCTCCTCTCTGTATCTCGATGCCCACTGCATCCGCAGTAGGTTTCAGGCACTGAGGAATGATGAAGCTCTGTGAGACGCCTCATACTTAAGGCAGGAAGGATGCAGGAGGCACAGGGCAGATTAGGAAATAAAGCCAGGCATGAGCATGGGGCGCAAAGTGTACACAGAGAAGTCCCAGACCCTCCCTAATGAAGAGAGGGTCACCCTTAGGCCCTGAAATTTTCCAGTATCCTGCACAAAGAAGGAGATTTGATCAGGTGCATGAGTCACAGTTTCCACGAAATGAAAGCAGAACAACTTGCCTTGGCGAAAATCTGGGTTGAGTTTCTGAAGTCATCCACGTTGGTTGGATATTCTCACCTCAAGCTGGGCAACGGCCTGGAGTAAATTATTATTTGGAAGGAACACAAAAGTTATCATTCCAACTCTGTGGGTCTGGCAGTAAGAAATATGGAGGACCCCGATTACAGTTTTAAAAATTTATTTCTCATATATAATAAACTTCTATTTACTCAATTATATGAGAGAAGAATTTGGAAATTGGCAAACCCAATGAATAGGGGAAAAAGGAATTAAAAATAATATTTAAAGACACTTAATACAGACAGCTATCCATGTTGAAATTCAGAAGGTCATATCAAATCTCCAAAATCTGGAGTCAGGTGTGTGAGTTGAAGGCTCCAGTTCTGCCTCCAAGTGTCACTGTGACTCAAGGCCAGTCATATGTCTTTTCTTGCAAGATGAGAGGGTGTCAAAATTAGTTGTTGCAAGAAGCAGGGGCCTTTGGCCACCCCATCACACAGATTCTGATCACAGAATTATACCCAGGTCTTCACCCACAAAACGTAGCTTTTCTTGGACTAATAGCCAGCATCACACCACCAGATGGCAGTAGTGCACTCCATATAAGTGGAGTAAGGCGGTACCTTTTTTTTTCTGTTTTCCACTCAACTCTCCACTAGGTGACAGCAACGTGAATATACTTGGAATGGCCATTAATGGATTATGTTCAAAACAATTTTAATCCTCCTGGTAAATCTGAAAGCGGCACTTAAAAAAAAAAGTATGCACACTTGGAATTCTTTTTCCTAGAAAATTTAACATACTGTTTGCGTGTAGGCCTCCCCCACACTAACCCAATATACAAAAACAAAATAAAAGAAAAAAAGGCAAAACTTTTTGGGGAGGCACACTTTCCAAAGAAACTGGGGAAGATTATTCTTTGAAACCAAATCATTATTACTTATTTGTGGAACCCAGATTTTCTTACACCAATTTAGAAAAAGAAAACAAAAACGTGCCTACAATAGCCATGAAGTTAAAAAATAGTTATTATTTATTGATTCCCTGTTATGTGCCCAGGATTGTATGTAAATACTTTGAAAACATTAGTTCATTCAACGTGGACCAGAGCGTTTGAAGAAAGCACACATTTGAACGTAAGCCTAGTTAGAGGCATCACCTTTATACTTTTAATGACCTTCTGCTTTTTCTGCTTGAGCCATTTTCACAAGAACCCATCCTGCAGGAGAAACTGGAACTAATGTCAAGGTTTGATTTGGAGTCAGGGATATTTTCTCCTTCTTTATGACTTGCCCTTACGTGTAGATGTATAACATCAATTCATTGAGATACAATGACATTTTAATTCTTTAGTTACACTGAGCCTGAAAACGAAGACTGGGTTGGTAGCAGTAGCAAACTAAGAAACTCACATATGCTGAAATATAAATGATTGATAATAGGAGCACAGTAAACTTAAGGAGAGCAGAGGAATACTAAGTGCCTGACTAGCAGTTACTGGGCAAGGAGGCTAGGAGTTCAGGTGAGCATGCTTTCCACTTCTACGGCTACCCCTGCTTAGTGCCTCTAGAAAGCGTTAGCCATGGATGGTCCTACACAGCTGCACGCAACCCGACGACACAAACATGCTTTCCATGGATGGTGGAGACTTGAACATGTTTTGAAGCCCTCAGAGGCAAACATTGGGCAGGCAAGCTTTGACCCCAGAGTAATAGCAAATGGTATCTGTGTGTACTCTGAGAATGAAGA
>NW_003852398.1:45649381-45658215 GCF_000181295.1 Otolemur garnettii
ATACTCACTAACTGCCACCAGGGGTCACAGTCGCCAATTTGGATGAATCAGTAAGTACAATTAATTGTATCTAAATGTAATTAGTAATATATAACTATGACCTATCTAAGTTTAGTCCTACTAAAATTGCAACACGAATTGGGGCATTATAAAGGATTACTGGGAAAATCTTCTCCTTCCCTCTTTCATCCTGGCTTAAACACAAACAAAGGAAAGTAAAACAGAGAATGAATCCCACCCCAACTGGCAACATAACCAGAAGTCTTATCCTGTCTACCTGGCAGCTGCACCCAATGTTTTCAGCTCCCACTTCCCTACTGATTATAAGAGAATGAAGTGGGGTGGAATTCACAGTCTTTTAAAAGCCAGGTAAGTTAAGGCAAATTGTTGACACTGTTTTACTCTCAATTACAATGCTTAATTTTGGTTATAGTCGATGACATTTCTGTGACTGTCTTCCCTAGAATTCCTGTTTCCTGAAGGACAGACCTCAGGCTGGAATTCTTACACAGGTTTCCCAGAACAAAATAGAGAGGCCAGCTCATCACAAGCGATGTTCACATTCCCCAGGACAACTGCATTAAATTGTACAATCGCCAATACCTTCACACTGCATGTACAGATTTTTCTGCAAATGTTTACCTAAAAAGAATTTTAAGAAATGGAAAGAAACTGTCTGTGGCAGTTCCCTTAAGTAAAAAAAGTGCCAATAGTCACTATGGTAACCAAAACGGAGGTCACAAGAAGGAAGATCAGACCCATACGACAGAACTTTGATTGCTTCTCTTGTTTCTCCTCCTTTTTCAATAAAGTGTCAAAACCTGGTGTGTACATGTCTCCCAACCAAAACCGCAGGTCATTAGGATTTTCCTAAAAGAAAATTACAGGGAGAGCACGATCAATCAGGGTTACCAGCTAAGTCATCTGCAGAACAAGATACTGCCTCAGGTCCTGAAGGTGCATGTTCTCACTGTTCTGGCTGAGACTCAAGTGTCACTGCTCAAATAAGCAAGTCTGGGCTTCCCCGAACAGCATAAATGTGGAGCTGCAGTCCCCTGGCTGACCAGAGGTCCTGCAGGTACAATCTGTATGTATGCATTGGAATTAATTAGGAGGCTTGCACGAGTTTTTAAAAATCAAATCGCTCACATTGGAGGGTCAGAAACAGCGTTTCCATCATGTTTTAGTCAATTCACTATTTCTTACATCTAATAAGTAGTACATGTCATCAGGCTAGTGTGGTAAAATAAAATTAAAATTCCTTGCTTTAGATGAACCTTAGGGCGTTGATTTTGTCTGCAGAGCAGGAATAGACACATTTGGTGAGCTTTTCAGGACATGCAGAGTCTGATTTCTGTGGAAGACTAAGAGTGGAGAGTCCCTGCTATGGCTCTGGACCTGCTGGTCATCCCTGCAGAGGGCTGCAGCATGTCTGGTGTGCAGAAACTTTGACACTATTTGACCTCATGAAGAAGGGACCTATTGTATCTTCACATCAGCTCCTATTTATTCCCCATGTCTCTATTTCCTTCACAGGCCTTACTTTCCTTTGAGTCCCATAGGATTATTTTCAAGTAGAATTGGTCTTCTCTGTCTAATAAATCACTTGCAATCTCTACTGTTTACAGTGTATCTATAAAAGTACACTTCTGTTATCATCTCGTGATTTGTTTGGGTGTTGTAGGTACAGTGTCTATGCCTGGCACATGCTAGTGGACATACAATAAATTTACAATGAATGCTAAATCTCCGCTTTTGCAAAACCACTTAAGGCCTTATTATTTCTCACTTGCCTTGTTGTGATGGTTTGTAATAGGCTGGCTCTGCAGTCTCGGTGGACCTAAAGTCAGCTGGCACAGCCAACTTCCCTGGTCAGCCTCAGGGACCAGTGATCTAGCTTCAGACTATGATGCACTGCTGGGAAAAGAACGTGCGTGCAGGTAGGATCTGGGCTGGATTCCGGTGATGGCAATGGAACTCTTCCATTACATTGGGACTCATTAGAACAACCTAGTCTTGAAAATGCTAAAATAGTAAAATAAAATTTGGGAGACCCAGGCACAAGGATAATGATTTAAAAATCCTGTCTACCTCAATGTCATCCTTCACTACATCGGGTCCTAATCAGTGGCCTGCATTTTGCCAGTAAGTGTAACGTTTCTGTTCTCCGTTAAGAGCTTTCATTACGGAGACCACCATTTCTTACCTATATCTCTAGCTTGGCTCGGTAATGACATATGAGATTTCTTTTTTCTTTTCTGACTTACAAACTCTTGACAATTTAGAAGAATGCAAGTGAGTAAAGACTCTTAGAAGGTGTGTGGCCTTTAAGTGGAATGAAGATTTCAGAAAGGACTAGAGCTCCGTTTGTTAATGATGTGATTTCAATGAGGTGGTGGTCAAAGAAGTTGAATGAATGAGATATAGGAATAAATCCTAACAACAATAAAAGTCAGGGCTTGTAGAAGCATCTCCCAAGAACTTATTGCCAAAGAACAGCTTCATGAAGTCCAGGAATGAGTCCACTGCTTTGAGGAGAGTGAAGGTGTACATAGAAGATTGGGCGGGGGAGAGGTCAGGGGCCAGATTCTGGTTTCAGTAAGACAGTGCATTCATCCTGTTTATGTTCGGTGGTACTGAACAGAGCTCATATAATTAGTCAAATTACCTCTTATTTTTTGACTATTCTATTTCTTAAACTATAGCACCAGCAAAACTGGACTGCTTATTTGACCAAGTCTCTCACATCTCTGTTTTTCTGCCATTGTGCTTGGTACTCCTGACAGCAGAGCCATGCAAATCATTTGTATCTTTTGGAACTCTACACATTTTTCAAATGTATTATAACTTCACTTTTCCATGAAGCGTTTTTATAATCAGATGTGATTTTTGTTCCTTCATGAATTTGCATGGTACTTGGTACACCCATTGTCCTCGCCTTCCTCTGTCTTGTTCTGAATTTTCTAGGTTAGATGAACTTTTGGGGAGCAGAGACTGTGACATTCACCTCTATAGTCCCCTTGGCTTGCATGTAAAAGCAAAGGGAAGAGGAACTAACATACTTCCAGAAATGTTTGTGAAATACATTGATACTTTTTTTCTAATAGTAGGGATGACTTTATAGACAAGCTGAACTTAAGACACCTGATAAGAGTCATAAGATTTTTTTGAAAATGAAGGAAAAAGAAATACAAGATCATTATTACTACAGGGAACATCTAGTGTGGAAACCTCTTTGAAAAAAGGGCTACATTACAGAGAGTTTACCTTCAGTCTGTTAGAGATTAAGAAACTTCAAAGATTCTGGACAACAGGTATGTCATGACTGCATGTCTGAGATTGTTTAGCATGTGTAGGATTTAAGGGGGCAGGGAGCTGTCCCCTTTAAAAGAAAAAACATCCTCAAGTGCTTAGGGAATGGGGCTTAGAACAGAAACATATTTTGGAATGAAGTTCACCTATTTGTTTAATGGGAGGCCTTCTCAGCCCAAGGCAGGCAGAGACAAGCCAAGGCTGAGTAGGGATCCAGGTCATTCAGGAAACAGAGGGCAGATGTCCCTGCTTTTCAGGTATTTCGAGGTCTTCCATGTGGTGGGTGATGCCAGGGGGAAGAAAAAGAAAAACTCTCATTTAAGCTGGGTTGAATGAGTTCATCACATACTTTTCCTGTGTTGAAATGTTTTTGTTTTGTTTTGTTACTGAGACACAGGAAAATGACCACAATGTAAATCTGCAATCTGAAATCATTGGGTGAGCTTGAAATAAGATGATGTCTGATGAGAACTTCTTTTCACAGTGCCCAAGACAGAGCACTTAATAAATATTTCTGAATACATGTTGAATAGGGAATCCGATCTGAAATGTTTATAAACATAAACAATCAGAAACTAAGAGAAAACATATGTAGTCTTGGAAATTATATGTCGAAAGCCTTTTATCCTCCTGAATACCTTTGTTCTGTGTCAAGTTTTTCTCTTACTATACTATGCAAAGGTCAGTAACTGCTGACATTGTAAAAGTTAAAACAAACAGAAATAATGACCAGAAGAAAGAAAGGAAAGCCAGGGGCCAAAATGATCTGAAATCTAGAAATTTTGTATCTAATGAAACACATCTGAACAATCTTTTTTTTTTTTTTTTTTTTTAAGGGCTACTTCACTGATCTCCTTTATGAATGGAAGAAAGTAATTCTTAGTCTTGAGTACCTTTAGATGTCCAGAGAGGTTTGTATGCAGGGAACGCTTGTCATAGTCCTTGATGGTCCATGAAGGGCTCTTTTTTCTTTCTTCCATCGCTTCCTCCATACTTATGTCACCGTACAGTGGGTTATTCTTCATGACTGGTGACATGGATGGTGGGGGGCTGTCAGCAGGGACCAGGTTCTCTGAACTGGCTCCTTTAGTGTGTTGAGCAGTAATGTGCTTCTTTTCTCTCTGGTAAGAGGCAAGAGACAAGGCTTCTCTTAGCAATGAGCCTTCCGATGGGAGAACATGCAACGTGGGCTAAGTGTACCCTGAAATGTGTTCATTCTGTCTAGAAACTCAGCAGATTAGGACAATGAATGAGGAAAGGATTCCAGGATCTGGTCTGACACAGACACTACCACTATTTGAGGTCTTTCATTTAGTCTCGATCAGCTTTAATAATCACTCATTAAAATACTATTTTACAACTACAGAGAAAGAACACTTTTTGGTTCAAATACTAGAATTTTGAACAAAGTCAACTTTTCCCAGCATATTCACATGGGGATTTAATAGCATTTTACTTTTCTCTGTATATTCCATGACTTAAGATGTGATATGTAACATTGAGAATATTAATATTTCACAACCCAACAAAGTCAAAATTAAAAGACATTTTAGAGATATGCTTTCACTTTCACAATCTTAACTCTATTTCAGACAGCGTTGAGGACTGGGTAACAGTATTGTGTGCATAACTTAGTCTCCACACGTGTCTACATACCAGCTGGCTCTTATGTGTATGGCTGTAACACTGACTTTCAGATTTTTTAAAACGTCTTCTATTGTAGAATAATAGGGATATAAATGTGCACATGTGCTAAATATATAGCTCAATAAATTTTAACAAATGAAATAAACCAGACCAAGGTACAGAACATTACGTGTGTTCCTCATGCTCTTCTGTAGTTGCTATCCTTCCACCCAAGGGTAATTAGAGTCCCCAATTCCAACAACATAGGTTAGATTGGATTCAATTTGTATTTATAGAAGTCAAGTCATACAATGTGGGCTTTTCTGTATCTAGCTTGACTTTCAGATTTTTACTTTGCTTTTTTATTTTTCTCAGAACCATATAGCTATCATGTAGGTAGAACATTTTGAAAATAAAATTTGTTCGTTGGCCAAATACAAATCTACAAGATGCAAAAAGCTGATAGACTAAGCCTTACTTACGTGGGCATCAAGGGAGAAATTCCACATAAGTGAATTTTAGATAACTTAAGTTTCATCTTTAAACACTTGCGACTGATTTCCTTAATTTATGGCAAATTTTCAATAAATATGTTAGACATTATAGCCATCATAAATGTAGAAGATTCAATAGGAATTTTATTCCACTATGTCATTATTTATAATTATCAATATCCTTGTATTCAGCTTCAGTATATAGGTCCCATTAAATATATACTAACTAAATCAGCTAAGGCAGTAAATGAATACCACTTATAGTTTTTTTCTGAAATGGCTGGCAGGTGAAATAATCATTTAGATAAAATCATTCACATTTTCTTTAGTGTCGAGTTTCCCTAACTTTCTTAATCCAGGCATTTTTCACATACTTAGACATCAGAGTAGATATCTTCTCTGACTTTAATAGGTTCTTGATCTGCTCAAAGTCAATTTATATTCTGAGACACCAAGGTTTGCAATGAAATAATAAATCTTCTTGACTTAGCATTTATGTTAAAGATGGATTAACTCAAAAGAAATGTTTCTGAATTGAGCAAAAAAAAAAGAAATTTAGATTTTATGAGCTTAGCATAATTCTGCCTCTTTTTTTTTTCTATGACTAGAGATCTTTGATCACCTTTGAAGAAGGATAATTCTTTTGACATTGACAAATTGGCTTTGTCAGGTTATTTGTCTGCTAGACTATTGCTGAGCTTCTTAAACAAGAAAGCTCTGTAAATGAGGAAAATGCTGCATGGGGGTCAGTATTCTATTGTGATGGATATAGATTTTTAGAAACCAAACATTTGAAAGATGTATTTTAAAAGAACATTTATGCCCTTCTATTTAGGCTATATTCTTGAAATTTTTTAGGTATAAACACGATGCCATTCTGCACTGCATATCAATTTTGTATGTGAGGGACAGGGAAGAAAAAAATACTAGTATAAATTGATTAAGAATATAAGGGCAGTAATTAGTATTAAAGGTACTAATTATGATTGAGGTTTATCTGTATTTTGGTATTTTTTTTTCAAATAACTATAAGGGTAAAAAGTATTTATCTAACTTCAGTCCTCCAGTTTATAAGAAAGAATACTTTACTAGAAGAAAACTAAACAGCAATTCCATTATTTTAATTATATGGGCTGTAAAATAAATTACATTTCAAAATATTTATTTTACAAAAGTAACACGTCAAATCACACCCAGACATTTTGTGTTATGAATTACTTTTTCACTTTAATCAGTATGCCGTTTATGAGCAACTAAATTATCATTCAATGAAGAGAATGATATATAATACATATTTAGACAAATAGGTAACAGAAGAAAAGATTAAGATACAAAAAGGCATTCAGAAAGAAGGGAAGGAAGGAAGGAGGAAGGAAGAGAGGGAGGGAGGGAGGGAGGGAGGGAGGGAAACAAAGGAAAGAAAGACAGAAAGAAAGGAACTTGATAAATGTACAAGGCAGACAATTGAATTTGCAAACATCTTAGAAAAATGCTGCATACCCCATTGCTGAATGTCACTACAGTCAACTTTGAAATACTCCCCTTGGAAAAGTGCTGCACTGATGCTAGAACCTAATCCATCCTTCAAAGCAATTTTGGAACTCTTATCCTATAAGGTTTGACAATTAAATTTGCGAACTCCTAGATAAAATGCTTTGAAGGGTGGACTAACTGCATAGCATTAGTGCATAGCTGCCAAGAGGAGTATTTTGGAGGTGACCACAGTGATGGTCATCAGTGAGGTATGGAACACTTTCCAGGATGCCTTTGTGAACTTAATTGTCTGGCCTCATTATGTGTAAATTTAAGCAAGCTTTTATTTTTATTTATTATTTTTTTTTAGTAACATAAAGTAGTTTTTATTTTATTTTATTTGAGACAGAGTCCCACTATGTTGCCCTTGGTAGAGTGCCATGGCCTCACAGCTCACAGCAACCTCAAACTCTAAGCAATTCTCTTGCCTCATCCTCCCGAGTAGCTGGGACTACAGACAGCCGCCACAATACCCAGCTATTTTTGTTGCAGTTGTTGTTATTTTAGCAGACCATGGCTGGGTTCTAACCCTCCAACTCTGGTGTATGTGGTTGGCACCATAATCACTGTGCTATGGGTGCCAAGCCCATACAGTACTTATTTCCTTTTTTAATTAATGGGGATTCATTGAGGGTACAAGAAAGCAGGTTACACTGATTGCATTTGTTGGTAAAGTCCTTCTTACAATTGTGTCTTGCCCCCCAAAGGTGTGGCACATACCAAGACCCCACCCCTCCCTCCTTCTTTCTCTCTCTGCTCTCCCCTTCCCTCACCCCCACTGTGTCATTGATTGTCCTCATATCAAAATTGAGTACATAGGATTCATGCTTCTCCATTCTTGTGATGCTTTACTAAGAATAACGTGTTCCACTTCCATCCAGGTTAATACAAAGGCTGTAAAGTCCCCATTTTTTTTAATGGCTGATAGTATTCCATGGTGTACATACACCACAGCTTGTTAAGATACAACAACCAAAGCAAATAGACAACCTACACAATGGGAAAGGATATTTGCATATTTTAAATCAGACAAAAGCTTGATAACTAGGATTTATAGAGAACTGAAATTAATCCACATGAAAAAAGCCAACAATTCCCTATATCAATGGGCAAGAGACATGAATAGAAATTTCTCTAAAGAAGACAGATGAATGGCTAACAAACATATGAAAAAATGCTCATAATCCCTAATTATTAGAAAAATGCAAATCAAAACCACCCTGAAATACCATCTAACCCCAGTGAGAATGGCCCACATCACAAAATCTCAAAAGGGCAAATGCTGCCATGGATGTGGAAAGAAGGGAACACTTTTACACTGCTGGTGGGATTGCAAATTAATACAATCTTTTTGGAAGGAAGTATGGAGAACCCTCAAAGAATGGGACCTCCCATTTGATCCTGCAATCCCATTACTGGGCATCTACCCAGAAGGAAAAACATCCTTTTATCATAAGGACACTTGCACTAGACTGTTTGTTGCAGCTCAATTTACAATCGTCAAAATGTGGAAACAGCCTAAATGCCCACCAACCCAGGAATGGATTAACAAGCAAGCTCTTATTTTATAAAATGAAAATAGATTTTAAACAGAAATAATAATAATCACTAATTTGTTCATTTTAAATTAAGAGAGATGAAAACACTGGGCCATAATATGTTAACACAGATTTTTTTTCTTGAGATAGAATCTCATTTTGTCACCCTTGGTAGAGTGCCATGGCATTATAACTCACAGTATCCTCAAAAGCCTGGGCTCAAGCAATCCTCTTGCCTCAGCCTCCCAAGTAGCTGGGACTACAAGCACCCACTACAACACTCAGCTATTTTTAGAGACAGGGTCAGGCTCTTGCTCAGGCTGGTCTCAAA